>NC_136499.1:122154625-122282125 GCF_053919585.1 Euprymna scolopes | reverse complement strand
CTGAAATCTAAAATTTAATAATAATAATAATAATAATAATAATAATAATAATAATAATAATAATAATAATAATAATAATCTGATGTATTAAGGAAACCCCTTGAATTCTCAAACGAATACACGAGTTACAAAAAAATTACAAAATACGTAAAACAGTTAAATAAAAATATATAAAAACACAACACGGAATAAAGAAAATTGAATCCCTATAATTGTAAATTACACCGCAAAAATTCTAGTGCAGGAATGAATTGGCACGATACCAAACAGTTGTGGAAAATCACGGAGGACTGAAAGAGCAAGGAGAGAAAGTACTAACCAGACCTCCATTTAATGTGTGCGTAGAGGACTGGAATCTTGAGGAGGATTATTGCCATAGAAATTACAGTGAGGCCTAATAGTCGGTGCCAGGTAGTAATAAATAGTAAACTGTTGTTGCGATAATGCAAATCTATTTGCAAAGATTATCGAGATAGGTGAAGAGTACATCCAGGGACGCTTGTTTTCACTCAGACTCCCAACCAGATAGCCTTCTTATTTTATCGCCCTTCGACGGATCAAATCCCACTCCATACCGACCCCCCCCACCACCACCACCAACAACAACAACAAGAACAAGAACAACAACAACAATAATAATAATAATAATAATAATAATAATAATAATAATAATAATAATAATAATAATAATAATTCTGTTTTCATTTATCAAGGTCTCCCTGGAAAAAGATGGGATTAATTTCCAGAGGATTTCTCTCAATCCCGTCTCCAATCAAGAGGTTTCCTAAGGATGTTAGTGGCACCTAAAATAGCAGGAGTATGAAGGCCGCCTAAAACATTGGGGATTCGTAGTTTTTTCAATTGTCCTTCCAGACTTGATACTAATCATAGCGTACCAACTACGATCGAGATTATTTGTGTTTTAACCCCGTGCATATGCCTTATCTCCAAGGCTAATGGAGCATAATTGCTCCATCTCTCTCATCTTCCTGTTCCAGGGTACTGAAAAGTCTACAATCTGCCAGTTTTTTGAGACCTTGACAATGACGACCAAATCCGGACGATTATGTTCCAATTGTTTATGACACTTTTGTCCCACCATACCTCTATCTTGGCATCCGCACTTGTTCTCACTTCATCAGACACCTCCTCAAACAACTTTACAGCACACTTCACCCCAACCTTCTGACACACCTTCCAATATATCCGGAGTCCCATGCGATCGTGTCTTTTCCGGTACTCTTTCTGGGCCAATTCACTGTAAGGAAGGTGTGCAATTGACTCTGAGGTCTTACCACAAATCCGGCATTCTGCAGTAACTTTCCCTCCTCGAAACACCTTTTTTGGACAATCGCTTTCCTAATGCATGTTCTTGTGCTGCACAAGCAAAGGCTTCAGTACTCTTAGCCAGATACCCAGCTCTAAGCCATTGCCATGATCTTTTATCAGCCACTTCTGCTATATCCTGGAAGAACCTTCCGTGCATTTTCTTCCTAGCCAGTTCCTCTGCCCTTTCTCTATCCATACGTTTCACATAATCAGTCTTGGTCTCACATACCTCAACTGCATTGGCCACAACCTTCAGCATCCACTCCTCACTTCTAACCACATGCTCCTTCAATAACATCTCCTCGGTTCTAACACAATCTTTTACACTTTTCAATCCTCTCCCACCATCCTTCCTCTTTTGATACAGCCTTGCTACACTTCTTCGAATGTGAAATATACCAAACATTGCTAAAACTTTTCTTGTTTTGCTATCCATGTCATGCAAATCTTTGTCAGACCATTCTAAAATTCTCGCACTGTATCTCAAAACACTAACTGTCCATGCATTCACAGCTTTCATTAGGTTTCTTCCATACGATTTCGACGTCGCAATTAGTTTCACTCTTCTAAGATACTTCTTCCTGACTTTCTCCTTCATTTCTCTGTTCATGATGCCTACACTCTCCAACACTCCCAAATACTTATACCTTGTATCTTTTATTTCTTTCATGATTTCTCCATTTTGCAGCACTATTCCATTCGAATGAACCTTCACTCCCCTTTTAATCACCAGCACCGCACATTTACTAATCCCAAACTCCATCCCAATGTCTTCTGAGTATGTCCCCGCAAGTTCTACCAGTCTTTCCATTTCCTTTTCATTTCATCCGAATATCTCCAAATCCTCCATAAAGAGTAGATGGTTGAGGGGTCTGTCACCATAATCCAAAGTTATACCCCAGTTTCTCTCTCTTCAAGAGGATGCTCAGTGGCATCATTATCATTACAAAAAGAAGTGAAGATAACGAATCTCCTTGAAATATCCCACGTTTAATGCCACCCTGTCCCATCACCTCTCTGTTTGCTGTCAGCACCGTTTTTCATTGAGCCATACTTGTCTCCAAAAGCCCCACCACATTCCCAGCAATCTTCATCGTCGTGTTTCCCGGATCTATGAATGAGGAACCATGTCGCAAGCCTCTCTGTAATCGATCCTTTCTGCACTCGGATTCCTCTTCTTCCTCTTTGCATCCTGCATTAATGCTTTATCAATCAGTAGTTGCTCCTTGGTAACTGTCGAGCCTTTCCAACATCTTTTCTTTTCGTCAGGGAAAACACCATTACTCACAAGATGTCCATAAATTTTTCCGCAAAGATTCCAGTTAACAGTTTCCACATTAGTGGTAGACATGTAATTGGTCTGTAATTGCTGGCATCTGATCACTTTGAAGGATCTTTCCAAATTAGTGTCGTCCTTCCCTTAACAAGCCAATCAGGGACATCTCTCGACTCTACGACCCTTTTCAGTGCAGCAGCTATAGGTGAATAAATGCATTGGAACTGTTTGAACTAGAAACCCATGATTCTATCTGGACCAGGTGCCTTTCAGTTTGTCTCCTTCGTATGCCAGCCTTCACGTCATCAATGGTTATCTCAACGTTCTTCATCCACTGCATTCCTGATACCCTTTTTCTGACCTATCCCAACCAGCTAGCCTTCTCATTATATCACCCTTCGACAGACCAAATCCCACTCCAGAACTTTCTGGCATCATCTGCATTTGGAGTGTTGTTATTTCCCGCCTGTTTACTACCATTTAATTCTTTATACAGCTGAGACTGATTGTTCCGAAAAAGGTTGTTCTTCCAGAATGCAACACTTTTTCCAACAAATTCCTAATTTTCATACCACCAGTGTGCACCTTCTCTTTCAACATTGTTAGAACGGTCATCGTTCCCTTTTCCAGCAATCTATACCTCCTTTCAAGCTCGTCCTTGGCTTTCTGTCCTAGTTTAACTTCTTTTCTTATTTCTTCGATTCTACCGATGTCCTAGATTCTACAAATATCTTTCCGCCACCGTTTAATACTTTCTCCAAGCCTCCTCTGTCAATATAGCCTTCTATCCTTCATTTCTCTCTTTTTCTTCTGTATTAAGCCAAGACGATTCGCAATAAGGTATGACGCTGCATACAGAAACCTGTTAAGTTCCGTAATCGATATGTTCTTTCTTATGATGTGAATTACTCCTTAAATTATTTTTACCTCGCTTTTCACATTCCGCCTATCACTACTCTTCATTCTTGGAATCTCTATGATATTGTTTCTAAGATAAACCTCTCTTAACTTCTGAAGTACTTCTTTTTTACAGAAGTCAAAGTTCGAACTTCATCACCACTTCTCCATACATCTGCTCCTTTCACTGGTTCCATTGTCTCAGAGTCAATGATTCCATCTGCCTTAGATCCTTCAAACTCCTTCTCATCACTTCCCTAACCATATGATTCCATACCTCCTCAGTTGTCCGCCTCCCATCATCGCTTACATTTCCCTTCTGCACTTCCACTCTCTCAGTTCTTTGTAATCCGTTTTCAGCCGGGAATTTGGTTGTTAAGGGGTCAAAGTTCAAAGATTTGACCCCTTAACAAGAACTTTACCAAACTCCTCCGCCAATTTTGGGATTAAACACTTGAAAGTTTAGATATAGGTTCCTTGATAACTTCATTTGAGCCTAAAACAATAAATGTTAAGGGGTCATAATAGGGATCAAATTTAAAAAAAAATGACCGCTTTTTTTGTTCAGCATACACCTCCAAACACACGGGCAACGCCAGACTGAAATGCTAGTATATATATATATATATATATATATATATATATATATATATGTATATATATAAGTATATATATAAGTGAAAGTGTCTGTGTGTCTGTGTACATTTCTCTACGCAATAACTCTGTCAATTTTTAGTCTACGGATTCGAAATTTGATATACAGGGTACTGAGATTTGGGGAAATCGATATGATTGGCTTTCGGATAGAAATTTGGCGATTAAAAGGTCTAAGTTCAACGATTTGACCTTTGAGAACCCTACCAAACTCCTCCGACACTTGAAATTTTAGATATAGGTTCCTTGGGCATGGCTCTAACTTAATAACTTGATTTGAGCCCAAAAGAATAAATGTTAAAGGGTCATAGTAGAGATCAAATTTAAAAAAAAAATTGACCTCTGCGGTCTCTTCCAAATTACTCAGACAATTTCTGGTCTAAATATTTGAAATTTTATATAAAGTGTATTCAGAGATAGGGCAAGCTTTTTCATCAGTTTGGGTCGAAAATATTTAGTTACGAATATATAAATGTATGTATGTATTAAACTTTCAATAGAGGCGACGGATTTTATCTAGATCAGTATCGTTTTAAAGTTCGACCTCTCATACGACAAATATCGAAAAATCGGCTAAAAACATTAATATCTTCCTCTTCAACTAGGCCCTTTTCTACAGGGGGGTTTCACTTTTTTCGCCGATATTTTTGAAAGTTATCCTCTCCTTTAGATTGTCTAGCCTTAATTTAAAAAAAATGTCGCTTCCGGTTTGGCGGTGGTCGTAACAGCATAAACGTTAGGTTTTACCCCGTTCTTTTCCTCCTTTGCGTTACGGGTTGGAGCCTGCCTTCCTACTACCACTTTTTTTCGCTCAACATACACATCCAAACACCCGGGCAACGCCGGGCTGAAATGCTAATATATCTATCTCTATAATAATATATCTAAAATCTCTCCCTCTCTCTCTCTCTCTCTCTCTCTCTCTCTCTCTATATATATATATATATATATATATATATATATATATATATATTATAGTAAAAAAAATAATTATGACAGCCCCTTTAAGAAATTCGTTTCTTATCGTTGAGCACTTTCAGTTGAATTAAAAAGTCGGTCAATTTAGCTCTTATGCGTAGATCATAGTGTAACGATTTGATCACTGTCTGTCTGACGTAATGAACATTTAATTAAAAAATGTTTAAAATTCAACGCTATTTCACACGGTTAATGGTAGCCGAATGGATACGGCCTCCGCTAATCGAGCCAGAGATGTCTCGTGTCGCGGGGTTCGAATCGTTCGACTGGTAGTAATCGTGACACTCTGCACTGAAGAATCCCGAAAGGATGAAACACTAGTGTTGTAGGTATTTAATTATTATAGTAAAAAATAATTATATATATATATATATATATATATATGTGTGTGTGTGTGTGCGTGACTTGCATGCATTAGCTTGAATTGAAATCAAAACTTATTAAAAAATATATATATATAACTTAAGTTTCTTCATCTATAATCGAAACCGTATCTTCAGTAAGTACTGCCTTCCATTGTTGTTGTCGTCTCACCACGTTTTGGCTAACTAATCCTCTGGCTACGGGTAAGATTGAAACTGCTACTTTCAGAAGATGCTCACCTTAAGCTATACAGATTAAACGTTTCCGTATCCATTGGCACACGGGCCCCGATGGATTTTTTGATCTTATAAATCCAAGGTGTTTGTTATCTGAGTTTCCGTTAGTTTACCAACACGCGTTGAGACGACAACAACTATGGAAGGCAGTAATTACTGAAGATACAGTTGAAGATTCAGCATTCCTATCCCGTCGCGGTTAACGATCTGACGAAGGCCAGATGAACAGTTAACAGAAACGTCATTAAACAACAACTATAAACGATGAGGATAATAGTCCGCAAATAATTAAATAAAAAATATACAAATTACTCATCTCAAAAGAATTGCAATAATTAAATCATATATAATGTTACACTATTTAATTTTTTTCATTACGTGGAAAAAATAACGTTGCAGTTTTTTTTTTATATATATGAGTAGGGTTTGATCACTGCAAATTAGAGAATTCTACTTATAGGCACTGGGGATAAGAACTGACCAATCAAATTGAGCCACGTTCAACACATAATTTGCTCCTTGTCTGCAAAATTGTAAAGTTCAGTACCTGTGATAGAGCTGGTGATGTTACATGATAAGGGCTGTCCCCTGTTCATGTAAGTATAAAAATAGAGAGATTAGTTAAAATGAAAATAAGAGAAAGCAGAAATCGAACCCTGGACATAAGTTTTAAAGAACAATAGGTTTAAATGGAATGTCCAGTAAATTGTTAATTCGGACGAAATAAATAATAAATAAACTATTCAATTGTTAAAAGAATGTGGATAATAAAATATTGGTTAAATAAATTAGATATGTAGGTTAAATTCCTTTGTGGAAACAACACAAGAAAAATAGGTTATTGGGAAATCAATGTCGGAAACGTGCAAAATCGCGCATGTTGAAACACGTGAATTTTGCTCACGTGGCCGGGATGCATGGATTTCTCAATATAGGAAGTGGGAGTTAGTTGGTCGCAGAGACAGTCAGAGAGACAGTCAGGAGAGATAGTCAGGGGAGAGGTCAGTGAGAAAACTCAGAGACAGGCGGACGTCTGAAGCGAGACGTTACTTCAGAAACTAAAATGTGAAACTTTGAGTTCTTAATGAGGAAATCCCGATCGGTCGTAAGGAAATAAATTCATCATGTGTTTTGGATAAAGCTCATCTTTGTGTTTGTGATTTCTACAAAAAGGTAAATTGTATTGTTATTATATGTCTGTGTTATAAAATGTCATTACATACACATCTCTCTCTAAGATACAACATCATATGTAATAAGACAAGAACTCTCACTAAGACTCATATCATTACTAATAAGAACTCACGTCACATACGCGCACAAGTGGTATAGTCTAATACTACTAATAATAACTATATAACACAGAACAGCTACCCACTGAAAAATCTTCATCTCCCGGTCTTAAATACCTATGTACCAAACACTCTTTTGAAATTAAAGGCTTTTAATTCAAGATATGATGTGTAGCGTTTATTTCTTTGTTTAAATACTTCTATATTTTGCTTATAAGTGAAAAAAATGCCATTCATATTGTTAGGTGCAACATTATCGAATGATCTTCGCTGGTTGCGATGCTAAAAATAAGACGTTTAGAGTAATTGACAACCATTTTGACAGCATACCCTCATTTATTTCATGATTTTATTTACTTCTTAATTTAATTTACAACAAGCACATCAAAATAAACATTATCATATTTTTGCCACATACTTCCTGTTATCGCGTCATTTTCGGCACACGTCACCCTCACTAGAAACATTTGACTTTCAATGAAATTTTACACTATCTAATTTTTTATTACATGGAAAATATAATGTGCAACATTTTTTTAAGACACCGATGTTTAAATACTGCGATATTTTGATCAAGTGGCGAAATGCTATTGTTGTTATTGTTGTTGAGGGCAACATTATCGATGGAATGCGTCCAGCTGGTTACAATGCGAATAACACGTTTAGAATAATTGGACACTATTTTGACAGCATAACATCAGTTATTTCATGATTTTATTTGTCCCTTCTTATAATTTACAAAAAGCACATCAAAATACTTCCTGTTGTCACGTAACTTTCGGCACACGTTAATCTCACTATAAACATTTGACTTTTAATGGAATTTTGCACTATTTAATTTTTTATTACGTGGAAGACATAATGTATAACATTCTTTTAAAACGCCCATGTTTTAATACTGCTATACTTTGATTAGAAGTGCATAAATGTTATTTTTATTGCGGACAACATTATCGGTGGAATACGTCCCACTGGTTACAATGCGAATAAGAAGATGTTTAGGATTATTGACAACCATTCTGACTCCAGAGTCGAATTTTAAAATATCAGCTGACCCAACCGGATTGATGAAAGAACAGGTTATTTGCAAATATGTAACAGATCAGAATATAAAATTCCGGATAATCTCATCTAAAAAACACTACATCATAATCTTAAATAGTTGTCAGAGTAGCGGCCACGTAGAAAAAGTGAGTCAATTTCACGTAATTTGCTTCATAAATTGATAGATTACCTTCAAAGTTAGATGCAGTTTCTAATTTGCGCTGAGCTTGACCAATCTGATTGCGAAAGGTGTGCATTTCACACCAGCTAAGAATTGTCGACACAGCTTAGCAATCAGTCAAGGTCTACGGACACCAGATGTGGCTCTTTATATACTTGCAAGCTCTACAAAACCGGTAATATGATTAAGGCCATTAGTTATGATTTATATGCTGCAAAATATATAATTGTTATGCGAGTACTTTCTTTCTTTCGATCGATATTATATGCAAAACTAAATATTTGAACGCTTTTAGCTGTTTCTTTCAGATATCTAACATCGATATATATATATATATATATATATATATATATATATATATATATACATACACACAAAATTAAACATATACACACATATGTATAATTACGTTTTGTTTTATACACACCTCTAGCCACCCCATCTCACTATCTGTCTCTGTCTCTGTGTCTATCTGTCTATCTGTCTGTCTATATCTATCTATCTATCTATCCATCTCTCTCTCTCTCTCTCTATATATATATATATATATATATATATATGTGTGTGTGTGTGTGTGTGTGTATTTAGTAATGTGATTGATAATTTCTAATAAATTAGACTTAAAAATTAAAAATCTGTTTGATAAGAAGGAACAACAACAAAGTTAATAATTTGTACGATCGTTTCGGAAACGATGTTTTTATCGTGATAGACATTAAGCCACGGACAATAATTTTAACATATAGTTTTTTTTTAAACAAAGTCTCCTCATCAGCAAAAGTATTGGGTGTTTTTTTATATGTAAAATACACCATAAATAAGCCTAGCAATTTTTAAGTAAGGCAGATGTATCTTTTAATTGTTCACCTTTTACACATACACACACACACACACACACACACACATATATATATATATATTATATATATATGATTTTCAGAATGTGAGAGATTGTATATAATAAATTCCACAGCCAAACAACGTCGCAGCCCACAAGAGCCATGACAGTCAAAGAACCGGAAGTCCAAGACTCGAGTTTCGCCCTCATTTGGGCTCATCAGTTAGACACATCCGAACTCAGGATTCGAAACCCGAGCCTCTTGCATGCAAAACAAGCACTCTACCAACTGAGCAAACGCCCTGCACACAAGAATTTCTATTATTAATATATATATATATATATATATATATATATATATATATATATATATATATATATATATATATATATATATATATATATATATATATATATATATATATATATATATATATATATATATATATATATATATATATATATATATATATATATATATATATATATATATATATATATATCACAGGGCTCCCTTTCCCTACAATATATGCATACGCGGGGCCTGCAATAAGTAATGCCCCTGCCCCACTTCCCATAGTAGTAGAGTAATGAAACTTGGCACATTTATTAGTCTTTCTCTACATAGGAAGCACCCAGAGTTAGGCAGTTCTCCCATCCTTTGATGCAGCTCTGGAGACCGTTTTTGTAGAACACCCCAGGTTGGTCCTCCAATCACGAGGTGACTACAGAAATCAAGGCTGCATCATCTGGAAAACCTGTTCTCTTTCAAAAGCAACTTCATGGATGGGAAGAGGTGCGAGGTCAGGAGAGTAGGGAGGATGGGGAAGAATTTAATTAATTCGACATTCAACAGGCTCTATTTCACACCTGACTCAGTTCAAACACCTGTAAAACAGAAACCACAATTAGTTCAGAGCTGTAATTTGCAACATAACCTGTAGAGATATAAATCATTGCACATGCAAAATTTCAATTTGATCAAACAACTCGTAGTGGGTCAGGGGTATTACTTATTGCACGCCTCTCGTATATACAAAATTAAACATATATACACATCTGTATAATCATTTTATTTAAACACACCTCCCTTACCCTCATATCTCTTTCTATCTGTATCTCTCTGTCTGTCTGTCTCTATGTCTCTCTCTGTCTCTCTCTATCTATCTATTTATCTATCACACAAATGCCCTCTTTTCTTCCATACAATATATACATAGACACAAAATTAAACATATATACACATGTGTAATGTGAACAGACATCTTGCTGCTAAACTCCCTTACTATTACTGGAACTTAGGTCCCTAATAGTAACCCCCTCCCTCTACATCAAAGTGACAATATGCCTTGTTTGGAGTGAAAATGTAATAAAAATTAAAAAAAAAACAACAAAAATAACATGTGTATAAGCTTTTTTTTTACACACACACATCCCTAACCTCTATCTCTCTTTCTGCCTGTTTCTGTCTGTCTGTCTTTCTCTCTTTTTCTCCTCATCTATCTATCTATCTATCTATCTATCTATCTATCTATCTATCTATCTATCCCTCAGGTGCCCCCTTTTGTTCCCTACAATATATACATACGCACAAAATTAAAGATATATACACATATGTATAATCATTTTTTGCACACACATCCCTAACTCCCAACTCTCTTTCTGTCTGTCTGTCTGTTTGTCTGTCTGTCTCTCTATCTATCTATCCATCTATCTATCACACAGGTGCCCCCTTTTCTCCCCCACAACATATGCATACATACAAAATTAAACATATATGCACTTATGTATAATAGCGTTTTATTTTACGCACATATCGCTAGCCTCCCCATTTCTCTCTCCCTCTCTTCCTTTCTCTCTATATTTCCCCATTTCCCTTCTTCTCTCTATCGCACCAATGTACCCCGTTTTCCTTACAACTTCGTCCCAATAGAAGCGTAATGTACTTGCAATAACCCTTATACCTGAGTGGCTTCCGGGCCTTGATAAGTGGTGATCAGTGTGTAAAAAAAAAAGCGAGGCTATTAGTCTTTCTCTACTCTACTACTTACCACTTGTATTTTAAGTGTTTATTACGGCAGAATCACGTTGATGTTCCAATCAGGTCACTGAAGTTAAGCAACGAGGAGCCTGTCTAGTACCACATGGGTGAACACTTGGGAATGTTCGACGCTATATGTATCGCGCCGGGACGTAGACATTTCCAGGTTGGTGTCTGTGGGCGCGTTTAATCCACTGGGAGACATGCACCCTCAGTTTTTTGTTAATACACGCATCTACTGTTTCCTCTGCTTGTGGCAATAATTGCACTGACTGAGATTAGCAGTTGTATCGAATATGTGGTTGGTTCTGCACAAAGCCTTAACCACTATAAACAAATGATCTGTGTGGTTCTCCGAGCAACTTCGGTGTTGTGGGGGATCTCGTACGTCCAAATCAACTGGAGCGTCATCAAGTGGTCAATTGAGTTCAATTCTATGATCATCTTTCGAAAACGTTCACAATAAGAACTCATTTAACTATAACCACAACAACGAAGTTTCCTTTCTTTCTTTTAGTACAAAAAATCCAAATGGAATTTCATGAACAAAGTTTCTTTCCATTAGTACTTCCTTTAAACTCCTCAGTCTAACGTTTACAAGGAACATGAACTGGAATAGATACATTAAGAGCATTGCCAGTGCTAGAAAATTTCTTACGCCTGAAAGTATTCTGTACCTCTATAAGGCCACCATTCGCCCATGTATGCAGTACTGTTATCACATTTGGGCTGGTGCATCTGCTGCTTGTCTCTCACTCCTGTACAGGGTTCACAAGAGAGTCGCCAACCTGATAGGTCCTGGACTGTCATCTAGGCTTCAGCCTCTGTCCCATCGACGAAATGTTGCATCCCTCTGCCAGTTCTACAAATATTTCAATGGTAAATGCTCTGACGAACTACAAGCACTTGTACATCCTCGACGTGACTGCCCCCGACAAACCCGACAAGCAACTAAGTCCTACCCCTTCACAGTAGAGATCCCTAGGTGTAAGAACGCCTTTTACTCCAATAGTTTCTTCCCCAGAACTGCAAGACTTTGGAACTCCCTTCCGGGATTCTGCTTTACCAACTGCACTGATATGCAGAAGTTCAAGCATAATGTGAACAAACATCTTGCTACCCATCTCCCTTCATAATGCCCCTGCAACTTATGTCCCCGATAGTAGTCCCCTACTTCAAAGTGGCACTGTGCCATGTTTGGCGTGAAAATTGATTAAAAAAATAATGATTTTATTTAATTTGATAAAAACTATATTTCTTGGATTATAAATTCCTCCTTTTTATTTTCTGCCCATAAAATGTTCGTTTCTTTCTCTAAAACTAAACAAACTTCCATGAGTAAAATTTCCTTTCAAGAATTGTCTGTCTGCGGTGCACAATACATCGGGGCTACTTCATGGCTTAATACAACATGATCGTTTTCAAGCCCAATATGAACATTTTTTTATTCAAACGTCGTCTTATATTAGATCCTTTCCAGTTTCAACCATCGTCACCAATCCTAAAAATTTTATCTCACTGTCCAACTGACAAACTTATTAACTTATCCTCGGATAGCTTTTCTGCCTTATTAGGCGGTAATCTTGGGTTCACACAAATTTTATAAATTACTTCGCAATTTTCATTGATACAATCTTTTAACGTATTTTTTGTGTTTTTAACTAAAAACGTCAAAGAGCTGAGAAGATGGAAGTAGTACCATTAAAACGAGAAACCTTTTATGCTGCAACATTTATTTTTCTAAATAGTCACTACCATTGTCTATGCACTTTCTCAAGGAATTTCACTGACGCATCTCTGCTTTTGACGCACGTGTGTTAAGGTTGTTGCTTTCTTTCGTAAATATCTTGAACAAAAAACAACATTTTCAAGTCATGAATGTCATCATGACAATGCAATATGTAAACTCCTTTGATCCATTCACGTAGAATAAAAAAACAGGAAGCTTTACCTTTGGAGCACTTGTTTTCATTAGATGAAATAAGATCATGTGGGCAGGAGCTGCTAGAAAGGACTAATCCTGTCTTTATAGAATTCAAAATAGACTTTGTAGCCTCCTAGGGGATGTCTTTTCTCTTCCCTGCAACCTCTTTCTCACAGAAAAGATGTTGCGAGCCTGTCTCTGCTTTATCGTTACTTCCATGGCAAGTGCTCGTCTGAGCTCCAATCTATAGTCCCCCCTTCGCCAAACTTTCATGAAAAACACTCGTCTAGCTGAATCCACTATCAATAATTTCCTCCACTCTTTTTCTGTGTCGTAACCTAAACGTAGATTCCATGAACAAAGTTTCTTTCTTAGGACTGCACGCCTGTGGAACTTTTCTTCTTTTGCCTGCTTTCCAGCTGACTACAATGTGGTTGTCTTCAAGTCTAACGTAAACAAGTTTCTGATGAGCCGTTCCATCTAAGTTAACAAATTTATCGAATTTTCATTACTAGCGATTATTATATTGTCCAATTTACTACTGTACACTCTTTAACCCTTATCCTTGAGTGACCTCTGGGCCTTGATAAGTGGTGATGCCTATGTCAAAATTTAAAAAAAGCACACCTCGTATCCATTTGTTGCGAAGTATCCAGAAACACGCACAAATATCTATTTTCCTTTCATTTCATTAATAGTTTTTATACTTGCCGTTGCACGAGATCGCATTTTGACGAAAGGTGGGTTTCGATGTTGTGAGTACTTATCAGCTCGTCTAGAAGGATGCTAAAGACTGTGACTGATGGCAGATATTATCAGCAAAATTTTGCCTGGTTAACAACCTTCATTACTGCACCGTTTGTTCTCTTGGATCAGACTGGAGGTATTTAGCTCTCCCCCACTGGAAGGACTGTGACGTCAGTGGCGAGAATTTGGATTGAGAAGTCAGCGCCCCCCCCCCCATTCCCGAAAAGTGGCATCCTAACCTACAAAAAGTGCCTGGGCATCCCGGTCGGCATTCCCCGGTAAGGACGCATCAGGCCATTAGCAATAAACTAGCTCCCTCTCAAAGAGAGAAAGCAAAATTTGGGTGGGGATGAACCTGCAAGAATAGCACATAAACAGCATTATACTGTAACCAACAGGGACCAGATCATTACAGGAATGGTTTAATCTCTACTTATTTAGAGAGGGTGGCCGAATTTCTGTTTATTTTCAAGTAGATGCTGCCCCAACTTGTGTCTAAATTTTGCCTTCGTGAGTAGCAACTGAATAGAAAAATTTCATAGTTTTCTTTACTGATAAAAAACGCCTTAGTCAACAAGAATATCTGGATTAGATCAAGTACCATCGAGGCTCCGTTGACAGACTTATGGATACGCACTGAAGGATGTCTGCGGGTATAATTTATGGAAAGATTCCGGCAATCTCCAGCCACACCCCTCCTGAGTCGGCATTGTTTAAATTTCAGATGCAAGCATATAAGTACGATCAACGACCATTGTATTATTTTGCTCGCAGTTTGATGGCCTTGTATTTGATTTGTTTAAAATGTATTTTCTTGTATATATAAATAAATAAATACGGCATAATCACGTTGACACACCGGTTCCCGTCAGATCGCCGAAGTTAAGCAACGTTGAGCCTGGTTAGTACCAGATGGGTAACCATTTCGGAATTTTAGGCGCTGTATGTGCTCTCCACTCATCTCGGCATTTGTTTTCAGTCGTCCTGTACATACACTTCACTTGCCACTGGTATTTAACAATGTCGACTCAGGAGAGGTGTGGTTGGAGATTGCGCACCTCTATCCACAAAAAATTTCACGCGCAAGCGGTGGGAATCCATAGTCTGTCAAGACTGAACGAGCCTTAAATTTTTTAAAAATAATTTTTGCAAATGCCTAGTAAAAAGTGCAGTATCTGTTCTGATTTTACATTTAATTTATTCTATTCGTGGTCAATGAAAGAGAAATCCTTCTAGACTGGTACACGTTTATTTAGGTGCAATTACAAACTGATCATGCTTGAGAATGGGTATTTTCCTCACATTAATTTTGCCCGCGTAATGAAGCAGAGAAATATTAACCTTTTAGTAAAATTATGTAACGTAATCGTTGCATGTCAACACTCGGGAGCCACACGTTGTACGCAGAGTGTCACAAGGCAACAAAGACAGATGTAGAATTCGAACTACTTTTATTTTCAGTTGGAATAACAGATATTTATTAACAGGTACATCCAGAATAAAGTCTTCTCGTACTTCAATGTGTTCAACAAGACTCTGCCGTATCGAATACGGAGTACTCTGTGTTTGTTTGGCAATGTCTGGAACACGTTTTCCCTGGTCACGTGTGTAACACGTCTATTTCGGTCCTCTTGGGCAACGTTTGTCGATTTTTATAATCTTTTTTTCCTTTTTATCTCGTTTTGACGTCACGTTGCACACGGCTCGGTCATTTGCATACGTTAACTGCTGCCAGACCCGCGTTCACGTTCTAATTTTAATTTACCTGATCGTCTTTTACAATATTCTCTCACCTAAGAAAATACATTGATTGACAATAATCTCTACTTATAATTCATCATAAGAACTCATCTTACTACCACATCAGAAAAATCCGCCCCGCATAACGAGCATCACACTGGCATTAAAATTAAAAATAAGGAAAACTATTCTTGCAAAAACGAAGAAATGCAAGTCTCGTAGTTTATATCAAACCCAAGGAAACAATAGAAACAGTTATGAATATTTCTTACAATCTGTTTAGTTAATTTTGCATAACTATCCATGGTAATTTTGAATATAAAGGAGATTTTAAAAGCCGAAATATTTTAGGAAATTTGAAATGTGCAACCTTTTTGCTAATACAATCATTACCAAGGTCTTTTGGATAATTGTTATTCATGAAACTTCACCTGGTCTTATCCAGTTAAGAGTCTAGTCTACTAGATGAATAAACAATGAGGGCTCTTTGTACCAGCGTATTAATTAAGCCGAATTTTCGCGATTGAGGTACAAAATAAGACCAGTTCACATACAGACCAATAAAAGTCGGCTTCTTGTAAACTAGCCCGGCGTTGCCCGGGTGTTTGGAGGTTTGTCTTGAGCAAAAAAAGGTGTTGGTAGGCAGGCAGGCTCGAACCTGTACCGCAAAGGAGGAAAATAACATGAAAAAAAACAAAAACGTGACGTCTTTACTTTTGTGCCCATCGCAAAACCGAAGGTTTAAACTAAGGCTAGTCAATCGAAAACAGGGGATGACTTTCGAAAATATCGGTGAAAAAAGCGCCCCCTCTTTGTAGAAAGATGTCCAGTTTAGGATGAAGGAATACATGTTTTTCGGCATTGTTTTTCGATATTTGTCGTCCGAAGGGTCGAGTTTCAAAAAGATATATATATATATATATATATATATATATATTCACATCGTCTAAATGCCCAAGCTATATATATATATATATATATATATATATATATATATATATATATATATATATATATATATATATATATATAGCTTAGACATTTAGACGATGTGAAAACATCGTTAAATTACTGCCTGAATAGCGGCGAGAAGCGTTGACTGTCGTTCAGGCGGTAGAGGTTCGATCCATGCTTGAGGTAATTGTTTGTCTAGCCGCTGCACTTTGATACAGCGACACAGTACCGTATGTGAATGATTATGATGTTCCCTATCCCTATATGTTGAGCATATTTGGAAGTGATATACAAACGGCCATTAGCGTATTAAGTGGTGCTCTTTGTGTAAACAAATTGAGCTTAGGCAGTTGGATGATGTGAAAACACCGCTAATTCACTACATCATAGTAGCAGCCGAATGGCGTTGTGGTGTGACGCGGCGACTGTCGTTCAGGCGGCCGAATTTCGATCCGTGCTTGAAGTTGTTGCTTGTCTAGCCGAACTGATGATAATATTTATTTATATAAAAAAATGTACGTATCTTTAAATATTTTAACCTTTTTATATTTTTAATTTTATATACATAAGAATGTAAATATATAAAGTACTAATCATAGTAGAGGGTGATAAGTAGTCAGATGGATTAATCCTAATCTCATAAATACAAAACTGGAAAATTAAAAAATATATCAATTTTGAATTTGGAAACAGTTGAATCTCACAGGTAAGGAATTCATTTTTATAGCATGAATAGGTTAGATAAATTAAATAAGAATAGTAAACTAGATCTAATATTTGTAACATTTTTTTCTTAAGATTAAGGGAAGTGGTTTTTGATCAACACTGTTGGAAAGTCATGATTTAATATACTGTTTGTTTTTAAATCCCCGAAAGAGTGTTTCATGCTAAATAACGGATGATAATTAAATTACCTACTGCCTTAATAGTTTTCTAACAAATGATAAAAAATAGTTGCTGATTCTTTGTTTTGAATGTTACTTTTTATTGCCTTCGTTCAGGATTGAACTCAGCACCTTTGGGTAACTGTAAACTTTGATACAACGTCTAGGACCACTTGGCCATATGTCATTAGGACATAGCTGAGTGGTCCTAGACGTTGTATCAAAGTTTACAGTTACGCAAAGGTGCTGAGTTCAATCCTGAACGAAGGCAGTAAAAAATAACATTCAAAACAGAGAATCAGCAACTATGTCCCAGAGCCTAGCTGGAGTCCGAACACGGTACCCCCGTAATAATAATAAAGGGTTGGGTTCGAGACTCCCAACAAACGGTTCCCCAGTTCGATACAAAACACCTGATGAAGGCCGGAGGGCAAAACGGTCGAAACGTTGTGACGATAACAACCAAGATGAGGAAGTCAGTCCGAGAATCTCAATCAATATCGAAGACAATTCAATATGTCTTAGTGACATTTATGCTTAAATAAAGAACAAGTTCGTAAAATGTTTATTAAAACTAGATTGTCGTATATAGAATTGAGTTAAGTTTGTGAAATGTAAAAATTAAAAATATTACTTTCAATATAAATAATAATGATGGTGCTGATATTGATAATAATATGAATAAATAAATAAAAAATAAAATGAATGGAAGTAACTAATTAATTTACAATTCAACATTAGCGGATGCGAAGTATAAATTAATAACTTATGATTGCCAATTGAAATAATCTGTAATACTAACATTTTGTATTGGAAAAATATTGAATCAATTTATAATATAAATCGATTTAATTTTTAAAATAATATTGATTGAAAGACATTAACACTATATTAAAGTTAAAAATTAATTATTAGTTGAATATGGATGTATATACGTTGTAAAAATAAAAAAATATTAAATATAAATAAAAAGTTAATTTTGTTAGATTTGTTCCAAGGGAGGTAACTTTGCCCAACTTTATTAAGTTAATTTAATTATTGACAATTACGATATAAAATAATCTTCAAATTATATTTAAACTTAACAAAAAGTAAGTGTAGTTTTTGAATTGCATGATTTTAAAAATTATAATTCTAAGGATTGATAAATTTGATTGTAATAGCTAATAGATTTGAATTATGTATGGTTTTCAATTCGGATCAATTGTTTAGTTATGATAAACATCTGAAATAATCAATCGTTTTTTTTTAAATTAAGGTTCGTATATACACACATGTATAATAGTTCATAATTTGTTGTTATTATTTTCATAAGTATGTATACAAAACTTGGCATTCATAAATTTACTAATTATTAAATAGAACATTTTGGTAGAAGATTCATAAATTAATTAAACTTGTTAGTACGAATAGTTGGGTTTAATGACTTTGTTTAACAAAAATTCAATATGGCGTAATGGAATAATATAAAGGTATCTGCAGCTTCTCTTCCAATTTTCGGATTTTTACCATGTCAAATCACATCCCAATTCATTTTGACGGATTGATTATTGCAATATCTTCTGATGAGTTAAACGCATAATAGATTAATTAAATGATTGATTTTCCGCTACGAAACAGATACTGTCAAGAATTGTATAAGTCAATTGAATTAAATGAATAAATTATAAGATGGTTGAATCATGAATTTTGGAATATACCTTTTTGGCATATATTCTCTATATTGCACTGCATTGAGCTTCTTATATAAGGATTGATATATAATAAGAAAATATATTTCTACAGAAATATATATATAAATATATATATATATATATATAATTATTTTTTTACTATAATAATTAAATACCTACAGACACTAGTGTTTCATCCTTTCGGGATTCTTCAGTGCAGGGTGTCACGATTACTACCAGTCGAACGATTCGAACCCCGCGACACGAGACATCTCTGGCTCGATTAGCGGAGGCCGTATCCATACGGCTACTATTAACCGTGTGAAATAGCGTTGAATTTTAAACATTTTAATTTAAATGTTCATTACGTCAGGCAGACAGTGATCAAATCGTTATATATATATATATATATATATATATATATTCCTATTAATTCATTTTTCTTTTATGTGCAGTTATATTCATATTAAAACCCTCTTTTCTATTTATTTTAAAAAGAAAATACAATAGTCTTATATATGGGTTTTGGAATTGCATTAACTAGCAAAAGATGTAGCTAATTTGCATATTCTTTTAAACATTCATTTTAATTACTTCCCTATTAGTTTTTTTTCGGTTTTCTGGTGGTATGATCATCTTTAGTTAACTATTACGTGTAATTATATTCACGCAGATATTCTACATGATTTATACTTGCATAATATTTGCATAAAAAGTTTACAGGAAAGACAAAATTGTTTCCATATATATTTATGTATACGTATATATTTTTGTTTACTCTATCTATTATATATATAAAAGTGAACGTGTCTGTGTGTGTGTGTGTGTGTGTACATTTCCCTAGGCAATAATTATGTTATTTTTCAGTCTACAGACTCGAAATTTGATATACAGGGCACTGAGATTTGGAAAAATGTCTGTGATCGGTTTTCCGCCAGAAATTTGGCTCTTAAGGGGTCAAAGTTCAACGATTTGACCTTTGAGAACTCTACTAAACTACCCCGACAATCTCGGGTCTAAACACTTGAAATTTTAGATGTAGGTTTCTTGAACATGGATCTAACTTAATAACTTAATTTTAGCCCAAAACAATAAATGTTAAGGGGTCATAGTAGGGGTCAAACTTAAAAAAATTGACCCTTTTTTCGCTCAACATACACCTTCAAACACCCGAGCAATGCCGGGTGAAATGCTAGTATATATATAAAATTGAAAGTGTCTCTGTATCTGTGTGTGTGTCTGTGTACATTTTCCAACGTAATAACTATGTCAATTTTCAGTCTACTTATGCGAAATTTGATATACAGGGTACTGAGATTTGGGAAAATCTTTGTAATCGATTGTCGGCCAGAAATTTGGCTGTTAAGGGATCAAAGTTCAACCATTTGACCTTTGAGAACTCTACCAAGCTCCTCCGTCAATTTTGGGTCTAAACTCTTGAAATTTTAGATATATGTTGCTTGGACATGGATCTAACTTAATAAATTTATGTAAGCTCCAAACTATAAATGTTAAGGGGTCATAATAAGGGTTAAAATTAAAAACAAATTGCCCTCTGCGGTCTCTATCAAATTACTCAGACAATTTCTCGTTGAAACGTGTGAAATTTTACATAAAGGTATTCAGAGATAGGGTACGCTTTTTAACTGGGTTGGTCGAAAATTTTTTATTACCAATATATAAATGTATGTACGTATGCATGCTTGCATGTCTGGCAAAAAGTTTCGACAGAGACAACGGATTTTCATGGGATCAGTATCGTTTTGAAGTTCGAACTTTTAGACGACAAATATCGGCTAAATTGGCTAAAAACATTAATATCTTCACATTCAACTGGGCAGTTTTCTACTACAGGAGTGTGGCTTTTTCGCCCATATTTTTGAAAGTTATCCTCTCCGTTCGATTGTCTAGCCTTAATTTAAACATAAATCGCTTCCGGTTTGGCGGTGGTCGTAACAGCAAAGACGGCAGGTTTTTCCCCGTTCTTTTCTTCCTTCGCGGTACGGGTTCGAACCTGCCTTCCTACTACCAGTTTTTTTTTTTTTGCTCAACATACACATCCAAACACCCGGGCAACGCCAGGCTGAAATATATATATATATATATATATATATATATATATATATATATATATATATATATATATATAGTGAGAGAGAGAGAGAGAGAGAAGACATAGAGAGAGAAAGAGCTTTACTTTTGTGCAATACTATACGCATGGGCATGGAATATGTATATTCTATGCAAGAATCGACATTAACGTTACTTACATCCTTCATTTTATACGAGTATGTCTTGAAAGAACGAAACTAGCTTTCCCGCTGGTAAACACATTGCAATCCCAAGTTCGCTGCGTTTTTCATTATTGACGAGTTGTGACAATCTATGCAAGAATCTAGAAACGTCACAATACTCTCGTTAACACGCTAAACATGCAAGTTGTTTGCGAGTCTGTCATGCCTTCATTGCCGCGGTAAGAGCAATACGCACACCATTGTGTACGCAATATGTTTGCGCGCGTCGGCTGTCAAAAATGAGCAGAATGTTCACCTCTCCCGCGGTTCTACCTCTTTACGAAATGACACATTCCCGCCACAGTCACACATGTCAAATTTCTTGGGTGTCAAAATGCGTGCGTCGTTCAAACAGATGTTTTCGGCATCTCTACGATCCCTTAGGGGCGGGTGGTTAACTTGCACCGGTGCGTACCTTCATGTCCGCCCGGGGACAGCGGCTAAACATTTTCGACCACTCGTTGTGTCGAGATTGAAAAGCCTTTGTTCACGACATGCGCATTTCTTCCTCGGTGGCTCTGGCAAAATGTTCCCAACTTTGCAATTTCTTACCTGGGCCGGGCTTCAACAAAACAGGTGGCAAATATTTTGAACCCAAATAATAAAATCTCACGCGCATATATATATATATATATATATATATATATATATATATATATATATATATATATATGTGTGTGTGTGTGTATATATATATATATGAATATATATATATATACATATATATGAATATATATATAAAACTACTTCATTTACTCACATAAAATTAATATACACAAGTATGAATTTATGCGTAAACTTTAAGTATTTAATTCAAAAGTGCTCAATACGTAGGTAGAGCTAGTTAGTTAGTTATAAAATATATATGGCGAAATATCGCCATATATATTTTATAACTAACTAACTAACTAACTAACTATATATATATATATATATACTTATATTTATATATATTATATTGGACCTAATACAGCGTGACCCCCCCCCACAAAGAAAACCGGACCCAAATCTAATTAGGCCCCGTTTCTTAGTGCGTTGTCCGAAGGAAATGAAACTTTGGTCATAATTAGTTTATTCTATTCAAAAAATCACATCAAAACACCAGGGTCTTTGGCCTTTTTTCTCCGTTCTGCAGCAAATGTTCTAGATGGCCTCTATTTAGATTTTTTTTTTTTTTTGGGGGGGGGGAGGTCACCCTCTATATCGTAGTGATTAAAAACGTTGTATAAAAAAATGACTCGTGCGACACCACCGAGAATCGAAACCAAAACGTTTAGCTTACGGTTTATTTTTTCCCTGTACTGTTAATGACTGAACTATGAAGGCATGTCTACGGTGAGGCTAAAAATTAGAACATGAATGAATACCTACTACATAATGCTGCATATTCGTAATGCCGTGTTCTACCTTCACCTGGCAAATTTCATTTCTTTTTAATTTTCACAATTTGTACAGATTTTCCTGGGCTAAAACCCAAATATAAAGTTTCGCATGGGTTCAAATACATTATATATATATATATATATATATATATATATATATATATATATAAAGTTTTGTGTCTGTAGATCAAAAACTGTAAGAGAAGTTTGGTTGGCAATTTTTTTTTTTTACACAGAAAAAATAGTTTCTTCCCCAGAACTGCTAGACTTTGGAACTCCCTTCCGGGTTCCTGTTTTCCTAACTGTACTGAAATGAAGAAGTTCAAGTGTAATGTGAACAGACATCTTGCTGCTGAACTCCCTACATAGTATCACTGCAACTTATGTCCCCGATAGTAGCACCCTACATCACAGCGACACTGTGTCTTGTTTGGGGTGAAAATGGAAATTGAATAGCGCAACGGTTAGAAGCTCCGACTGTCGTTTGGACGGTCGAGATTTAATCCTGGCTTGAGGTAGTTGCTTGCCTAGCCGCACTGGTTAGTTGTGATACAGAGAAACAGTACTGTATGTGGATGACTATAATGCCCCCTATCTTGAGTTGAGCATATTGGGAAGTGACATACAAACTGCCATTAACGTATTAAGCGATGCTTTTTGTGTAAGCAAATTGAGCTTAGGAATTTAGGCAATGTCAATACATTGTTAATTCACTGCCCGCACAGAAGCCGCCGAATAGCGCAACGGTTAGAAGCTCCGACTGTATTGAAGTAGTGCTTGTCTAGACGAACTAATGAGCTGTGAAACAGCAAAACAGTACTTGAGTACTGTACGTTGATGACTATATATATATATATATATATATATATATGTATACATACATATGTATATGTATATATATATATATATATATATATATATATATATATATATATATATATATATATATTCCACCAGACTATCCATTCATGTGTAATCACCTTTTTCTTCACCATATTCCCTCTGCTTCAATTTTTTTGTTATCAAGTAAGATCTTTGACTTACTTGTTGTTTCATCAAAAACTTTTGCATGCAAAATCCGATCCCGCATTTTGCTATTTCCTACCCTCTGATGAGAAGGAAAGTATTTCTTCGAAACTCCACGGATTAAGGACTATCTACTTATCTAGTGTTTCCTTTTCAGATTAAATATGTTTTTAACTCTTTTCAAAGTGTTTTTTAACATGTTTTATTAACTGTTTGCTCGTATTATAAGCTCTATCTCCCATTTGGTTGTATCGAGCTTTTACATCTGGCTGAGATAACTTTATAAATATTAATTCTTTAATATTCATAATATACTTTAATTTTACCATCTTGGATCATTTTGGTAAATTTAATTGTAATTTTTATCTCATATATATTATATATATATATTATATATATATATTTGTATATAAGTATACATTGAAAGAGTTTTGTGTTTAATCTAAATATTTGACGCAATATTACGCAATTATAAATGATGTAGAATATTTGCATGAATATAATTACACGTAAAATTTAAGTATATATATATAGATGATCATCCTATGAGAAAACCGAAAACAAATAATGGAAAATTAATTAAAATGAATATTTAAAAGAATATGAAAATTATCGAGACCTTTTACAGATGTATACAATTCCACGACCCATATATAAACAAGTTTTATTTTCTAATAAAATTAATAGAAAAAAAGTTTTTAATATGAATATAATTACACAAAAAATCCAAATTTATAATAGCATAGAATTCTGAAAGAAGTTTAAAAAAATTTAATCTAAAAAAGTTATTTTAAAGTTTTTGTTAAAAAAATTCAGATTTTCTCATTATTCAGACCTGTATTACAAAGAGGGTTTTGTTAAACAAAATGTTTTTACTATAGGTTTTAAAAATAAAGGTACAAGATTCAATTTGAAATTTATTCATCTTCAAAGTGCACTTTTATAAATTTTACAAAGTGAGGTATAAAAATTTAATTTAAATTGAATCAAAAAATTACCTTGGATTTATTTTATGTAATGTACATTCTGTTGCACTTTTAAAAAAAATAATTGAAAATTCTATGTCTATATCATTAATTGCTAGATGAAAGATAATGTTTTTTGTATTACTCCTCACACCACAACTAATTTTTTTGCAACATTCTCTTTGTAATACAGGTCTAAATAATGAGAAAATCTGAATTTTTGAGCAAAAACTTAAAAATAACTTTTTTAGATTAAATTTTTAAAAACTTCTTTCAGAATAGAAAATCTTTAAAATTTAATAAGGAACATATTTCATATAGGTTTCATTAACAAATATTCAGTACATAATGAGAAAAACAGAGATGAAATTTTCAAAAGGACTGTATAACTGGTTACGGTCAATAGTAGTCCTTGCCAGCGAAAGTTTTTGTTATTGTTATTCTATTATTACTATTATTATTTAAAACATTTTGTGTCCTGCTCTTTCGCGGGAGGACTAATATATATGAATTGCAGCTTCCTTCAGTCTTCATAGACTATGAATACCTACTGTAAAGGTGCCTGTGTGTGAAATATGTTGTGGCAAGACTTGCGCAATCTCCGACCACACCTCTCTTAAGTCGGCGTTGTTAAATACCAGTGGTTAGCGTATGTACAGGATGACTGAGAACAATGCCGAGATAAGTAGAGTGGACATACAGCGCTTAGAATTTCCTGACCAGATTGAAAGTTGTTTAACTTCAATAGTCTGACGAGACCCGTTGTGTCAACGTGATTATGCCATATATATATATATATATATATATATATATATATATATATATATATATATATATATATATATATATATATATATATATATATATATATAAATATATATTAGGTTGTCCGGAAAATTATGGCCAATTTTAGAGAAAAAGGATTTATTAATCAAATAGGTGACACTAGACATTGAAATTAGTCAAAGTATGATCCTTGAACAGCCATGCATTTTTGCCATCTATCAACTAGATCATTTATGCCTCGTTGATAAAAATTCTTTGGCTTAGATGCTAAGATATCTTTGAAAAAAGATTCAACCTCTGCATTAGATCTGAAAGTTTTGTTGCTTAAAAAAGCGGCTAAATGCTTGAAAAAATGGTAGTCCGTGGGTGAAAGATATGGAGAATAAGGAGGATGTGGTAAAGTTTCGTATCCCAAGTCAGTGAGTTTCTGCAGTGTCATTTTCGCAACATGAGGCCGCGCATTATCGCGGAGCAGGATTGGACCACGCCTATTCACTAATGCATGTCTCAATTTTTGTAAATGATGATGCATTTCTTCGAGTTGATTGCAGTAAACCTCTGTCGTGATGCTCTGATTAGCATCCAGAAAGCTGTAATGAATAACACCAATTGCACACCACCCAACAGTCAGCATAATCTTCTGTTGGTGAAACTTTGGCTTTGGAAAATGTTTGGGTGTTTCATCACAATCAAGCCATTGACCTGATCGTTTCCGATTATCATAAAGGATCCACTTTTCGTCACAGGTGACTATTCGGTCAAGAAATGGATCATTAATGTTTCGCAAAAAGAGCATCGAACACACTTCAAAACGTCGAGCTTGTTGATTTTCATTGAACTCATGTGGGACCCATTTGTCGAGCTTTTTCACCTTGCCAATTTGCTTCAGATGGTCCGACACTGTTGAACTGCTCACACCAAGTTCCCGAGACATTTCCCTGACACTTTGCCGTGGGTTTTGCTCAACAATGGCTCTCAAATTTTCATTGCCAAGATTAGATGGTCTTCCTCTACCTTCTTCATCTTTAAGGCTCTCATCACCACCACGGAAATTTTTAAACCACCTTCGCACTGTTCTATCACTTGTGATGCCTTCTCCCCATGCCCTATTTATATTTGCAGTTGTTTGAGAAGCATTGTTACCAAGCTTAAACTCATGCAGGAAAAGTAATCGTAAGTCTTCTTTTGTAATATTCCAAATTATGGGCTCATTCGCTCATAAAACATTTTCTGAAAGAAAAAAGTAAGAAATTATTAAAGAGCACATATAAATCAATAATCATGTTGATGTTTACCTGAAATATAATAAAAATCCTATGATAAAATCCAATTTCAAAACAGACTTCCTGAAATGGCCATTATTTTCCGGACAACCTAATATATACATACACACACACATACACACACACACACATATATATATATACATATATATATGTATATATATATGTATATACATATATATATGGCATAATCTTTGGGTAGAGCACTGTCGTAAATAATCTCACCCGCTACTTAATTGGCTGAAAATGCGAAGCTCGTTGTTTGTTTGTTTACGAACAGGCGATTTGAGCACTATAAAAAGTGGTAGCGGGTGTCTATTTAAATAGACATTCTGACGAGTTATTTACGGGCGTCGATTCCATTGTCGAACGGGAGAACTGCCGACTGTCAACACGACGGTTCTAGATTCAATTCTTGGCTTGGGAGAGATGCTAGTCTAGCGGCACCGATGAGTTGTGACACAACGAAACAAGACTGTATGTCGATAACTACAAATGTATATATATATATTTACATTTTTTCACTTCTTTTTTTTTATTTCGCAATTTATAACTATAGTAAATTGTGGTTTCACTTAATGCCTTAACTAGCAAATTCTAGCATTGCTACCAATATATTTGTTGATTTTTTTATGTTCTCTGATGAGAACATTAACAAAAATAGCATTCTTTGAAACTCCGCGGAATAAGGACTTTGTGAATTGTTTTTTTTTTTGAGTATTCAGTCGAGCAATAAATTTTGATTGTAAAGTTCAACTTACAGTTTAAATTTTGTTTCTCTCTCTTTTATATATATATATATATATATATATATATATATATATATATATGAGTTTATTTCAATAAACGTAATGGTCCCAAATTTAAATACTAATACATGGTTGACATTACTTTTACTATTTTTAATGCTATGACCCTTCCAGGCGTTGCATTGATTAGCTTACAAATTAGTTGACGTCTGAAACCTACATTTTCATATCCGTTGTTGCATGACAACGCCGGAAAATGTCGGATCCAGACAAAACCAGATGTAAATCAGTTTCTGGCGATGACGTCAACTCTACATTCTGATCAAAGAATCGAGATCAGAAACAGTTACAGAAATATTTAAGACTCGATTGAAATTGCTGAAATTACATAGAATGATACAGTTGAACAATATTGTCAAAATAACTGAACAGTAATTTCAACCAAAGGAATTTTAGATAGAAAAAGAAGTAAAATTTTGGATAGAAAAAGAAGTAAAAACAATGACAATCAAACGGAGAGAATAAAGAGAAGCCAGCGATACAATTCTGCCGTCGTCCGACCAACCAATACCACCCCCATAATGACCCAACTCTCTCGCTCGTCAGATTATCATCTGTAAAATAAATAAAACTTTGTTGATTTGCCAAGTCTATTATTACAAAAATCATGGCTAATCAGAGTATATATACTATGGCACGCATTTCGTAAAAGTGCGCCTATAAAAATATATGGACGAAAATATATCAAAGTGTTTTTCCAAAATTGAAGTCGGTCGTTTCTGAGTCTATAAGGAAAAAATTCACATACATAAACACACACACAAACACACAAAGTTTTTTATATAACAGTAAAAATTCCATTCATCATCACTCTCTCTCTATGCCTAACACTTAACGAAAATTCCATGAGCAGAGTTTCTTTCTTTCTCGGCTGTCACTTAGTTGGTTGTCCCTCAGAGCTCTTTATTACTGATGGTAGTTGACCAGTGGATATTTGGCGTTCTACGAAAACATGAATTGATAAAAGTTCGCACTCTTCTGATCGTGGTTTTGTTGTTACGTTTCTGTTCCATACAGTAGGACTGATTTGATGTTGGAATTGAACAGGAGTATTTTGGTGCAAGACGTGGTGAGGTTGGATCGTCTATGTTCTTGAGAGCTATGAGCGATGCTCTTGCTTTTCCAATGTTAGTCTTAACGTCTGCATCTGTTTCTCGCTGCTGGTTGATCACGCTCCCAAGATATGTGAAGGTTGCTGTTGCCCAACTTCACTGCCTCTTTGCTGGAGGCGTTGATTTTCAGGATCTTGGTTTGGTTGGGGTGGATGTGGAAGCCAACTTGAGAGGCGTGGGTGGCTAGGCTAGAGGTCTTTGCTGCTTGTGGACGAGCAGAGGGTGGTAATCAGCGAAGTAAAGGTCGTCACTCTGTCCATCCGTCGTCTCCCCCATCATCCAGTCAATGGCGATGAGAAACAAGAACGGCGACCGAAGGTATCCCTGTTGTGCACCGGTCTTTATGTTGAAATATACACACACACATACAGACACACACACATACAGACACACACACATACAGACACACACAGGCACACACACATTTTCCTTAATATAATAGTAGAATTTTCATTCATCATCACTCTCTGTCTATACCTAACACTAAATGAAAATTCCATGAGCAGAGTTTCTTTCTTAGAACTGTCTGTCTATATAGCGCTTTTGAACTTTCCCCTGCCCTTTGTGGTATCAAAAGTTACGCGTCTAGCTATGAAGATGCGATTCCGATTTGACAACGTGACCTTATACCGTTTAGCATGTCCGTTTATTAGAATAATTGGCAACACCTAAAATCCGTTTGCAAAGGTATGACCTACTGGATTCTATTGTTGCGTTAGGCTTTACCAATTCCATTTTGGAATCAAGTTCTCAAAATGTAACATTTTACCACTGTCACGTTCCAAGCGTATATAACTCCTTTTACACAGAGAAAGCCCATGAGCCAAGTTATTTTCATTAGTAATGTTTGTCTACGGAACACAATACCGTGGAACTGCTTCCCCGCTGACTATAACATAGTCATTTTCAAATCTAATGTAAGTTCCTGTTTAGTCGTCCTCCTAAATAATTAAGGTCTACACATTACTGATCATGTTGTCTCAACATATACCTAAGACTTATTAAATTTTGTCCTTGAGTAGTCTCTAGGCCTTGACAATGAGTGACACTCCGTCGCCAAGTCTAATATATAAAAAGACGTATGTTTGTCTGTCTGTCTCCATATTTTCAAACTCCATCTAATCCGAAACTTAACGTTGCAGAGCAGCGCTGGGGGCCCTCAAATGATTGGATTTGTTACGAAACGTTCTTTTATTGGTCTTTAACCAGTTAAAATAGTTTAAGGGGTCAAAAAATGGGTCAAAATTGAAAAAAAATCATTATATTGTACGTTCATCTTACTTTATTTTTATTTTTTAATGTTTAATCATTTCATATGCATGACAAGTTGAGACAGTTGTAACGTAACCAACTTTGAATAGTAAAGTTTCGGTTTCGATTCTAGCTGATGGCACCCAAATACTTTTTCTTTTACTTTTGAAATCACGAGTCTATGAAAATTATACGAAATCTGGACAAATTAAAATATCATATTTAAGCGTATTTTACGCCCGGACAAAGCCGGGTGACCCCTCCGATAGTACAAGTATATTTTACTCTCACGTTTTTTTTTCTGTTTTCTTTGTAACCTTCTTTGTTTCTTTCGTATTCTCTTCATTTTTTAGTGCTATTGAAATCCCCTCACTTTTATTCAGCTTTTTTCGCCGTATATCCACCGCGTTGTTCTTCATGGATATTGTTTTCGATTTCTTTTCACGCACTTCAATCTTGATTTTTTCAAGCTTTTTTTTTTTTACAAAGGAATCACCGCTTATCAATGCCCTGAGGCCACTCGAGGATAAGGGTTAATGAGTATACATTAGTCAATGTGATTATAGCGTTTTTAACATAGGTATGGAATTTTTGTAAGTTGGATTATATAGGGGTATTACTCATCAAGAACTTGTTTACATTGGACTTGAAGACAATCATATTATAGTCACCTGGGAATCAGGCTAAAGGAAGAGAGTTCCACATGCGTGTAGTTCTAAGCTAGAAGCTCTGCTCATGGAATCTACGTTTAGGGTTAAACACAGATAAAGAGTGTGAGAAACTATTGGTGGTGGTTCTGGCTAGACGAATGTTTTTTGTAAAAGTTTGTCGAGGGGGGAACACTAGATTAAAGCTCAGTCGAGCACTTGCCATGGAAATAACGATAAAGCAGAGAAAGCTCGGACATCTCTTCTGTGGGAAAGAGGTTTCAGGGAAGAGAAAAGGGCGTCCCCCACTAAGCTACGAAGTCTGAACACTGTCAAGACAGGATAAGCTGCTCTGTTTCAATATTCATGTTTTGTTTTTATTTTGTTTTATTTTTTTTCTTTACTATTTCTAGTGCTGCCTAATCAGGCTCTCTTTTCCGTGATGCAACACTCATTGATGTTATTATTTTTATCTTTCCTTTTCTTTTTGTTGTGGTGGCACCCACTCATTTACATATGTGGATAATATTATACATAAATAGCAAGACTCGGTTAGTCTGAGTGTGTGTTAACCAGAAGCCACCGAACCGAGCCGTGAGCAGATATATTCTCCAGCCAAGACTCTCTTACTTGATAACCATTATATAAATATACTGTAGATATAATTTTCCTAATACACTTCTTATTGATCTACCTTTATTTGTTGAGTCTTCATTTGTATTGCCTTATACGTTATTTGGTTCAACCTGCAAACATGACAGTTGGCGACGAAGATGAACGTCAAACATAACACTTTTGTAAAACACAATCATTTATTCTGCATCTTCCGGACTGTTATCCTTATCTTCATAGAAGTTGTTTCACCAAGTTTCGGCCAACTCATCCTCTTGCCTTCTCTATGTGATTTACCGCGACGGGATAGGATGCTGAGTCTTGTAATTGCATCCCCAGTAATTACTGCCTTATATAGTTGTTGTCTTACCGGGTTTGGGTAGCATTTAAATCTCTATCTTCAGACAATGCTCACCTGGAACCATAGACTTAACGCCTTTATACTCTGCACCATGAGAAGGCCAGAAGATGAGTTGGCAATACCTGATTAAACAACAACAATTATAAAGCTGAAGATAACAGTCCGCAGAAACAAAAAGAATAAACACCAAATTACTCATCTCAAAGGATTACAATCTCCACGTTAAAAAACAACCCTGGTTTCTAACTCTGTCCCGTGAGGAGGCATAGTAAATAGGTACAATAAGATTAATGTATAAAACTCAATCATGTTCAGTAAAACACAAAACAAGAACAACAATTAAATTTCCTTCCATCATTATATGTGTTCCCCCCTTTTTCGTGCCGGCGTAAAATAATTTTCTTTTATTTCTATAGATTCATAGGAATGCCCTTTCTCTTAGGCTTTCTTTACGTCTTTATATATTTCATCCTGCATTAATTTCTCTTTCCTTCATTTTAGAAACGATGTTCTGTGTTATGTTTGTGATGTGTTTGTTTTATTTTTTTACACACTTCTTTTTTATGTACTTTCTCTAACCCATTTCCGGCAACCTTTATTTAATTGTATTGAATCTTTGCCTTTCCTCTCGGTATTTCTATCCATTTCTTTTATTCTCGTATTTATTTATACAATTTTGTTGCTTTTTACTTTCCCTTCGATTCCTTTTTAATATACCACCTTCCCCTTCTTTCTCTCATAAAAAGAAATAAATACACCTCATAACTCTCGATACTTTCCTCATTTTCACCCTCCACTTTTCCTTCCACTTCTCCCCTTGTCGCTGCATTCCCACTTATTCAATACAAATATCATAATTTACGAACGCCAATAAAAATTGGAGAAAATCAGATCAGAAAACTACTCAAATATTTATGTTTCATTTTATTTTGAATTTGATGAAAGCCGTGGCCAATAAATTTTCAAAGATGGAAATAAAGAACACGCGAAACGATAAAACATAATAATGAAAAAAAAAATGGCGGAAAAAGAAAAAAAAACATGGCCGCTGGAAAGTAAGTTGAAGGGGGAAAAGGGAAAAGAGAATTAAATCATTTCTTTATTAATTCCGTTGGCTGCTTGCTGGTCATGTCAGGTTGGCTGAGATAATGGCCGGAGATGACACCGACAAACTTGAACCCACTAAATCAGCGGGGAATGCGAGAAATATAATATATTTGGAAAGGAAGTTAAAACAGAAAAGTGAAAAAAAAAAAAAAGATGGCGAAAGAAGGTTTCTTTTTACAAGAAGCAGAATGGCGCATGCGCAGTGAGACGCGTACAGGCGTTCATGAATTGGCGAACACACACTGGGAGAAATAGGAGTAAAGCGGAGGGTGTGAAATCGTAGGTAATTTATGACATAGACTTTACATATATACATACATCATGCAAAGCATCTATACACAGGCATAAATAAATACGTGTATAAAATAGAAGCTATTTCTTTCCGTTCGTAAACAGGTATATATATATATATATATATATATATATATATATATATATATATATATATATATATATATAATAAAGTCGTATTCCTGTTTGTTTGTTCGTCCACAATTTGAGTAAGTACAAAAATTACAATGTTTCAGAAATTAATTTTCATACTGAAAACGTAGTTTTACACATTTATATTCCAACATTATTTCCATGTATACTGTTCATTAAAAGAGAAATCTGAATACGATGACGATAGCGCGACCACAGCCAACACTGAACTAACTACACTAGTTTATAGTGCAATTCAAATCTTGTCGGTAGCTGAATACGTGATGGTTCGCCACGGCTATCAAGAGTATTTTTATCGTGACGCCATTATAAGACGGGGTGCTTACCACGGCTTAGTGTCCCACCTACTCTCGAGAGAAGGATAGACCGCACCAGTTTCTCAACCTGGTAGTTTACCTTGCGGTACATACAGCGCCTTTCCTTCCCAAATGGTTACTCATCTGTTACTGGCCAGGCTCAACGTTGCTTAACTTCGGTGATCTGGCGAGAACAGGTGTGTCAACGTGATTGTGCCGTATATTACAATACTTATCTGCATCTTATTAATCGTCCCTATTTAATTGCCTCAACACGAGGGCAGATTAAGACACAAGTTCGGTTTTTATATGGGGAAAAGCCAGCTCCCAAAAAAGGGGCACTCTCGACATGAACAAAAATAAAAATTGGCTTAGTCATGAAAGGATTTCTCCTCCACTGACCAAGGACAGGAAAATGAAGTGTAGCATCACAACAGATACTACCGCATGATCTTGACGTGAAGGCCAATAGACTTGCCGTCATTGTTCTATTTAGAAATATTTAAGTTGATTAATTTATCTTAAAATTAATTTATTATTTAATTTATAGTCAATTATTATTAGCCTACACCATAGTTAGGCTCATAATGTAATTTTGTGGGAACTTTTTGGAGATTTGCAAACCTATACATTTTTGGAAAGGTTTTAGTCTCAGGAATCAGAAAATCAATGTTTGCATTTGCCCAGATGCCTATATGGTGACCATATTGAATTTACAAAATGGCCGCCGTAAGATGAACGTTTTGTAATACCCCGGCTTCTAAATAAGCTGGAACACTGATTTTAACTGCTAAACCTAAATTTTCAGGGTACAGAAAACCAATGGTTGTGGTTATAAAATTTTCCCAGATGTGTATTTGGCGGCCATATTGGAATTTGCGAAATAGCCACTGTAAAATGTACGTTTTGTAATTTCTTGGCGTCTAAATAAGCTGGAACACTGATTTTAACTGCTAAACCTACATTTTCAGGATCATAGAAGACAATGGTGTTAGTTATAAAGCAACAACATTTTTAACATCAACCTTTAGATGCATAACTGGGTTCAAACTGATGTGGTGTTGTTTTATTACAATATCTTTGTAATAAAAAATATGTATCATTTATAAATTCATACTTCAGTTGTTTCTAAAAAACTTGCTTTTTATCACCAATTAAAATTGTTAATTTACCTTTGATACTTTAACTTGTAGTTTTTGTATTGCTATTCTTACATTACTGTAATTCTCTCTGTGTTTGTAGGTTTAGCATGAGTGATGAGCTGCAAAGTAGAGAGGGGGGCATGTCAAACAAGGAGTCCATTAACTGGAAGCAGTGCATTCTCTGCCAGTCTGATGATAAAAAGAAAGAAGTCTTGGTGCAACATCCTCGGTTAGAATCCTATGGGTTCGTACTGCAGGTAATTCTAGAGAGGGCTAATTTGAATGATGGGGACTATGTCCAAGTCCAAATGCGACTGCAGAACTGCACACCAGAAACAATGTGTGAAGAGAGGGCGGTCTGGCATCGCTCATGTCATTCGAATGCAACTAACAAAGTTAAAATACAACGTGAAAGATATCGCAATGCACACGCTTTAGCTACAGGACACTACACTGCCAAAAAGCCTGGCCAGAAAAGAGGAAGCACAGAAGAGGCTGTTACAGGCGCCTCTACATCTGGTTCTGCATTGCCATTCACACGATCACATACAAGTCCACTGGAAAGAGTGCTTCTTCTGCCAACAGGACAGTGGGCAACAACTGTATCAGATCAGGACTAAGAATGTAGGTAAAAATCTCAAAGATGATGTGGAAAGGTCCCATAATCCTACACTGAAGACTAGGCTGAACACCTGCATATCACCAGGTGATGCACATACAATTGATGTCCTATACCACAAAGCTTGCTGAACCAAAAATCTGTTCCATGCTCTTCGAGATACTAACACTAGCAAAGCTGCTAAAGAACTCTTTCTACAAAAGGCGAGTTTGGTTAAGCTGGTAAATCTTATTGATGTAGAAACAAAAAAAAACAAAGCATACCTTGGGATGGATGATATTGAAATGATTTATATTAATATCCTTGGTTCAGAAGTTTTTGAAAGTCATGTCACTGGCTGAAAGAAAGGATCCTTACTTATTTGCCACATCTGAAGTCTGTTCGACCAAACATAAGGAATCCAAGGAGGAGAGCAGCATGAAGACAATCTACAAAGCAGCACAGGTGATAAGGGAAAGCATTGCAACCTTCAAAGAACCCAACGACAGAAATGACATGCAGGTATCTATTGACAATGTCGATGTTCCAGCTGAATTATACACCTTAATCCATTGGATAATGGTTGAGCCTACTGAAAAGCTGGAAACTGTAATGAGAACCAAAGATGTTGACCAAACAACACTGAAGCTGACTCAGAATATCAGCCAGTAAACAGGTAAGGAACAAGACAAGCAATGAATCAGTATTCAATTCACATCGTGCACGAGGGAACACTCAGGTTCTGGAACTGGTACTGACTGTCCACCATGACACATGCAACAAGAATCCGTGAAGCAAGCAAACAGCACCGTCCAGGAAGCCTTGACCACTGCTGGGGTCATCACAGCATTTAAAAATGAGAAGGAACAAAAATTCCAGAATGCAATGTTTAAGGCCATGAATAGGTAGCTAGATTGGGTGGAAGCAATTCTGTTCTTTGTAACAGCACCTCGGAATGCTGACTTAGAACTACATCTACAAGCTGGAGAAGCATTGAGTAAGCTGTTCTCTTCCATGGACCGCATCAAGTATAAGCGACTCTGGCCAAGATACATCGCAGATATGCATGACTTGAGAACCAATCACCCTCAGACATATGAGGAATTACAAGCAGACAATATATCAGTCACGCAAAGTGTCATTTCCTTCGTGTCTGTTGGGTCAGACCATGCATGTGAACACTTGAACAAACTCATGAAGACTAGCTCTGGCATCATAGGCATCTCCAACAATGCCAATGCTGGACAGATTTTTTTCTGGCCACACCAGAACTTTCACGTCTGTCAAAAGAGTTCAAGAGTCAGTTTGACATGGAAGCTGACAGAATCACAGCGCATCATGAGTTTGGACCAAGTGCAGTCAAGAGAGCACATGATACAGTCGACAAGATCAAGAGGCCATACTCCGCCATTAACACTAAAGGGGAAAAGCTGTACGATGTGATCACTAATGCCTACATGCCAGATGAGGATGTACCATAGATCTTGAATATTGATATCATTGGACAGAAGTTGTATACGAATTACGTGTCAGTGAATAAATAGAAATGTCAGCCTCTGTGAAGAAAGAGAATAACAAGATGTTCCTTTCTGGGAACAAGAAGATTACAGTAAAACTCAGAGACAATACTGTGGATCTGAATGTTTGCAAAGCTGATGATACTTGCCAGGTCAAGCCGAGACATCAACCAGAAAGAGACCATAGGAAATCATGAATTCACTCTGACACCAAGAGCACTGTTTACTCCTAATGGAACACTGCTGCTATGCCACGACAAGTCCAAGTTAATCCATCTACTTGAGAAGCTGACGAGAGCCTACATTAACTGATCAGCACAAACACCATGCCATCCACCAGTGCTATCTTCCGAGGCGCTGGTGGGTGGCGTAGTGTTTGTGCCGAAGCTGAGCAAGAAAAAAGCGACTCTAGTGACAGTCTGATGCAACTAACATGAGATTATGATGAAAGCATCCTCGTTTTTGACACATACCGAGCAGATTCTCTGAAGAGTGCAAGCGGAGGTAAACGACGACAAGAAAAAGTTTCTGTTCAGTATCAAGTCAGAGATGACACTAGCATCAAACACATACCAATGAGGAGGTTCCTCTCCCATGGGAAGATGAAGGCTAATCTGACTGAAAATCTTGCTGCCCAAACTCTAGAGTACAACAGGGGATCATCCAAGCTGATCATCACATCTGCTTCCGGATACACTAAAAGCAACAAAGACCTGATATTTGAAGAAAATAACTATGAGGAAGCAGACACGATGCTGATCCACCAGGCTGTGCCAGCTTCACAGCGAAACCCACCTGATGCACAGTTAGTATTTTTCTTCCCAGATACGGACGTTTTACTGCTAGTCACACCAAACTAGGACCTATTGCTGAAAAACACGTCCATTTCTATGGCCTCTGGTGTTATAAAAATTGAACCACTGTGGCGAGCTCTAGGTAAAGAAAGAGCAAAGGCTTTGCCAGCCTTCCATGCGTTCACTGGGGCCGACAACACAGTGAGGTTCTCCCGTATTTGCAAGATAACCTGGCTGAAGATCTGCCTCAAAGCAGATGCAGATGTTGTCAATGCTCTGCAAATGCTTATGGATGAAGCAGAAATGACAGAGGCAATGCTGTCAACACTGGAGTGCTTTGTATGTGCAGCTTTCTTGCTAAAAGGGATCAACATAAACTGCAATGGCATTTGTTCTGCAAGCATATTTTAAGAGTCCATGTCCAAGCAAGGGTATGGGCACAAGCAGCCATTACTCAGCAAATTTCACAACTGGATCCCCTAGAAAACAATTGGATGGCATCCTGAAAGCAATGACCATACAGTCCCTCCCAATCCCTAAGGCCATCTTTGAGACGGTCATATGCAAATATATATTTGACTGCTCTTCTGGCAGACGTTCCTACAGATCTAAAGACTTAGCCTGTACTGACATGTGTCAGTGCAGCAGTCAGTGCGAAAACGCTGTGGTGTATGAAAGTGATGCTGCTGATGATGATGATGATTATGCATAGACTATGATCAAACATCTCATTATGTTTAAGATGGTTGCACAAACATTCAATGTTTACAGTTAACAGGCATTTCAATAAAAATAACTGCTTTAATATCTGACTAACTTTCAGGGTTGTTAATTTTTTTTTACCGATATGGTGGATTGTGTGTTTCAATGAGGGGGGGGGTTAGAAAAGATGAAATGATAACTTGGATCATTATCTTCCTGGACACTGAAAATGTAGGTTTAGTAGTTAAAATCAGTGTTCCAACTTATTTAGAAGCCAAGATATTACAAAACGTACATTTTACAGCTGCCATTTTCTAAATTCCAATATGGCCGCCATATACACATCTGGGAAAATTTTATAACAACCACCAGTGTCTTCCTTGACCCTGAAAATGTGGGTTTAGCAGTTAAAATCTTACGGCGGCCATTTTGTAAATCCAATATGCCCGCCATATACGCATCTGGGCAAATGCAAATATTGATTTTCTGATTCCTGAGACAAAACCTTTCCAAAAATGTATAGGTTTGCAAATCTCCAAAAAGTTCCCACAAAAATCAAAATTGTGCCATTAGTACCGTGACTACCAGTTACCTTTCAAACCGGAACTAAATTTATTTATTCAGGTCTTTAAACTATTTACCGTTAAATTTTCATAGGCGAAAACTGATGTAATTTATGCTTCCATGAATACAACATGTGATCCACTTTCAGGAAATTCTTAAGAAGGTAGAATATTCGACGAATCTTCAATATATATATATATATATATATATATATATATATATATATATATATATATATATATATATATATATATATTGAAGACGAATATATATATATATATATATATATATATATATATATATATATATACTAGCATTACATCCCGGAACTTATATCTATAATTGCAAGTATTTAGACTCAAAATTGTCAGAGGAGTTTGGTAGAGTTCTCAAAGGTGAAATCGTTGAACTTTGACCCCTTAACAGACAAATTTCTGGCCGGAAACGGATCACAAAGATTTTCCCACATCTCAGTACCCTATATCTCAAATTTTGAGTCTCTAGACAAAAAAATGACAGAGTTATTGCGTAGGGAAATGTACACAGACACACAGCCAGCCAGCCAGACACAGATATATATATATATATATATATATATATATATATATATGTGTGTGTGTGTGTGTGTGTGTGTGTGTGTGTGTGTATACGTGTGTGTGAGTGTGTTACAGAGATCAGAACCACATTAGTACCGTTAGGTAGAAATAAAAAGAAAAGGCCCCTATATTTGGTCACCAATGTCGAACTGTCTTCAACCTCTGTTTACACACACACACACACACACACACACACGCACACACACACACACACATATATATATATATATATATATATATATATATATATATTAAGACAGAAAAATGCGAGCATGGAAAGTAATATGGTAAAGAATTACAATATTACTTTATATGCTCGCTATTTTTTATTGTACCTATTTACTATGCCTCCCCACGAGACAGAGTTAGACACCAGGGTCGTCTTTTAACGTGGAGAAAAGGTACAAAAATAAAAATTGTCTCAGTCGTCAAGGATTTCTCCTCCACCGAAAGAGAACAAGAAAATGGAGTGCAGCCTCTGAAGACAGATACTACACTTTGATCTTGGCCCGAAAGCCAATGTAATCCATGATTTTTTCAGGTTTCCAATAAATTCACTTTTTCTTTGTTTTATTTCAATCTTATTTTTTTACCTCCATGAACACACATATAAGAACAATGTATAGCACTTGTCTGCTTTCAATAAAATCCCCACAATTAACTCTCTTTCCTGCTTTCATTCTCGCTGTATCACGTGTTACTTCTCTTTTAACGACAACAGTGAATTAGAAGCAACAATAATCGTTGAAGCGACGTGGTTGCTATGGAACCCAGTCATAAAAAGCGTCGCTCGCCTCCTTACATATTTTTACGATTTTGAACACTAGAAAATTCATTATAACTTTTGTTTTACTAAAGAGAAAGTGATTTATTTCACAATATAGCTGAGAAGGTGCTCTATAAATTATAATAATTGTTTGAAATTTGGTGGACAAATGAGTGAACGCTGAAGGTTCAAAGCAGTTCTAAATGACTAAAACTGTCACTTAATTATATATTAAAACACTACCGTGTTTCAATGATATATATATATATATACATATATATATATATATATATATATATATATATATATATACACGCACTTGTGGAAAGAAGAACTCACAGACTCTAACCTATACGCACATACACGCACACAACGCACAGCCACTCTCCCTTACACACACACACACACACACACACACACACACACGCACACACACCACACACACGCACTGACAGACACAAAGGAAAAAACATAAGAATGTTAACCAAATAGACTAAACACCTCCCACCAAATAGACTTCACTGTCGCTTAAGGTCGCTGGAAAAATGTTGGGATCCTTCTACCGTTCCAGTAGATATCTCACTGCTGATGGAATTCTCTATCTAGCCAAGTACGTCCAAGGATGGAGTACTGCTGCCATATCTGGGCAGGAGCTGCTAAAAACAGACTATACTACCTTGACAGAATAGACTTCGTAGACTAATGGGGAATGCCCTTTTCTCTTTCCTGCAACCTCTCTCCCACAGAAGGGACGTTGAAAGTCTGTCGTTGTTTTATCGTTATTTCCATGCGAAGTGCTCGTCTGAGCTCCAATGTATGCCCCCCTCTCGCCAGTCTTTCACGAAAAACACCTGGCTAGCTGAAACCACCGTCAGTAATTTCCCCCACTCTTTATCTGTGTCTAAATCAAAACGTAGATTCCATGAACAAAGCTTCTTTCTTATAAGTGCACACCTGTGGAACTCTCTTTCGTTTGCCTGTTTCCCACCTGATTACAACCTGGATGTCTTCAAGTCCAACATAAACAAATTCCTGATGAATCGCCCGCTTAAGTAAGACACTTTATCAAATCTCCATTACTAGCGATTACTACGATATTATCCCATTGATTACTTTACACGCAATAACCCTTATCCCCGAGTGGCCTCATGGCCTTGATAAGTAGTGACTTCCTTGTAAAAAAACTGACTGAGTCTCATATCCACATATCTTTCGAAAGCACAACCTAAAATGCCTAAGCTCTTAAGAAATGTTTGCCGCAAGCCTAAAAATTAAAACATGATCTAATAGCTATTATGTTATGCACGCATATTTGTAATTTAATGCCATCGTTCCACCTTCATCTGGAAAATTCTATTTCTTTAATTTTCACACTTTTGCACCGATTTTCCCCGGCTAAAACCAAAGTATAATGTTTCGCATGGGTTCAAATACCCTATATATTAAGTTTCATGTATGTAGATTAAAAACTGACAGAGGAGTGTGGTAGGCATTTTTTTTAAAACGAATATATATATATATATATATATATATATATATATATATATATATATATATAAGCATACTTAAATATATATAAACAGAGGTTTGTGTTTCCGATAGCCTTTTTATGCAAATATTACGCAAGTATAAATCATGTAGAATATCTGCGTGACTATAATTACTGGTAATCGTTAACTAAAGATGATCATCCCATGAAAACAAAAAAACTAATAGAAAATTAATTTAAATTAATGTGTAATAGAATATGACAATTAGCTAGATTTTTGTTTTTTTGCAGATGAATGCAATTCCAAATTTATATCTTCTTTTGAAATAAATAGAAAAAGGTGCTTTGAATATGAGTACAACACACACAAAAACAACAAATTTATATGAGTATATATATATATATACACACACACACACAATTAAAAACTCTAATATCTTTCTCTCTCTCTCCACACAAACAGACACACACGCTTTATATTATATATATATATATATATATATATATATATATATATATATATATATATATATATATATATATACTATTTATATATAATACTAAGACTCTATCGTTCTTGGTTGTTTGCTTGTTTGCTTGTTTGCTTGCGCGCTATCCTGTGCTTCATTAAAATTGTGGGGTCTTCGTTCGCGCCTGGTCCACAAAGTATGGAAAAAAAAAAAAACGTTTACAAGTGTTTTTGATATCGATGTACATAAGAATACTTTGATAAGTATTTTTAAACTTACATCGGGATGATATCATAAAATTGTGGGGTCTTCGTTCGCACCTGGCCTCCATAGAATGGAAATAGGCACACACTTTAATAAAGACTTCTCATATCTATCTGCCTAAGTATAATTTGATAATTATCTTTCAGTTTGAAAGATATGGTATGATAAAATTATGGGGTGTTCGTTTGCGCCTGACCTCCATAGAATGGAAATATGTCACAAAGTTTAAGAAGTTTTTTTTTTTAATATAGATCCACAGAATATTGTGATAAGTGTTTCAGTGTGAACAGGTATGGTATACTAAATTATGGGGTTTATCTATTTTATTTTTACTTTCATAATATTTTGCTTTGGTTTTGATACCCCCAAATTCGAAGCTATCTTTTTACAACCCTTCCTATTCATAACCTATCATACTTTCATAAATCAGAGTCCATTTTCTGTAGGCTGTTTTTGAACACAGTCAACGACGTGTACTTTTACTAGTATGTATATATAAATAATATTATATATATATATATATATATATATATATAATATAAGTATCCCACATTTGAATATGGCATCTGTCATCATATATATATATATATATATATATATATATATGTGTGTGTGTGTGTGTGTGTGTGTGTGTTTGTATATATATATATATATATATATATATATAGAGAGAGAGAGAGAGAGAGAGAGAATGAACTTATCTTTCTTTCTTTCGCTTAGGATTAGGGTTGTGTTGATGCGTAAACGATATAGACGATATGAATTAAAAGTTACAAATGGTGCCACGATTTCTCATCATTAACGATTCCTCTTCCAGCACGGTTCATATCTTTACAGCTTTCAACAATTATAATTTAACAGCTGAAGTCTAAGATTTGTATTAACGGAGAAAGGCGTGTTTGGCTTGTAGATCTCTAGTGTCGACATGATTCAACTGTTATCTTAATAATATGCAATCTCGTAACCGGAAGCACTGCCATTTTGATTGATACAATGTCGCTGGATATAAAGCGTTATTCTCGGTTTCCCGTGTTTCCAATTTTTCTCTCTGAACGAAGCACGCTTTTTTTTTCTTTTTGTGTGTGTGTGTGTGTGTGTGTAGAGTCCCGAATGTAATTTCTTTCGCACTTGGTTTTCCGTTTTTTTTTTGTTTTTTTTTTTAATTAAAATGATTTACTTTGATTAATTTAATCGTGTATTTTATTTATTTTATTGCTAGCGGGAAGTGGGGGGGGGCGTCCTGCTTTTCCCAGACATAAAATACGCTGTAGTGTGATATTTTAATTTTCGTACATCTTATAGAGTCGTGATTACAAATGTAAAAATAAAAGTATTTGGGTGCCATCAGCTAGAATCGAAACCGAAGCATGCAAAGATATTAACATACCACTCTACCAACGGAACACACATATGAATGGATTAAAAATTAAAATAAAATATTTACTAAGATGAATGTACAAAATTTATGACGATTTTTTTCAATTCTGGCACATTTTTGACCCCTTAAAAACGATTTTAACTGGTAAAAGACCCATAAAACAACGGTCCGCTAAAAGTCCAATCATTTGTGGGCCTCTAGCACCGCTTTGCGACTTTTAGTTTCGGGGGAGGTAAAGTTTGAAAATATGGAGACAGACATACAGGCAGACATATAGCCTTTTATATAGATTTTAATTTTTGCTCCTTTTATATAGAATTCTTATGGTATGTGTCTTTCGTATTGTTTAGCTTCATCCGACTACTTTTTCCATCGTGAGTGTTATTTTCACAATGTTTCGGTTGATGAAACCTTCGACCTACTTCGGCCCTGTCGGTGGGGCATTAGAATACGCCGACTGTCCCCCTGCAGAGGGTAAAAGTCCCTCAATGGGGGTCCTGGATATGACCTTAAACTATATCCAGTGGTGAGGCCCCAGCTTGTGGGCTTTGGGGAGTGTGGAGTAACCCTTTAATTACCATTGCTCCCAGGTCTACTCTAACCCGGAGTGGTAGTACTTGTTAAGGTTCCAACTATGGGTTACATAGAAACCGACTTGAAAACAACAAATATATTCTATTAAAAATTTTTCTTCAAAATCTTTGGATTCGGCATTAAATATCCCGAAAAGGGTTGATATGCCGTAAAACAAAAACAACCAACCAAATCTTACGAGCGACGTCATCACGAATATAGACGAAGTAGTTCGTATTTTCCCCTCTACCTGAAAAGTCCTTCCATTTTCCCAGTAACGACCGGGTAAATATATAACCATTAATACTATATTGATCTGACACCCTTATTAACTGGATTAAACAATAAGACACCTACAGCTACTATTGCACTTCACTATTCGAAAATAATGACTTCTCAATAACATTCTGCCGATTTACATTGGCTGCGAACATGAAATTCTTTTATCCCGGATTGTATACAAACATACAAAAAAAAAACAACAAAAAAAACACTAAAGCCCTTAATCAATATGGTCGATCAATCGCCATGCATTATTTTAAATCAATTATACTTTACTATCGTTGCTGTTCCTTTGTTTACAGACTGATTTTTACATTTACTTACAAGTTACACATGCCAATACGGATTATTAGGAGTAACATGGTTTACACATTGTTACATTAAAAAAAAACTATTTTTTTGCATGAATTATTATACACGTTACATATTTTTTACAGGACTTAATTTAAAAGTTACATATATTTTACATCACTTATTTTATAAATTACGTATTATTTTTAAGGTGAGTTTTTTTTTTATAAGTTACGATTTTTTTTTCACGCGGCTTATTTCATAAGTTATGTATTTTTTTACGTGACTTATTTCATAAGTTATGTATTTTTTTACGTGACTTATTTCATAAGTTATGTATTTTTTCACGCGACTTATTTCATAAGTTATGTATTTTTTACGTGACTAATTTAAAAGCTACGCTTCTTTTTAGATCACTTATATTATAAGTTACGTATATTTTTATGTGACTTTTTTTTATAAATTACGAAATCAATCATAGATGAACAGAAACGCGGTGGAATCACTAATGTCAAATTACATGAAGCAATCGGATATTAGTTTCTAGAAAAATAGATAACAGCAAGCAACATTCGATAAGTTTGAACAAAAAAAATTAAAATTTTTCAGCAATTACAATTTGGTAATTAAAAAAAAATATGACTGAAAATCATCGTTTAAAGAACTTTCGGAGGAAGAAGGTATAAGGACACTGGGGGGATTTATTTAGAAAAGGATATTTCACTAGTTTAACCTTCACATTAGGCTTCACTAAAGTCTTTTAATTTTAAGGAATTAAACAATGTAAAAAGACATTTTTGCATTCGGCGATTTTTAAATAAACGAATGCAAAAAATTCTTTTTTACATTGTTTAACGCATGGGGAGGTTAGGGGGTATTTATTCCGAAAGCCGTTCTTAACATGGAGAGGGTGGGAGTGTTTATATTACGCTGGGGCAGGTCGTACAAAATACCGAGTAATCGTCTCGGGAAAATTTTTTTATAATAATTAATTATAATTAGTGATTATAATTACTAATTATAATTAGTGATAATAATTAGTGATAATAATAAGTAATTATAAGTAATTATAATTCGTAATTATAATAAGTGATTATAATTAATAATTAAAATTAGTAATTATAATTAGTGATAATAATTAGTGATAATAATAAGTAATTATAAGTAATTATAATTCGTAATTATAATAAGTGATTATAATTAATAATTAAAATTAGTAATTATAATTAGTAATTATAATAAGTGATTATAATTAGTAATTATCATTAGTAATTATAATTAGTGATTATAATTAGTAATTCTAATTAGTGATTATAATAATTGATTATAATAAGTCATTATAATAAGTGATTATAATTAGTAATAATCATTAGTAATTATAATTAGTGATTATAATTAGTAATTATAATTAGTGATTATAATAATTGATTATAATTAGTGATTAAAATTGTTAATTACAATTAGTGATTTTAATTAGTGATTATCATTAGTAATTATAATCAGTGATTATAATTAGTAATTATAATTAGTAATTTAATTAGTTATTATAATTACTGATTATAATTAGTAATTATAATTAGTGATTATAATTAGTGATTATAATTAGTGATTAAAATTGGTAATTACAATTAGAGATTATAATTAGTGGTTATAATTTATAATTATAATTAGTAATTTTAATTAGTGATTATAATTAGTTATTATAATTAGTGATTTTAATTAGTAATTATAGTTAGTAAGTATGGTTAGTAATTATAATTACTAATTATTATTAGTGACTAATATACACGAAGAAAGAAATGCTAGATTGAATTTGAGACAGTTTTTAGATTGTATATATTTTCAGTTCGGAAACTAAGTCAGAATATGTCACCCTCACGCAATGAAACAATAGAGAAAAACACCGTACAAATCCTTTCTTACTTCGAAACGAATGATGTCATCTGCTAAAACAGCTTTAGAAAACCAATAATATTTTTTATAATATTATAAACACTGAATAATCTTGTTGCATGTGTGACCCGTTTATACACACACGTACGCACCCACGCACACACACACGTAAACACTCACGCACCCATTCCCTTAATAATAATTAATAAATTAAAGCATTGGTGTAAATAAAATGTGAAATGCAATTGAAAAAAGAAAAAAACACATATTTCAACGTTAATATATATATATATATATATATATATATATATATATATATATATATATATATATATATACACATATGATTACTTTTTACTATAATAATTAAATACCTACAGATACTAGTGTTTCGTCCCTTCGGGAATCTTCAGTGCAGGATGTCACGATTAATACCAGTCGAACGACTCGAACCCCGCATCACAAGACATCTCTGGCTCAACTAGCCAATCCCTAATCCATTCGGCTACCATTAACCGCGTGAAATAACGTTGAATTTAAACATTTTTAATTTTAAATGTTCATTTACGTCAGTCAGTGAGTGATCTAATCGTTATACGATGATCTATGCATAACAGCTAAATTGACCGACTTTAATTCAACTGAAAGTGCTCAACGATAAGGAACGAATTTCTTAAAGCGGCTGTCATGTTCAAATTACTAAATTATGTATATATATATATATATATATATATATAATAATTTAGTAATTTGAATTTTATGATGTCAAATCCATAATTTGTAATATATGCAAGACAAAGAATGCATTTTAATAAGTATATCTCCTAAACCTATAGGTTTTGAATATCTACCCATCTCCTCAGAGGAGTAAATATTAGCAAATATTACAGGGTGACTAAAAAAAAAACCTACATGGAGGCCATCTAGAACATATGCAGTAGAACGGAGAAAAAAGAGCCAAAGACCCTTGTGTTTTGATGTGATGTTTTGAATATAATAAACTAGTTATGACCAACGTTTCATTTCATTCAGACAAAACAATAAGAAACGGGGCCTAATTAGAGTTGGGCCCGTTTTTTGGTGGTTACCCTGTATTTTCAGCTCGGAAACTAAGCGATTTCACAAATTCGAGTGAATTTTCACAACTTTAATTAATTTTTCGATTGATATTTTTACTAAAGACTAAATAAACAAATAATAACATTTCTAATAATAATAATAATAATAATAATAATAATAATAATAATAATAATAATAATAATAATAATAATAAGATTAATAATAATAATAATAATAATAATAATAAGATTATTAATAATAATAATAATAATAATAATAATAATAATAATAATAATAATAACAACAACAACGCGTTATATTATTTATTAGTGATCAAGATTCGTTTCATTAAACTTATTTAAACCACAATTTGGATTGTTTTTTTTTTTTGTTTTTTTTTCTTATCATACTTTGAACGAATATCACATTAAAAATTGCCGCCGGTAAGTAGATGTTTACAAGTAAAAAAAATAAATAAATAAATAAATAAATAAAACAAGTCAATCCCGCCTAAAATACCGTCTTCGACCAAGTGCTTTTTTTTATATTTACAAAACAAAAAATAATATTAACCGGCGTAATAATTGAAAATTCATAAACTTTTAAATAAAATATATTTAAACCAAAGATTTTTAAACGCAGAAACAAATATAAAATAAATAACTTGTTTGGATGTTCGCGAATGTTTCGCGGTATCTTCGTGTAAAATTAAAAAAAAATCCCAGCCGGTTTCGAATCCATAGGAAACGAACTCACACACAGAGTTCCTTTTATATAATAGACGAATGAATAGATAGATATCGCAAAGAGTATGTTATGATTGTGTGTGTCTGTGTGTGTGTGTGTGTGCACAAAAAAGTAAATCGACCGGTTTTTTTCCTGTCAGAATCGATGAAATATCGCATAAATTGTTTTAATCTTGTCTTCGAGCGAAACGCGCTAATCGAAATCTCCAAGGTCGTCCATCTTGTCTGAGGTCGCTACCAAAACATAAGTTCAACATTCATATTAATGCCAAAGAATGGCGTGTCATCGAGCAATGCGCATAGAAAATAAGATAGGTTAACTTATGATGCATTATCATCTAACAGTCAAGCCTCTTCCACCGCAGCTTTCTTTTTTTCTCTCTTTTTCATTTCATATTTGTGTACTCTTTCGTCCGTCTGTATATTTGTTTAGTTTTGTAGTTTTCGCTTTTCCATCGACTGTGTAAACCATTGAACTCTCGTCAGCATGTATTGCTTATGTGCAAAGTCTGTTTTGCGATTACTGTATTTTGATAGTTTTACCAGAACGTGTGATGTTTGTTTTTATTTATTTATTTAATTTTTTTTTTTTACAAAGGAGTAACCACTTATCAAGGCTCGGAGGCCACTCGAGGATAAGGATTAATAAGTGTACAATGGTCAATGTGGCAATATCGTAGCAATCGGTAGTAGTGGAAATTTTGTAAATTGGATTACTTAAACTCATCAAGAAACTGTTTACGTTGGGCTTGAAGACGACCATATTGTAGTCAGTTGGAAAGCAGGAAAACGGAACAGCGTTCCACAGGAGTTCAGTTCTAAGCAAGAATATTTGTTCATGGCATTTATGTTGTGGTTTAGGCATAGATAAAGGGTGGGGGAACTTTTTTTTATAGTGGTTTCAAATAGACAAGTGTTTTCCGAGAAAGTAAGGACAGGGAGAACCATAAATTGGAGCTCAGACGAGCACCTGCCATGAAAATAACGATGAAGCAGAGAGGCTCGTAACGTCTTTTCTGTGGGAAAGTGGTTGCAAGGAAAAGAAAAGGACATCCCTCACTAATCTATTTCTAACTCTGTCAAGGAATGATAACGTGCTTCTAGCAACTCCCACCCCGATGTCGTTATAGTATTTTATCCTTGGAGGTACTTGACTCTTATATAGATAAAGAATTGCATCAGCAGTGAGATATCTACTGGAGAGGTAGAACTATCCCACTATTTTTCCAGCAGCCTTGGCAACGGATTTGATGTACGTGTTCCATCTCAATTAAGTATGCTAGTTAAGCCACTTAAAAAAATCTCGAATAGTATTTGACTGGTCTAGCTACCACTTGTCTCTTACTCATAGACAGGATCCAAAAAAGAATCTCAAACGAATAATTTTCTCACTGTCAGCCAAGCTTAATACTCTGTCTCATCTCTGCGTGTGTCACATCACTGTATTTGTTTTACAAATACTTTAATGTAATAAACTCTGATGATATAATAGAACTGTGTCTCCCCTCGACGTATGTATCCCCGAATAATCCAACATGAAGCAAAATCCCACCATTACAGTGTTGAGGTCACTAGATGCTGGAAAGCCTTTTTTACAAAGGCTCTCCACTTATCAAAACACGGCAGCCACTCGAGGATAAGGGTAAAATAGTGTACAGTAGTCAATGGGTGCATGTCGTAGTGATCGTTAGTAGTGGACATTTGGTAAATTGGATTACTTAAGTGATGGCTCATCAAGAACTTGTTTATATTGGACTTGAAGACGACAATATTGTAGTCAGTTGGAAAGCAGGAAAACGGAACAGAGTTCCACAGGAGTTCAGTTCTAAGAAAGAAACCTTGTTCATGGAATCTACGTTTTGGTTTAGGCACAGATAAACAGTGGAGGAACTTTTTTTATAGTGGTTTCAATTAGTCTTCTACTCTGATAGTTTTTTCTTGATTATATTTTGGAATTCCTTCCTGTTTTCTGGTTCCCTGGCAGTACTACTAATCGGGGAAAAAAAGTTTAAATGTAATCTGCACCGGCTGCCTAACTCCGCACGATCCTCTGTTTGACACGATCCCAAATGACAATCGGCCTTGTTTGCGTTGAAAAGAGTTTAAAAGTATACTGCCACATCTGAGGTGGCGCTCACAGCAGTTTTCTATGCCTCTAAAAGAGTACAAAACTGATATGTTAGAAAAAGTGGCACATTCGTTTAAAATAGTTGAGTGGTTGTGGCTATATAATCAAGTATTACAATCTAGTATGACGTCTTTATGAACGAAAACTCGTGGCTGTAGTTCTTATATCTGGAAGCTTTAGGTTTTCAGCGTATTTCTCGATGGCTCACTCAGGCTGATATACACGCTCGTCTGTATGTATTACACCAGTCTATCATGCCCTTGTGAAGAATGAACTGGTATGAATTTGCATTTATTATATCAAAAATTTCTCCACGACGGAGCCACATAGCAACGATACACTTATGAAATCTCACACCCTTAAACAGTTTTACGTTAAACAACTGATAATACAAAAAAAAAGAAAAAAAAGAAAGAAAACATCAGGACTTGTATAAAATCATAAGAACAAATTGAAAAAGAAATTGCAGGAGATTAATTGAGTTAATGGCAAAATAATTTTCCAACGAAGGGAATATCTTTTCTAAAGTTACAAAGGTTGAAAAACTTCCAAGACTATATATAGTATTTTATCCTTGGAGGCACTTGGCTCTTATATAGATAGAGAATTGCGATGTGTGCACTTGATTCAGCGGAGGCCACCGACTTAGTAGGCCTTTTCCTCCTATACAATCCCACAAAGTATATCCCCAACAACAAAGTGGTACTTTACAGAGATGATGGCCTCATCATTGTTGAAGACTCCAACGGCCCAATGTGCGAAGGCATTAAAAAGAACATCATCAGGGAACTGAAGAATATGGATCTAAAGATCGAAGTGACTTCCAACTTAAAAACAGTAAACTTTCTAAATGTTACCTTTAACCTCCCTAATAATACCTATGAACCATCCACTAAAAATAATACATACCCCATATATACACACCCTATGTCTAATCACCCCAAACACATTATTAAACATATCCCTAAATCAATAGAAAAAAGGCTTAGCACAAACTCATCTAATCCCAGCATTTTTAACCTACACAAACCCTTCTTTGAAAATGCTTTAAAGGAATCTGGATACCCCAACACTAATATCACATACTTGGACCCTAATAAACCAAATGATACAAATAGGAATAACAGATCCCGCAAAGTCCTCTGGTTTAACCCTCCCTATAATAATATGGTAAAAACTAAATTAGGTAAAACATTCTTCATGCTTCTTAACCATCACTTCCCCCTAGCAATATCCTGCATAACATTTTTAATAGGAACACTATTAAGCTTAGCTACAGTTGCACAACTAATCTAGAAAATAAAATAAAAACCATAACAATGAAATACTAAATAACCACAACTATAATAACAATAGTCAAAATAATTGTAACTGCCATAACAAAGCCCAATGCCCGCTCCAACAAAATTGTCTCCCAATTAATGTGGTTTACAAAGCAACTATTGCTCCTGCTGAAGACACACAAAACAAAAAATTCTACTTGGCCTCTCAAGCATTGCGTTCAAAGACAGATTTAGATGGCTCCCTAAATAACCCCAACTACCCCAATAGTACTAACTAACCACTATCTACTACTTACCCGAAACAACCTCACCCCAATTATTAGCTGGGAAATTCTGAACAGATCTAGTACCTGTAAATCACTAAACTCCCCATGTTACTTGTGCTTAACTTAAACATTACTGATTACTAACTTTGGGAGAGAGAGACGAACTTTTAAATAAAAAAAACGAAACCTCACTTAATTGCAAACATTATAAATCCCACCTCTTAAGTAACTTCTCACCCTTCTAACAATACCTATAACCCACCCCTAAAATAAAATACTATACCGTTTGCATATCAATAACGTAATTGCCCAATTATATGAAACGTACAACTCACTTGATCCTTAATTACACCCCCTACTTACAACCGGAACTGTATATACCCCCATACATTCTAAAAGAACCCCATCACAGAACCCCCAGCTATTTATCTTTATCACTTTTTAACTGTATCTTTCTTTGCCGAACTCACTCCTCATTTCATTATTTAAAACCTAAATCCCAACCCTTATCACATCTTAACCCTCCTTCATCTCATAACACCACACAAGCACTAGCTTTAAATAACATACCGCATTTTTACACCTCACTTCTCTATAAATCGGCTTCCACTTTCTCTTCCCTACACCGCCTCCTTCTAACACCAAAAATGTGCCTCCCCCTCCCCCATAATATCTTCCAAACCCCTCCTAACTTTACCCCCTAAGCCCCTTAAGTATCAGTCCCTTAACATAAATACTATACACTCATATATGACTCCGTATCCCTATCTACCACACATTTACAACCCACAACTTCCAGTAATATGTTTATCCTTATAATCTGCCAATCACTCACAGTTCTCGCCTCATAGTTTCTTATTGGCTAATTTGATTGTTAGGTTTTGATTGCTAATGTTTTAGTTACGTCTTTATCACAATTGGTATCCTCTGACTTGCTCTTCTGTCTATTATTTATTTGTTAACAACTAATTATCTATTTACAATCTACATTATTTAACTAATTATTTAATTTACCATCTACATATATTATATTTTTCTTTTATATTTACCTCTCACTAATTCTCTCTTTAATTATTATCTTTTTGATACGAAGTTTATATATATATATATATATATATATTTATGTATTTGTGTATGTATATATACTCATGCATGTGCTCTTCTCGCATTGATGTGTGTGCGTATGTGTACATGTGCATGTGTGTGTGTTTTTGTGTGTGTGTGTTATTTACTTATAAACATTTCCTTAAAATTTTTTTATTAATTTATTAATTGATTAACTTGCTGATATTCTTACCTATTTTTATATTATCAAAATAAACCTGTAACGTATAATTCCTGAATTTATCCTCCTATTTTCCATTCTCTCTTTCTTTCAAGTCTTACCGTGGGTGCTCAGCGAGTGAGTTCAGGCCGAGAAAAAAAATAAAGATGGCGGCCAGCATTTTATTACGTGCGTTCTCTCATAATCTCGTGTGCGCGTGAAGCTGGAAACTACAAAATGAGCTTCATTTCTCGATGCTGGGCGATTCCGGATCGGGCAGGAGAGTACACGCTTCGGCAGTACTTAGACTGAAATTATAATCGTTTTTTGTGTGTAAGAGGTGACCTCCCCCCATTCCGGAGGTTCAAAGTCGGCCAGAGAGTTAGTTGGCCAAAACATGGTGAGGCAGCGACAACTATAGAAGGCAGCAATTACTTAGGATACAGTTAAGAGACTCAGGATTCCCATCTCGTTAATCATCTGATGAAGGCAAGGGGAATAGTTGTCCGAAACGTCGTGATACAACAACAACTCTAAAGAGAATGATAGAGATGGAAAGAGACAGAGAAACATTGAAACAGTGATAGAGATTGAGAAAGAGAGGAGGAGGAGCAAGGAAAAGCAATTACAGACATGAAGTGAGAAAAAGTGCGGAAAAGCGTAAGAGAGACAAAGAAAGCTAGAGAGGAAAGTGATGATTGTTATATTATGGGGCTCTAAAAACAGGTCTGTTGTGTAATGGATATGTGAATATATTCCGTAACGACGTACACGTTGAATAGTGGGTTTATCTTTTTCTGTATATTCATGTATGTGTAAATGCGTGTACGTATATGCGTCGTATAATTTAGTTGATCGTCTGTGTGTATATTTTAACATTTATGCAACAGTTCTAACAGGGACCGATTGACGTGGACGTATCGAAACTGTTGTAGGCAAACAGTTATTTTTAACAGATGTAAATAACACGACACATACCTGAATTATTTACGAACATTTATTTTCGTGATCCGGCCGACTGAATAGAATCTTCCCAAATCTACTTTTCATCATATTTCTCATTACGTGTCTTATTACGTGTCTCAGACCAACAACTGATATAACCCCAATCTAGTTATTTGTTTATGCAAACCAAAAATCATGTTTACATCTATTTTCTATTTTCACATTCCTTTTGTGATATTATTATATTATATGTCAACCCATTTTTCCCAATTTAATTGTTTATTTTTTTTAATCATAATCATCGGTCCAGCGATCTGCCGTCGCTCGAATCAATCAATCAATCAATTATTATTATTATTATTATTATTATTATTAGTAGTAGTAGTAGTAGTAGTATTATTACTACTACTACTACTACTACTACTACTACTACTACTAATAATAATAATAATAATGATAATAATAATAATGTTTTGACCCTTGGCCCTGCTTGCACCAGTTAACACACGCTATGATCACAGCCCAAATGGTCACAGCATTACATAATGAAAGATGGACAGAAGGAGAAAAAGAGAGTTATGGAGAAATAGAAAACAAACAGGCTGAGGACATAGAAGGAAAATGGACGCATAGATAGACAAAAAGTGAAAAATTGAATAAGATAAGACGAAAGCGAGAATAATGGATGTGTTAGATTAAGCCAAGAAGACACTGAGTTTTCTTGCTGATACTCAGATATTAAAAGTTAAACATGTTAGATAAAAGAACATTACTGTTTGATGGTATGAACAAAGACACATATTTTAGGTTCGGAATTTGGAATGGGTAAGTAGAACAATAAGTGAAAAGAATCAGAAATCAGGAACCAGGAACTGGTTTAGGAGTTGTGTTTTAAGATACTCGAACAAATAGATTTAAAAAAAATAACAGAGTGTAAAAACGTGATTCAAAGTCACATGTTAAAATATGTATTAAATTACGTTATATTAAGGATTAGTTTGAATATACAAGCAGAGATAGGAGTTAGAAGAGACAGAGTTAGAAAGTGAGCTCGACGAATCAGGAAATTTCGAGCGTTGGAAACAGAGCCTGTAGGAGGGAAGCAGAATCTAAGGATATGTGCAATGTTCCAACAGGAAAACATTTGAAATTAAGGTATGCTCTACATTGAGTCAATGAAGCACAATAAACAATATATAGATAATAGTGTAGACCATTATTACATGTATTTTTAGGGACATTTGTAATTAAAATCATACAACATACACCCTCTGCAAAAATGAATCTCGCCTACCCCTATGCATATTCAGTTTCAAAACGCTGTCCGGATAAACGACCGACTAAAATCGGTGATAAATGTGCTTGAAAATTGATAAATATCACCTACTTTAAATTCTATAATTGGACCTTTATTTAAGCTTTGGCCAGTTCGTCAACTAAAACTCCAGATGAATTAAGGTAATGTTTTGCTGTTTGAAAAGATTTAATTACTAAGAAAGATAAATTCATTCGATAAGTATCGAAAATCAAATAAATTCGATCCTTAATATTATATACGTTCAAATAAAATGTAGGCGATTATCTAAGTAAAACAAGCTTCGAGGCGAAGCTGCAATTTAACAGTATTTGTCATTAAACAAAATCAACAAGGTATATATATATATATATATATATATATATATATATATATATATATATATATATATATATCATTTCGGCGCGGCGTTGCCCAGGTGTTTGGAGGTGTATGCTGAGCAAAAAAAAAAATAAATAAATAAAACAAAAAAAAAGGTAAATTATTTTAACTTTGACCCCTATTATGACCCCTTAACATTTATTGTTTTGAGCTCCAATAGAGTTATTAAGTTAGATGCATGTCCAAGGAACCTATATCTAAAATTGAAAGTGTTTAGACCCCAAATTATCGGAGGAGTTTGATAGAGTTCTAAAAGGTCAAATCGTTGAACTTTGACCCCTTAACAGCCAAAGTTCTGGCCGACTATCGATCACGCCGAGTTTCCCAAATCTCAGTACCCTGTATATCAAATTTCGAGTCTGTAGACTGAAAATTGACAGAGTTATTGAGAAGGAAAATGTACACAGACACACAGACAGATATACGGACACGTTCACTTATATGTACTAGCATTTCATCCCGGCGTTGCCCGGGTGTTTGGAGGTGTATGTTGAGCAAAAAAAAAAGTGGTAGTAGGAAGGCAGGCTCGAACCCGTACCGCAAAGGAGGAAAAGAACGGGGTAAAACCTAACGTTTATGGTGTTACGACCACCGCCAAACCGGAAGCGAGATTTTTTAAAATTAAGGCTAGACAATCTAAAGGAGAAGATAACTTTAAAAAATATCGGCGAAAAAAGTGCCCCCCCCTGTAGAAAAGTGCCTTGTTGAAGGGGAAGATATTAATGTTTTTAGGCAATTTTTCGATATTTGTTGTATGAAAGGTCGAACTTTAAGACGATACTGATCTTCGTAAAATCAGTCGCCTCTATTGAAAGTTTAAGGTAGACATGCAAACAGACATACATACATACATTTATATATTGGTAAGTAAAAATTCTCGACCCAAACTGATGAAAAAGTTTGCCCTATCTCTGAATACCCTTTATGCAAAATTTCAAATATTTAGACCAGAAATTGTCTGAGTAATTTGGAAGAGACTGCAGATCGAAACCGAAACCTAATGACAGGGAGTTAGGTACAATAACCTTTACAGAAGGTTGACTTGACTTTTAAATCGTGTCGTTAAAACAATTCATATTTTACATAAGGACACTGTCATGTTTCAAAATCGCGCATGCACAGTCGTGAAACCGCTGGAAACAGATAAAAATCCGTTGGCCTCCTAAGTACCAATTTTTGAAAATGTTGACCCCTTAGCAGCCCCTTTTTTCAGGATGAAAACGGATAAAAAATTTTCAACATATCTGAATACGCTATATATCAAATTTCAAGTATATAGGTCGAGTGGTGTACTCATACACATTCTCACTTTATATATATATATATATATATATATATATATATATATATATATAGAGTGAGAGAGAGAGAGAGAGAGAGAGAGAGAGAGAGTGAGAAAAATTGAAGAAGCCTAAAAAATGAGAATGACGGATATATATATATATATATATATATATATATATATATATATATATATAGGGAGATAGAGATAAAAAAGAGAGATAAGGATAGAAAGAGAGAGAGAGAGAGAGAGTGAGAAAAATTGAAGAAGCCTAAAAAATGAGAATGACGGATATATATATATATATATATATATATATATATATATATAGAGGGAGATAGAGATAAAAAAGAGAGATAAGGATAGAGAGAGAGAGAGAGAGAGAGAGAGTAAGAGAGATAAAGATAGATAGATCGAGAGAGAGACAGAAAGAGACATATAAAAAGAGAGTGATAAGAATAGAAAGGGTGAGAGAGAGAGAGAGAGAGAGATTAAAATTAAGAAAGCGAGAGGTAAAACGAAGTCGAGCGACGGACGAATAATCTATTGACTTTGTTATTTATGTGAAATAGAACGCCAGTGTCTTTCCGAATGGTCAGTCGAATCATAGGCACACATCATTGCCCCGGAGCGATTTATGTGCAACGTTCCGATGTGTATATGCGCTAAGTATTGCCCGTATATCAGACGCCATTTACCCATAGCCTCGTTTTCGACATTTGCAAATGGCTGACACATTGAAAGGAACAAGGAACCTTTGGCAGTATCCCGACGGGAGGAGTAGCCAAGCAGCTTTCAGAGGAAGAAAATGTTCCTCCGTTCAAGCTCACCTAATGAATATGTCAACGAAAGAACTTATTAAGTCATAAATATTTTTAGACAACTGACAGTGAAGGAAAGTTTTTAATTTTGAAATGATTTAAGGGAATTTTTAGTATTTACTTACCACACGCATCGCACGAATCATTGCTAATGGTTGCTTATCGGAAAATGCACTTGGCATTCCCTGGGATCTGAGTGGCCTTTTGATCACTATTGAAAATAACTGTGCGTTCCGGTTGTGACGGTGTAGACGAATTGATCAGAACCGAGTTCAGAAAGTCTCTAAATTCAGTCTGATAACTTGGGTTTGAAAGTTAAATTCTTTATTTTAAAACCTGCGGACGACTAAAGTGGTGATCCTTCGTGTAGGACAAAATACTCCAAGAATAGCGTATTGGTGCAGGATGTCTGAAGTCCAGCCCAAGACAATGGCTACCAGTCGCAAGCTCAATCGCACCACCCCAGATAAGGTTGGAAGACGCAACTCAAAAATGGATTCAAAACATCGAGGAGGACACAAGGGACTTGCGAAACCGAACAAATTCTAAAAGATGACCGGAATAACTTTAGACTCAAGTCTCGAAAGCCCTTCTGCAAATTACCCCTCCCACCCCCCCCAAAAAAAATCGACCCAGTTGAGACATAGAAGGAGGAATGGAGAAACAATACTCGCAAATGGAGTGGACATTATTGAAGAGCTTACTTTGCCCATCCCAGGTTTTGGTAAAAAATAGTATGATGTAGTAGGTAGCACCGAACCGGATCAGAACAAGACACTGCGGGACTGCAGTAAACAAACGCAGGTGGAGACAAATAAACTCACTAATCTATCCAACGTGCAAGGAAGCCCCAGACCTCCCACCTGATCATACGCTGTCCAGTCACCCGTCAGGAAGGAGGCTATGCGACAACCCATCTATTTGAAAACAATTTCTCAGACTGGCTAAAAAATAGCGGTATAGAAGTCTAACCCATACTACATAACTGTGTGTTCTCGTGTCAGGAGTCATTGGCATTGTTAGAATCCGAGCTAAAGTAACCCTCTTGAGTAATTTCAGTAATGGTTTTCTGTTTCTGGTCGTTTAAATGTGTATATATTTTCTCAGACGTAAAAAAATGTGTGTAAGGGATGATCTGTATGTTTTAGTTTTACTAATAATTTAAAATCAATAAATATCTACTAATTCATTATTACTACCAGTAGTGGAAATTGTTTTAAACAAAATCAAATAAAAAAGATAATTAAATGAATCGTTTTTGGCATCAGAAAATAGGCAAACATTTTTACGATTCCGATAAAATACCTATGATTACTTATGATGCCAATAACCCCCAAAGCCCCGATTTTTCAGACTTCCGGTTCGGATTCCGATTAATACTCCCAACATTATCTAGTGCCTCCGTGTTTTGTATTTAGTGGAATTTTTTTTTATATGTGTGCATATGCAATTCTTAAACCTTTTATTTTCTTTACAAAGTCCAAAGGTAGTGTTCTATGGAATCTAACAGATAACAAATTCTCTCAGAAATCTGTTTCTTCAAACAAGAGTTGAAAATAATTTGCGTTTTACAACGGCTCTTTACCTTTCTTACTAGACGATTATTGACTTTTTCTCTTTTTTATGAGACTTTATAAGATTCTAGTACTTTCTATACTCTTCCAGTAGAAGTCTAGGTTTTGCTTTTATTTTCTAAATTTTACAAATTAAAAACTACTAAAACAATGAAGGTGTAATTATCCCTTTATTAAACACTTAAAAACTGTGCCCCTTTTCTATGGAAAAATTGCTGCGAAAAATTTGTGGAAATTCTACTCGATGTAAGTTACTGCTGGGAAAAAGGAATCTTGTTATTCGCTGTGGTAGTAAGACGAGTGCTTGCTTTTTATATATAAGTAGATCAGAGCTGACGTTACAAAAGTAAAGCATCCTATTTTTTAACTAAAAAATTTAAGAGCTACGAAAACAGGAGTTGTGCCATTAAGACGAGCCACCTTTTTTGTGCTAGAGTTTATTTTTCTACATACACAGTCACTCTTAATACACACTTGCCAACGATAAACGATGGCTATGCATGGACGTCTGGACTGAAATTTGTTATAGGAATGTCATATGAAAAGTAAAGCCGACTATTTTTTAACTCTAAAGGTTGAAGAGCTACGGAAACGAGAATGGTACCATTATAACGGGTGACCCTTTATGCTTCAGAATTTATTTTTCTACATAGTCACCACCATTCTCAATGCACTTTTGCACACGAGGAATGCTTTGTCATACGAATTTTATACCAAAAATACAGCACTACTTTTTATTAACTCAAAAAGTTGATGGGCTACGAAAACGAGAGTGGTATAATTAAAACGAGCCACCTATATTATTCCAGAATTTTTGACATATCCACTCCCCCATTCTCTATGCTCTTTTGCTAGTGATGAAAGAAGGCGGTGCATAGGCATCCAGAGGGAAATTTCTCATCCGAGGTCTGTTCCAAAAGCAAGGCTTGCTTTTTTTCTTAACTTAAAATGTACAAGGGCTACGAAAATGAGAATAGTGCCATTAAAACGAACGACGATTTGTTGCTCTAGAATTTCCTTTTCAAATAGTTAACTCCATTCTGAATGCAGTTTTACTAGAAATTTAATGACGCATCTTTGCATCTGACTTAGATCCATGACACGGATTGATATCTTAGTGTCTCACACCCTCAATATCTGCAATAGAGAGAGAAGAATTTCAGGTCATGAATGCATAAATTCAGTCATCATAACAATGCCATTAGTCATCTTTTCCCTCATTCGCTTCTTAAGGAGTTTTTGTCAGTTTTTCCCGTCCGCTCTGCCGGACTCTCTTGGACTCTCTGACTGACTGCTTTTTTCTGACTGACTCTGACTTCTAGTCTAACTTAAATGTATATATTGATTCTATATTTCTTTTCTTTTTTGCACGCGGGCCATACATGTGAATTCCATGCACATTCTTCCAACACGTGTCCTGGCAACACAAGTCCTAGATTTTCTTTATTTATGTTGTCCACTTATTCCTCATTACAATGGATAATTCACTGCATTCCTTGAATCGTATCTATTTATTCTTTGTTATTTCTAACAACTGCGTTCGATCCCAGAATTCTCCTTCAATAATAATAATCGATCCTAATTATTTTGTTTCTAAGTAAAAACCGGGAATTTTTCCTTCAATATACAATAAATGGATGATTATGAGGATTTGCCACCGTCAATATCTGCAACAAAAGGTTGTGAAGGCTTGTGTGTTTTCTAGCTGACTACAAAAAGGTCGTTTTCAAGTCTAATGTAAATAAATGCTTGTACGGTCGCCCTCTTAAATAATACACTCTGATTTAATTTCCATCACAATCAAGCATTGCAGTGTTTTCTCACTGACCACTTGAGAGTCAACAAGCTTTATCCTTGCGTGGCTTTTGTGCCTTAAGAAGTGGTGACTCACTTTTAGCTACACAATTTACTGATTTTTTTCTTTCGTTCTCGTTTTCTTTTTTTCTAAGTTTTGCTTTTCTTTATCTCTTTTAAAGGTTTCTCTTTCTTTTTATTGATTTTCATTCTTCTTTTCTTCTTTTATTAAAAAAATCTTTCTTTCGTATTGCCTTGATGGTCGATTTCAAGTCTAATATAAACAAGTTCTTGTTCAACCGCGCTCTTAAATAATTAAATTATTCTCATTTTACATTGTCAGTTATCATTACAGTGCTGCTTCCGCGAGCACCCGATGCGCGTTAATTATTATCCTCAGGGGCTTAATAAGCGGTGACTTACATACAAAAAACAAACAAACAAACAAACCAACACATATCTACTTTTCTTCTTCCTTTCGTTCTTTATTTTTTCTTAGTTCCAGTTTCCTTATACTTTACTAATGCTACCAAATTAGGCTGTCTGAAGATATTGGTTTCCTGAAAAAAAATGCACCTGCAATTGATGCTTTTTGATTTTTTACTTCTTTTTGCAAAACTTAATTATGTTCTGCAAAACCAAATACAAAAACAAAACCCCGCCTTTTCCCTCCTTTTCCTTCTTCACATTCCTTCTTTTGGTTTCGCCCACCCCCACTTTCACACCGAGTTCCTAACTTAAAATGTACCAAACATTAATACTATAACCCTTTTCTCTCTCCTATTACAACAATAACAATGATAAAATCCACTATAAAACAACCAAACCAAACCAAACCAAACACTACAAATTAGTGATTTAATATACCAAGAGCTTTAAGAATAAAAACCTTCAACAAAATAACTGGATGCAACATGAATACTATTTCCAAAATAACTGAATTCGGCATTAAATAACCCGAAAAGTTGATATGCCGTAAAACAAAACAACCAAACCAAACCAACCTTATACTTTAAACTTTTCTCTCTTTCTTATTTGCTTTTATTATTTTTAATTCCTTTTATTCTCATTATAGATCTTGTTTCGCCATCCTTTTCTTCTGCCTCAATCCGTTTTTTTTTCTTTTTCTTTATCTTTTACAATCCATTTTCCTGTACAACTGCCGGAAAGCTCTAAGGTCACGTGATAAAATGGCGACTCGGATTTTCTAGATTAAAATCTCTCGTCCTGTACGCCATCTTAACAAGCAGCTAGCAAAGTCGCGAACCTTTCGTTTAAAAAAAAGGACAAATTCTAGCAAGTAAATGAATAAATAAATGGGGTAGAAGAAATCAAATTATTCTTGCTTGGCTCCGATCTCTCGCGCCCATTAAAAGCGGCATATTTATCATCGATCTCGACCTCTTATCCCCCTTCAACCTACAGAACCATCCGTCGCGCCTTGCATCCCCTTCGCAAACGACCGTCCGCCCACCATACTGAGCAGGCGATAACGAGATAGCAATTATTATCAAGCCTGACAATGATTAACAATGTAACCGAAGCAGAATCGCTGAGTCTGTCGTCCGCTGAGATTCGGCCAATCCGCTAATGGCACTAACAAACGCGGTCATTACCGTATTATTTGCGTCGGGAGTGGCACCAGAGCTGCAGCATTAACAGGTATTTATAACACAACTTACCTACACAGCCGTTGCCCGGGAGGCTTTGTTTTTGTTATGAATTTTTTAAATGTGATTTTGGAAGTTAAAGTTAAGTGAAATTCTTCTGAAGGTTGAAGGTTCAATCCTCAATGTGGTCTACCGAAAAAATACAACTGCGAATTACTTAAGACCTTTATCCAGTCATAGCTGATAGAATAAGGACACGCTACACATGTGACTTAAATAAAGGGTTCCGTACAGAATTCCGTTCAGATTCCCAAATTTGACAAAAATGTGGCTGAGTTGGACAAGATATACCTAAAGAAGGTCAGAGGTTACATCGACCGAAAAGTGAAAATGACACTCACGATGAGATCAGTAGTCTGAAGAATCCAAATAATACGAATAACTAATCCTCATCCCAAGAACTCAGAAACTAAATATAAAATAATATTTAAGCATGGATCGAGTCTGCAACAAGAAAAATAAGTTTGGGATTGACTACATGACAGCAATAATTAAGAACAAATTTAAAGTTATAACTAAGTTTTTGTGATATCCACTTAATTATAAAACTCTGTGGATTGTGATACAACAACCTGTGCTGGCCGTATTTTACATTAATAACAGTTAAAATAAAGCTAAGTTAGAGCTTTTATTATATAAACAATCCCGGGCAATTCTTGATTGCCTTGCTGATTCCATTTGTTTGGGCGATGTAGCAACTCCAAACAAAGAAAAATTGCTTCAGTTGGCGGACATGAGATTGATAATAATATTTAATAATAATATTGTTTCGTGAGGAAAACCATTGATTTAGGGAGAATAGTATTAAAAGTTTGTTTTTGCTAAACTTGGGAAACAGTATTCGACCCGAGAATTAATACCTAAGGACAGTCAACGTGGGAACAAATTCGATGGAAACTTTCTTTGATGTGCAGTTATGCACGGAGACAATCAGAAGAGAGGGAAATATATCTTAGCGAGCCCTGATTGGTCAGTTAAGATTTAGGGTAGCTTCACTCCCCACCCAGCTACCGATATATAATTTTATATATATATATATATATATATATATATATATATATATATATTAATAAGCAACCCCGTAAAATGGTGACCCCGACATGATTCAAACATGCAACCTCCCCCTAAAATCCCTTGTGACAATTTATCTGTTGAATATATTAAACGGGGCTAATTGCATGCGCGGTCGACTTCAAATTTTACGTCAACGAATATTTGTCATAAAAAATCTTCCAAATCAATCCAATTGTTCATCAGATTTAATTCGCTTAGAATAATTTTCATCATTCAACTGAAAATCCATTTAATTTTTTTTAAAACTCTAATACTAAAGCTGTCTTTGGTTTTGCTAAGTGATCGCTCATTAAAAAACAAATGTATACTTTAAGTTTTTTTTTTACTTATTAAAGCTAAATTTTACTCGAGGATAAGATGTAATGAGATGGGTGGATTGAATTATAAAAAAAATATCCTTAACGGATTCAAAATCATTAATGTAATAAAAAAAAAAAACTTCATTCAATCTCGAAAGACAATGAAAATACCCCCTGTAAGGTTTGGTGCGAGTGTAATTTTAAAGCAAGGGTGGCGCAATTACTACCCACACCCTTCCGGAATCGGCAGAAAATAATAAAATAATAGCCAACAACAACAACAACAAAAATAAAACACATACAAACTCGTACTTCTCCGATTTCTCAAATTCGTAACTTTATAACAACCTGACATTTGCTAATTAGTTGGTCCCAGCGACTGTGGCAATACATTGCCGCTCCCATATCCAGGACGAGGAAAGGGGGTTGTGCAACGTCTTTTGAGTTTTTCTAATAATGCTCAGTCGATAGCAGGTCGTAAATCTTTGTGCCGGCCAGCTAAGTTTCGGCCAACAGTCTGACCGGACTGACAGGAATGACCGCCGCAAACGCTCTCATTCATTCATGATCTAAGTCCGCTTTAATGCGGCCAGTGTATTTATCGCTGTATTGTACGGCAGGTCTCGATGACAGGAGCCCGTTGTAAAGCTGTAGCCAACTAATATTTATTAGCTGTGCTGGACACTAATTTCACCTTCGTTCGCTTTGACATGGGTAGAAGACGGAAGCAGTTGTGGTTGAGAGATCGAGAAAGAAAGATAAAGAGAGAGAGAGAGAGAGAGAGAGAGAGAGAGAGAGAGAGAGAGAGAGAGAGAGAGAGAACACAATAATGGCGCGTTCGGATAGTCTTCACTCAAGATTTGTTAATATCTATCTGCACATTCGTAAAGAAAATGTGGAAAAGGACCGCTCAGAGAGGATAGCAGCCAGCTAGCTATATCTATTTATCCATCTATATATCAATAAAAGTGAAAGTGTGTGTGTGGGGAGGGGTGTCTATCAGTGTACATGTCCCTACGTAATAACTCTGTCAATTTTTAGTCTACAGACTCGAAATTTGACAGAAGGAATATTGAGATTTGGGAAAATTTTTTTAATCAGGTTTCGGCCAGAAATTTTGCTGTCAAGGGGTCAAAATTGAACGATTTGACCTTTGAGAACTCTACCACTCTCCTCCGCCCATTTTTGGGTATAAACACTTGACATTTTGGATATAGGTTCCTTGGACAGGGATCTAACTTCATAACTTAATTTGAGCCCAAAACAATACATGTTAAGACTTATAATAGGGGTCAAAGTTAAAAAAAAAATTACCTCTGCGGTCTCTACCAAATTACTCATGCAGTTTCTGGTGTAAACATTTGAAATTTTACATAAAGGTTATTCAGAGATAGGGCAAGCTTTTTAATCGGTTTGGGTCTAAAATTTGATCTCCCATTATATAAATGTATGTATGTATGTATGTTTGTATGTCTGCCTAAAACTTTCGACAGAGGCAACAGATTTCCACAAGTTCATTATCGTTTTGAAGCTGAACCCCTCAGACGACAAATACCGAAAAATTGGCTAAAAACATTAATTCTTTCCCCTAAACTATGCACCTATCTACAGGGAGGGGTCGCTTTTTTTCACCGATATTTTCGAAAGTCATCCCCTCTTTTTGATTGTCTAGCCTAAATTAAAACCTGCGTCACTTCCGGTTTAGCGGTGGTAACAGCAAAGACGTCACGTTTTTTTTCATGTGCTTTTCCTCCTTCGCGGTACGGGTTGGAGCCTGCCTTCCTACTGCCACTTTTTTTTTTGCTCAACACAGACCTCTTAACAACCTGGCAACGCCGGCTACCATGCTAGTATATATATATATATATATATATATATATATATATATATATATATATATATATATATATATATATATATACCGCTTCCCATTCGTGGGCACAAAATTGGTAAAATGTATAATTATTCCCAACTTGCATTTAAGTAAAAATGCACTTTTGTATAAATAATTGAATCAATTCCAAACGTATCGCAAAAACAAATAAAGAACACACACACACACACACACACACACACACACACACACACACACACACACACACATATATATATATATATATATAAGTGAACGTGTCTGTCTGTGTCCCTGTGTGTCTGTGTGTCCGTGTAGATTTTCTTTGCAATAACTCTGTTCATTTTCAGTCTACAGACTCGAAATTTGATATACAGGGTACTGAGATTTTGGAAAATCTATGTGATCGGATTTCCGCCAGAAAGTTGGCCCCTCCTTTCATTTCAACGATTTGACCTTTGAGAACTCTACCAAACTCCTTCGACAATTTTGGGTCTAAACACTTGAAATTCTAAATATAAGTTCCTTGGACATGTATCTAACTTAATAACTTTTGGAGCCCAAAACAATAAATTTTAAGGGGTCATAATAGGGGTCAAATTTAAAAAAAATTACTACTTTTTTTTTTTTGTTCAACATACATCTCCGAATACCCGGGCAACACCGGGCACCCATACTACTATATATATATATATATATATATATATATATATATATATATATATATATATATATATATATAGCCGAGGATTGAATTTAGAACCATCCCGTTGATAATCGGCAGTTTTACACTTTCACCCACAGAAGCGGCGCCTGCACTAAAAAAAAATATTTCAAAATTTTATATCTATATCATTAATTGCTAAATGAAAGATAATGTTTTTAAATTGCAACAAAATGTACATTACATAAAATAAATTCAAGGTAATTTTATTGATTCTATTTAAATTAAATTTTTATACCTTACTTTGTAAAATTTATAAAAGTGTACTTTGAAGGTAAATAAATTTCAAATTGAATCTTGTACCTTTATTTTTAAAGCCTATAGTAAAAACATTTTTTTAACAATTTTCATGGCTTTGATGAAATGTTTTTCTAACTTGTATCTTATCTTTTTAAGATTATATTGTAAAACTTTCCTTCTCTCTATTTCAGTATGTATTTCTCCTCACACCACAACTCATTTTTGCAAACCCCTCTTTGTATTATTATAGGTCTGAATATTCTCTCTGTTTCAGTTTGTATTTCTCCTAACACTCATTTTTGCAACACCCTCTTTGTATAATGAATAATGAGAAAATCTGAATTCTTTTTAACAAAAATTTTAAAATAACTTTTTTAGATAAAATTTTTTAAACTTCTTTAAGAATAGAACATCTTTATAATTTAATAAGGAATATATTTCATATAGATTTCATTAAATAGATTTCATTCAGTAAATAACGAGAAAAATAGAGATGAAAATTTCCAAAGGATTGTAGTCTCCCCTCACATGTTAATGCATGGATACTTTTTGCCTTTATCTAGGTCGAGCTGGGATGTTAAACCGTTCCATCCCCAACCCATAATAAATATGTTATAATGGAACTTTTATCAAATTGAAAAAGTCTGGTTATTTTAAACTCGTTTAAAAAGCTGGTTACGAATTTATACCTTTAGCGTTATGCATTAACTTTAGTTAGAAGTAATGCATACTTTAGAAAAGAGAAAAAAGCCGCGTGTTTTTGAGTTCAGATAATATGCAAATATAATTTGGGAAATGTTCAATTTCATGGGAGACTTTTTTCTCGTTTTAAATATAAGAAAACGTATTGGTTAATAATAGTATTTTTGATAAAAAAGATTTAGGAGAAAGATAAGAAAACAAGACAAATATTCAGGATTAAAGTCAAGCCTGTGACAAGGAAAAAGAGAAACAATAAAAAAAACTAAACATGTTTTAGATTAGTAGGCTGCAAACTTTTTTAAACTTCTTTCAGAATAGAAAATGTTTAAAATTTAATAAGGAACATATATCATACAGGTTTCATTAACAAATATTCAGTACATAACGAGAAAAATAGCGATGAAAATTTCAAAAGGATTGTATAACTGGTTACGGTCAATAGTAGTCCTCGCCAACGAAAGTCTTTGTTATTGTTATTCTATTATTTTTATTATTATTATTTGAAATATTTTGTATCCTGCTCTTTCGCGCGAGGACTTATATATATATATATATATATATATATATATATATATATATATATATATATATATATATATATATACGTTTTATTTTTTATTACCGTATTTTCTGTTAAGTTACATTATTGTTTCAGCTACCCGGCCGTTTTTTTTTTGCCGTCCGTAGCTTCCTTAGACTTTTACAAAAACGTAAAAGTCTGAGGAAGCTACAGAAGGCAAAAAAAAACTAGTAGCTGAAACAATAATGTAACTTAACAGAAAGATACGGTAATAAAAGATAAAACGCATATTTGCTCTACAACAGTATTGAGCACTTTTTTCGGTTTTTATTAATTACAATTTCCACTATATATATATATATATATATGTATATACACATAGAGAGAATGAGAAAAAGAAAATGGAGAAATTGATATATATATATATATATATGCATATATATATATATGCATATATATATGCATATATATATATATATATATATATATATATATATATATATATATATATATATATATATATATATATATATATATATACAGACAGAGAGACAGACTTGAAGAGGAGGAAACGCGTGCGCGAAAGTGATAGCAAGGGAAGCACAACACAAAGAAAGATAAGAGGAGAAAGACATCGGAAGCGAAAATAATTTAAAACGCAAATGGATAGGAAAGCAAACGCAAATGAAAAGTGGCGAAACGTCCGCGCATTCGTAAAAGGGGGTGGCGGGTAATGTAAGTGGCAGGAGGAGGAGAAGAAGAACTGAAATAGGAGGAGGAGGAGGGGGAGGAGGGGAGGAGGTATAGAAGAAGAAAGTAGAGAAATAATTTATTGAGAGAGACGAAAAGGAGAGGAAACCGATAAGACAGACCGACTTGTGTGTAGATAGAAGAAATCAAGTGGGAAACGACCTTTATATGCAAAATAATCGAAGTAGCCACGACCCTGTCGGTCGCATATTTTTTTGCTGGTCTGGCAGAATCGTATCCTTATGAACGAACCTAGTTTATACTAGCTCCTTCCCGCACCAAAGCAGGAGGTAATGCCTGGGACAATACTTTTATGACAAAAAAAAAAAAAAAGACGAAACATAACCTCTAAACTATCGTTGTCTAGACCTAAACGTGAATTCCATGAACAAAGCTTCTTTCCTAAAACTGCCCACCTGTGGAAGTCTGTTCCGCTAGACTGCTTTCCAGCTGACTACAATATTGTCTTCGAGTCCAACATAAACAAGTTCTTATTGAACCGTCCTCGTAAATACTCTAATTATAACAAATTTCAACCACAATCGATTACTACGCTACTGTCCCTATGGCTACCATAAACACGTTATCTTAGCACTTTTTTACAGCCATAAAATGTTTACATAGTAGACATTTGTTTTCCTAGCTTTGCATATGAATTACAAAATATCTGCTATTTCCCCCAAACCTCTGCCTTTGATATCGGGAAAACTTAAACTTGCTGCTATGGTTTTTAAATGGTATGAAATAACAGCAAGAGAAGACTTGATTCCAAATATTATTCTCATATGTTATTTATTTATTTTTTTTTACACGGTGGTCACCATTTATCAAGGGTCGGAAGCCACTCAGGGATAAGGGTTATTGCAAGTACAGTATGTTAGTGTGGAGATTTGATGGAGTGTTTACTTAAGGGGGCGGTTCATTAGGAATTTGTTAACGTTGGACTTGAAGACATCCAAGTTGTAGGTGGGAAGCAGGCAGACGGAACAAAGTTCCACAGGCGCGCAGTTCTAAGAAAGAAGCTTTGTTCATGGAATTCACGTTTTGATTTAGGCACAGATAAAAGAAATGTTATATCGCCCCTTTTTTAGCTGTCAGCATTACCTTCTTTTGGTGAAATTCTGCCTTCAGGGAAGTTCCGTGGGCTTCATCGGCGTTTAATCACTAAAACCCGTCGCCCGTGGTCGAAAAGAACCACTTTTGATCGAAAATAACAACCCGGTCAAGAAACGGGTCATTCTTGTTGCGTAAAAGAAGAGAAGAAGACACTTCATAACGATCTTTCTTTTGGTAGTTGTTCAATTTATCAATTTTTTTTTCAATCTCTCTCTCTCAAGTGGTTAGAAATCGTCGTATACGTTACTCCTAATTCAGAAGCAAGTTCTCGAACAGTTATGTGTGGATTGGCCGACCACTACGCTCATCATAATTAAGACTCGTTTCCGCCACGATATTTCTTAAACCTCCATTATACTCTACTTCCAGTAGTTATTCCTGGGCCAAACGCTGTGAGCTCTTTCGGCAGCTTTTCGACCTAGCTTGAATGAAACAAGAGAATTGTGCAAATTTGCTATTTTTCCATCTTTTATTCGACGTTCTTAACATAAGATATAATTATTTTGAAACAATTATAATTTAATTAATTGTATAGAGCGAAAAAGCGCCTTTAAAATGATATATAAAGTAAAGGTATTATAAATTGTTTGGAAATATTGTGTTCGCAAATAAGTTCTTGCCGATTTTTTTTTTACAAGGTAGTCACCACTTCTCAAGGCCCGGAAGCCACTCGGGGATAAGGGTTATTGTGTGTACAGTACGTTAATTTTGGAGATCTGATAAAGTGTCTTACTTAAGGAGGCGGTTCATCAGGAATTTGTTCACATTGGACTTGAAGATATCCAGGTTGTAGTAAGGTGGGAAACAGGCAACCGGAACAGAGTTCCACAGGCGTGCATTTCTAAGAAAGAAGCTTTGTTCATGGAATCTACGTTTTGATTTTTTTTTATATATTGTGTTTTGAAAATGTATTATATTTTATTGTTTTGTGTTAGTTCAAGTTATTTTAATGTATTTAAGTTCAGATCGTCAAAAACATATGATTTATTAAATAGTTGTCAGTTCTTATTTTACTGTTAAAAATGTAGATTAAAAAAAAAAAAAAAAGAACAGAAGAACGTAGTTGCGAACCCAATACATCATTTGGAATCAAAAATTAAAACTTCCGCAAAACTTTATTCTCAACCTAATATAAATACTCTAAAAAAGCCTCGCTTATTTTATAGGTAAAAATTCAGATTACATTTATAGTGATACTAACTTCAACATATCGCACCATTAACACTTAAACTAACGTACTTCTGAAAAGCTCGAAATTACATGATGGAGATTCAAATATATAATAATGAAATAAAAAATAAACAAGAAAACTTAAATTAAACTCGGCAAACTAAAAATGAATATCTCAGCTGTTTACGATGTGGCTGTTTCTGAGATTTAGGTGGAAGATTCTCTAGCCACAAAATTTGGACAAAATACGGTTACTTTTTCATGAATTAAAAGATAATTTATATTGATTTTAATAAGGAAATCCATAAATAATAGATATTACTCTTCTCTGATATGTTAGTTAATATGTATAATTATATAGGTATAATATATATATATATATATATATATATATATATATATATATATATAGTTTCTTGGGAATGATAAGGTACGGCGAAGCGTGTGTTTCACCATATCTACGAACTCGCTTCTTTCTTATAAATGTTCGCCTGTAGAACGTAGTAACATTTATCCTGGCCGATTAGAGTACGGTAGCCTTCAAGTCCAATGTAAACAAGTTCTAGTTGAACCGTTAACTTAAATAATCAAAGTATTCCCAATTTACGCCATCAAAGATTATTGCACAACCACATTACAATCATTTGTTATATATTCGTTATCATCGAGGTTATCCTTGAGGGGCACTTTTTACGTTTGATGTATAACATCAAAAGGCGAAGGCATACATTTACGTTTCTTGTATACACTGTATAACATCAAAATGTATTCGTGTGCGTATGATTGTCTCTAATATAAATGGTTGTGTGTTTGATTATCATAAAGGGAATCGTGTGTGTGTGTGACATGTATTTTCAGAACCTACCTCTACTTCTTCCATGTTGGACCATCTGGAAATTTCTCATCCTGGAGGGAGACTTGATACCTGTTTGACGAAGATTTATCACTCCAAGACGATGAATGGGTTTTATAGTTTTTATTTCACTTTCCCACGAGGTCCTGCAGGAGGTGGAAGTGAAATCTGCTTGTGTGGGTTCTTCTTCTACACACGTCAGCGTTCGTCTCCCCCCTCCCCAGTTAAGAGGGGGAGACAACGGAAAAACCGTCCGTCTTCTTCAAAGCCCAAATCAAGTCTCACCGATCTGCTGATCACGTCATACATACGTAATTTGGTCAGCTGACCTTCGGTTCTGATAAACGTGTCTACCTCCACGTTTACTCTCCTCTCTCTCTCTCTGTAACACATTTACCCTTATCCGCGAGTGGCTTCGGGTCTTGATAAGTGGTAATTTTCTTGTAAAAACAGATAATGTATACATAACGAATATATACGAGATGCCTTAAATTACTTCCCAGATATTTTGTATATTGAAAAGTCGGTATGTTGTTGCTAGACATCGTATCGTCAATTTTTATGATTTCAGGTTAAAATTAACAGCTACATCAGCAATTGAAATACACCCAACTAAAGCCCGATTGTCATGACTGGTGAAGTTAAAAAATGCAATCAGGATGTGAGGGCAATTTAGTATAATGCAATAAGATTCTGTATAAACTTGAGAAAAATGCCACAGAAACGTATGGAATGCTTCAGATTGTTTTTGGACCATCTTGAATGAGCAGAGCATCAGTTTTTTTGAGTGGCATAAGACATTCAAAGAAAGGTAGGGAGTCTGTGAGGCAGGATGAAAAGTGTGTGAGGAGTAAGGAAGTTATAAAACCAGGGTTGATTGGCCAAATAAAGAATTTCATGTATAAAGACAGTTTTGTTTCTATAGAGACAATAAGTGCACAGTTTGATGTCAGTGTAGGAAAATATACACACGATTATTCACGAGGTAATGAAGATTCAGATTTGTCTCAGAGGGGATCAGAGAAAATCAGAAAGAAAGACGTTGCATGAACACCATGACAGTTCCTAAGCCTCTCTATAGTTCAGAATTTGTTCTCTGTGATTTTTTATTATTCCCTAAGCTAAAGGATCACCTAAGAGGCTGCCGTTATGAGATAATTGAGGAGATGGACGAGGCTGTGACGAGAGTCATTGACACGCTCACACAAGAGGACTCCCATGGGTCTTTCCAGAAGTTGTTGGGGCGGTACAACGAGTGCATTGCATTTAAAGGAGATTAGTTAGAAGAGACTAGAGTTTCACGTTGTGTAGTGTCAATAAAAGTGCCGGTACGAAAAACATCCGGAAACTTATTCGAGACACCTTGTACGTTCATGCGTTTATATTTATGCGTATATGTGTAGATATTCATATAGATATATTCGGACACGTCTCTATAATGTTGCACGCCTAGAATTAAAACGGAAAAATTATATATATATATATATGTATATATATATATATATATATGTATGGATCTTTGAAAAATATGATAACGTTACTCAATTTTTTTCACCTATGAAGGGGGCAAGGTCTTAATTTTAATAATGTGCATATTTTCAGTTTTTCCATTTTAAATCCCTCAATAGAGCTTTGAAAAAACAATGGCGGAACCAGTCAGTTGATTTCCCCTTTATTCTCCTTTTCTCTTCTTCATTTCTTTTTCTGTTTTTTATTAAACGTGTTTTACGCATTTGACTTTTAATCACGCATTCTTAATGTCTCCCGTTCGTGCTTGCAATATATATACAGGGTGTCCACAAAGTCTGGCTACATCCTGTAGATTATGTAGCCAGACTTTATGGGCACTCTGTATATATATATATATATATATATATATATATATATATATATATATATATATATATATATATATATATATATATATATATGTAGCCAAACTTTGTGGACACCCTGCATAAAAACACACACACACACACACACGCACACACACACACGTATGTGTGTGTGTGTGTGCGTGTGTGTGTGTGTGCGTGTGTGTGTTTATGCAGGGTGTCCACAAAGTTTGGCTACATAATCTACAGGATGCTTCCACAAAATCTCGCTACATAATGTAGAAACCTGTATATATATATATATATATATATATATATATATATGTATTTATATGTGTGTGTATATATATGTATGTATATATATATATATATATATATATATATATGTGAAATTTATTACTGTGAGTCCAGACTGAGTTTACATATTGTTTCAGCTAGGGGAAAATCCTCAAAAAGAAGAGGAAATATCCAACTAGCATCGTCAGAATTCATAGATGGATATTTCCTCTTCTTTTTGAGGATTTTCCCCTAGCTGAAACAATATGTAAACTCATTTTGGACTCACGGTAATAAATTTCCTATATACTGCTCTGGCTACACATCGAGCACTCACGTCCGGGGTTTTTTACCACTGGTTAATATATATACATATATATATATATATATATATATATATATATATATATATATATATATATATATATACATATCTCTCTCTATATATATGTGTGTGTGTGTGTGTGTGTGCGTGTGTATAATATAAAGCTGAATGTCTGTGTGTGTCTGGTCACGAATAGGCTCCTTTATGGTTGACTATTATAGAAAACTGATCACATATAATGATAGAAGATGTATCGAGACACAGGAATATATATATATATATATATATATATATATATATATAGATAGATTGTTCAAAACCAGTTAGGGTAATTTATTTCTGACGATGAATCCAGAAGGATTCAAAAGTACTCGGATTTACTTTAAACATCGCGATTATATCATCCACTTCCTGCCAGCAGTAAAGATTGTGAATCCGAAGGGATCAAAGGCAAAACACGTCTCTTTTATGAAATAAGCTTCATATATATATATATATATATATATATATATATATATATATATATATATATATATATATATATACTTTTGTTTTCTTTTTGAAAAGGAGGGGTATTTCTCCCGAAATTAATCAAAATTCTATACCACCATCGGACTCTATATACACCAGACATCCCAATAACTTCATTGCAAGTTAATTATGCATTGAGGGAATGAATGATAGATAAATAAACAGTTAGACATTGCTCTACCCGTCCATTTGTTTGTGTTTCTTTACTTTACGCTTGTGATTCCGGCTTTTTCTACATTGCTTTTGGATTTTAAAACTTTCTTATATATATGATGATGATTGCAACGTCTTGTCAGACAAGTGCCACTCCCTCAGAAACTTAAAATCCATGAGCCAAAAAATGACTTCCATCGCCACAGGACCATTTTAATAGACAAATGTCGGAGGGAGTATCTATATACAGATGCTGTTACAGAGTCTTAGTTTTGTACGACAGCTGAGTCTCTCTCTCTCGGTTGAAAATGTTGAGATCCAGCAACAAGTAAGCGCAGGATATCCAACAACAAGTTAAACTGCAGACCATCTTAATGCGGGTACTGGTCTCCCGCTTTATGTTTTTTTTTTAAATCAGAGATTTGCTTCTCCTAGAAAGGTTGCCTTCACCATGGCTTACGGGAGCCCTCTCCACCCCAACACACACATACATACACACAAACACACACGGTGCTAGTTGGCCGTTGACGCCGAAAAAGGGTTCATTCGCCCTTTGGAAGGTCTTGTTTAATCCTTTAGAGAGACTAGCCACCCTTCTCACCAAACAAGTCTGGTGGGGGAACCAGTTTAGTCGCCGGTGACCCGACCATAAGGCAGGTAGTACTGGGTTACATCGTACCAGTAGCATATGACATGACCTGACATACATACATATGTAATACATACATACATACTTATATATACATTATATATATATATATATATATATATATATATATATATATATATGATTACTTCATTTAATCACATAAATTAATATACGAAAGTATAATTTCATGCGTAAACTAAGTATTTGCTTCAACAGTAGAGCAAGGTAGTAAGTTAGAAAAATATACATGGCAATTAAGCTACGCAGAATATTCCGTGATTCATCCGCACTAGGATTCGTCAGGCTTATGCATAATCCTGACGAATCCTGGTGTGGATGAAATGCGGAATATTCTGTGTAGCTTAATTGCCATATATATTTTTCTAACTTAATATATATGCGTGTGTGTGTGTGTGTATGTGTGTAAGTGCGTACGAATATATATTAATATATACTAATATATACGAATATACATGCATATTTTTATATATGTATATTTATATATACGATTTATTCTCTACATATACAAATTAATAAGAGTTGTTCTTTCGTATATAAGATTTATTAACAAATGATATTACGGCAATTTACTTTCTTTTCTCAACGGTATTTTATTCCTTGTTTATTACAATGCATTTATACCCGCAACCGCAACGTCTTCCCCTACAAGGCAATGCAACCCAATCCGCCGCTCGCCAAGAAGCGCCCTCTACCGACGCCAGAAGAATTTATCATGCATGATTGATGGCGCCTCTGCATATCAATTAAGGCAAGTAATTTTTAATACCCAGTTTATTGTTCTCATTTGTCTTCGACGGAGGACGGATTGTGTTAATTTTTCATCGGCGTGTGTGTTTAATGCCAGTCTTCTGTCAGCGTTCGACGGGCTGGAAGCTGCTAAGATGACAGCCGTCCCATCAATCACGTCGACTGCTGCGCCGACTAGCGGGACTCGCAGGCTTAACCACAACGACCTGGTCACGGCCGACTATAAGACAGTAATATATTAGATGTAAACACCTTAAAGCTACCAATTCTCGTTGCATTAGTGTCAAGGTCATTCTTGCTCTGTGTGAACGCCATCATTTATCATCATCATCACCAACATTAGCAGCATTATCATCATTTTCTTTCTGAATTCTAAAATTCAAATATAAGTGTATTCTTGACATTTTCCTTCACTATTTGATACATCAGATATACCGCGACACAATAATAAATAAATAAAAAATATACACATACCAACTACAATATATATATATATATATATATATATATATATATGTGTGTGTGTGTGTGTGTGTGTCTATACATATATATATATAGAATGCCAATAACAATATATATATGTATATATATGCGTGTGTTTATACACATATATATATAAAAGTCCAATAACAATATATATATATATATATATATATATATATATATATATATATATATATATATATATATATATGGATGTTGTTTTGTTTTGGTTTTAGCGATATGTTTTAGATGTATTCAATCATTTACGAAAGTGCATTTTTACCTAAATGCGAGTTGGGAATAATTTTCCTTTGGTACCCCCACATGGGGAGCGGTATATATATTATTTTTAAAATGTAATTATCCACTGACACGTGTTTCATCGTCTACAACTCATCAGATACAGCCACTCTGATAAGTCGTAGACGACGAAACACGTGTCAGTGGATAATTACATTTTAAATATAATATATATATGCATATAAATAACAAATTCCAATAAGAAAATCTAAACTTTATAAGCGATAAAAAAAAACCTTAACAAATCTAATCTTTATAAGCAATAAAAAACCTTAACAAATCTTAACTTATAATCAATAAAAAACCTTAACAAATCTTAACTTTATAATCAATAAAAAACCTTAACAAATCTAAACTTTATAATCAATAAAAAACCTTAACAAATCTTAACTTTATCATCAATAAAAAACCTTAACAAATCTAAACTTTATAAGCAATAAAAAACCTTAACAAATCTAAACTTTATAAGCGATAAAAAACCTTAACAAATATTAACTTTATAAGCGACAAAAAAACCTTAACAAATTTAAACTTTATAATCAATCCAAAAACTTAACAAATCTAAACTTTATAAGCGATAAAAAAACCTTTACAAATCTAAACTTTATAAGCAATAAAAAAACCCTTAACAAATCTTAACATTATAATCAATAAAAAAACTTAACAAATCTAAACTTTGTAAGCAATAAAAAAAGACTTAACAAATCTAAACCTCATAAACGATAAAAAACCTTAACAAATATTAACTTTATAAGCGATAAAACTTAACAAATCTAAACTTCATAAGCGATAAAAAACCTTAATAAATCTTAACTTTATAATCAATATAAACTTAACAAATCTTTACTTTATAATAAATATAACCTTAACAAATCTAAACTTTATACTCAATAAAACCTTAACAAACCTAAACTTTATAATCAATAAAACCTTAACAAATCTTAACTTTATAATCAATAAAACCTTAACAAATCTTAACTTTACAACCATAACAAATCTTAACTTTGTAATCAATAAAACCTTAACAAATCTTAACTTTATAAGCAATAAAAAAACTTAAAAAATCTTAACTTTATAAGCGATAAAACTTAACAAATCTAAACTTTATAAGCAATAAAAAACCTTAACAAATCTAAACTTTATAAGCAATAAAAAACCTTAACAAATCTAAACTTTATAATCAATAAACCTAAACAAATCTTTACTTTATAATCAATAAAACCTTAACAAATCTTTACTTTATAATCAATAAAACCTTAACAAATCTTTACTTTATAATCAATAAAACCTTAACAAATCTTAACTTTATAATCAATAAAACCTTAACAAATCTTAACTTTATAATCAATAAAACCTTAACAAATCTAAACTTTATAATCAATAAACCTAAACAAATCTTTACTTTATAATCAATAAAACCTTAACAAATCTTTACTTTATAATCAATAAAACCTTAACAAATCTTTACTTTATAATCTATAAAACCTTAACAAATCTTAACTTTATAATCAATAAAACCTTAACAAATCTTAACTTTATAATCAATAAAACCTTAAATCTAAACTTTATAAACAATATAAAAGCGTGCATAGAGTGCTAATCGACGGTTGTACATCTGTTAAGTATCTGAATGCTGTTAGTAATGTCACAAGTTCGATCCTGACCTGTGCTGACCAGAGCTAATAAATCAGAAACACGCGTGTCCATAGGTGTACTTATATGCACGTTATATATATATATATATATATATATATATATATATATATATATATATATATATATATATATATATATATATATATATATATAGAGAGAGAGAGAGAGAGAGAGAGAGAGACACACACACACACACGCACACACACACACACACATATATATATATATATATATATATATATATATATATATATATATATATATATATATATACTAGCATGGGTGCCCGGCGTTTCCCGGGTATTTGGAGAAGTATGTTGAGCAAAAAAAAGTAGTCAATTTTTAAAAACTTTTACCCCTTAAAATGTATTGTTTAAGGCTCAAATCAAGTTATTAAGTTAGATCCATGTCCAATGAACTTATATCTAAAATTTCAAGTGTTTGGACCGAAAATTATCCGAGGAGTTTGGTAGAGTTCTCAATGGTCAAATCATTGAACTTATACCCTTTACCAGCCAAATTTCTGGCCGAAAACTGATCACATCGATTTTCCCAAATCTCAGTACCCTCTATATCAAATTTCGAGTCTGTAGACTGAAAATTGACAGAGTTATTACGTAGGGAAATGTACCCACACAGACACACAGATACACAGATACACACACAGACAGACAATTTCACTTTTATAGATATATAGATTAACTACTATCATGGTGTTGCCCGGTCGTACAATACGCTTAAACATGATATTTTAATTCATGCAGATTGCCTTTGTATTATTATAGACTCAAACCTCTATTGATTGTTATATATAACGAACAATAATTTTCCTGATGGATTTATTCAGAAATAAAAGGAATAAATAAATAATAATGATAATGCTGTTCATAAAATTCCGCCTGTGTTTATTTACAAAATCACATCAGCTGATATTTGATCTTGACGCACTTGAAAAGTCACTTCTGAGAATTGTTTAGTTTTAAAATACGCAAAAAAAAAAAAATTATTTGCGACGATTTTAAATGGTACCTCTTTATCAGAAACTGAACGCATTAATGAGAAAAAAAATTAAAATAAATAATGAGGTATACACCCGGGCTTGAACAGGGATCATTCGTACCAATAAGCTACATCTCCAGATTAAAAGACATCTTTTTTTGAGAGAAGACGATTTTTTGGATTATTATTATCTCCTTTGGCCGATGTAACGGAAAATATTTCCCTGAAAAAAATTATTCTTTTTATCTATAAGAGAGAAAAGCTATTTTTGATATCGTTTTTTTTTCAATTTTCGATACTTATCGCATGGATTTCTGTACAAAACATAGAAAAGAACACTGCCAGACATATAAATAAGCTTTGTGTGGAATTTGCAAGAAAGAAACTCACACACATCAAGTGACTTCAAAAATCCATTAAACTACGGTTTTTATATGGTGCATGAGCTGCTTGTTTATTTACAAACAAACAAGCCTCACTTTATAGCCAATGTAAGCAGCGAGTGAGATACATTAACGATAGTGATCTACCCAAAGAGAAGAGCCTACAAATATATACTCATCCACACCAATGTGTATATATATATATATATATATATAGCCACATTGATGAATCATGGTACCATGACTATATTTTTAAGCTCCTTTCTTTGGCTAGAGCAATGTCGTTAATATATATATATATTTAGTAATGTGATTGATAATTTAAAATTTAAAAATCAAATTATAATTAAATTAAAAATCCGTTTCATAAGAAGGAACAACAACAAAATCAATGATTTGTACGATCGTTTCGGAAAACAGTGTTTTTATTGTGGTAGACATCAAGTTACGGACAATAATTATTACATATAGTTTTTTAATAAACAAGGTTTCCTCTTCAGCAAATTGTGAAGGGTTTTTATTAAATTTAAAAGACACCATAAATAAACCTAGCATTAAACGTAAGGCAGATGTATATGGAAAAAATTAAAATAAAGGTCTGGATTTAAAATTGATAAGAAAATTAATATGGGTTAGAGATAGAAAAGAAATAGAGTAAAATATAAATTTGAATTTAAATTATAAATTTGGTTTAAATACAATATTATACATACACACATAAACAAATATATACATACATATATATGAAAAAATAGACACATATATACATATACATAGATATACAGGTATATACATAAAATATAGGTACAAAAATTTACCTTTTAATTTTTCGCCTTTTTCTTTTCATTTTTTGCAAACCATATAAACCAGGAAATAAATTATGTGCACTATGTACAAAAGAGACCCTAAAAATTTTAAAATATGAAGATATAAAAAATGCAACCACCCTATTAAATTCAAGACAGGAATTAATATTCACATGCAGTCATAAACGTTGGTTTAAATTTAATAAATATAAACCACCTTAAATCATTAAAAATTACTTATTAGTAAAAATAGATTACAATTTTTTTTTGTAATAAATTAAGTCATACTAATTATCCTCCTTGCACCCTTTAATTAAAGAAAACATGACTAATTATCCCCCTTGCATTATATAATCATACAAATAACATTAACTCAAAATTTCTTTCGAATTATAAACCAAAAGTATGCTAACGGAAATAATTTATTGCACAGGCGTCACTTTTGAAAATTCATCATTCAATAAAGTGAAAAGATATAGCAAACATCTATATGAGTACTTTAACCATAGTTCCTGATTTCAAAAGGCGAAAAATTAAAAGGTAAATTTTTGTACCAACCACAAACAAAGCTCATTGACCCACCAAAACCTGACATAGGGACAATTAGCAAGACAATCCTAAAAAGAATTAACTCATGAATTAAAACCACGTATAACTTAAATCAGTAGATTAACACTGAAGACGCTGTTAAGTGGTCCACACATATCCCTAATAAAAAGGAAGCTGCATTCATGCAATTTGAAATGTGAATTATTAACCCTCAATTGCGCAAAACCTCTCCGAGGAAGCTCTCGAATTTGCATCCCTACATTCAGATATACAATCTCTAGAAATAGCCATTATTAAAAAATGCAGAAAAATTGTTCTTATTAGCCAGGGCCAACAATGGACAAAACGGCTCAGACCGGATCCTTTGAACTTTCAATGGGCTCTTTGGATTCTGCAAAAGCAACTGATCTTTTTGGTCTATTTATTCTATACAACCTAACTCGATTAATCAAGACTGAAAATATAGGACTCTATAGGAACGACAGACTACTAGTCGTCGAGAAGGCCGACGGCCCGAAATGTGAAAAAACTAAGAAAGCTCTAATTAAAGAAATGAAGAAAATTGATTTAAACATTAAAATTAAATCTAATTTAAAAACTGTATATTTTCTAGATGCTACTCTTAACCTAGCAAAAAATTCAGACGAATTTACGCGAAAAATAGTTCAAACCCATTATATATACACCCCTTATCGAACCACCCAAACCACACCAATAACCACAAAAATCCATAAGAAACAGAATCAATACCTACTACTCAACACGGGAAATCTTTAATAAGCATAAAACCTTCTACCAACCAGCCCTAAAAACTGGATATACAAAAACCACCATCAACTACATGGAGCCAAAACCCCTTACTACTACTACTACTACTACTACTACTACTACTAATAATAATAATAATAATAAGAAGAAGAAGAAGAAGAAGAAGAAAAGACACAGAGCTAGGAAAACCTTTTTGTTCAATCCTCAGTTTAATCTTATGATCAAGATTAAACTTGGAAAATCTTTTTAAAATCTAGTTAACACTCACTTCCCCCAAACAACATTTTGCACAAAATATTTAATAAAAATACTATAAAGCTCAGCAACATTTGTAGTGATAATCTAGAAAGAATGATAAAAAACACAACAATAGAATACGAAACAATAATAATTACAATAATATTAGTAATACACACAAATGCAACTGCATAAATAAGGAGAAATGCCCACTTAGACAACGATGTTTTTACTCTGAAGTTATCTATAGAAAAATATTATATCGGGTTTGCCGAAAGTTCGTTAAAAGATCGCTTTAGAGTCCACAAATGACCCATTACGAACCCCAAACACACGAAAAAAAACTCCCTAACTAACCACTACCTAAATCTAATCTCAAGGCATTGCCAGGGCCGCTGCAAGAAAGGTGGGCTCTCTCTACCGTGCTAGAAAACTACTAACACCCGAAAGTATCCTGAACCTCTATAAGGCCACCATTCGCCCATGTATGGAGTATTGCTGTCACATCTGGGCTGGTGCATCTGCTACTAGTCTCTCGCTCCTTGACAAAGTTCAAAAGAGAGTCGCAAACCTGATAGACCCTGAACTGGCATCTAAGCTTCAGCCTCTGTCCCATCGACGAAATGTTGCATACCTCTGCCTTTTCTACAAGTATTTTAGTGGTGAATGCTCTGACGAACTGCAATCACTTGTGCCCCCACGACGTGAGCACCCTCGACAAACCCGACAGGCTGCTAAATCCCACCCCCACACTGTAGAGATCCCTAGATGTAAAAGATCTTTTACTCCAATAGTGTCTTCCCCAGAACCGCTAGACTCTGGAATTCCATTCCAGGTCCCTGCTTCCCCAACAGTACTGACGTGCAGAAGTGCAAGTGTAACGTGAACCGACATCTTGCTGCCCAAATCCCTACATAGTACCCCAGTAGTTGTTGCCCCTGATAGTAGACCCCTACAACAAAGTGGCAATTTGCCTTGTTTGGGGTGAAAATGTAATAAAAAAATAATAAAAAATAACCTTACACTCATAAAATGGGAAATCCTAAAAAATCCAATACTTGAAAATCCCTATATTCACCTTGTTCCCTTTGCCTACATGGAAATATTTTTTATCACTAAATTTTAAAATATATACAAACTATTAAATATTAGAAGTGAGCTGTCTATTGTTTGCAAACATTACAAATCCCACCTGCTTAGCTACCTCACACCATACTGAAGCACTTTTCATTCAACACAATCTTAGTTTGATTTTATTCCATTATGGATCATAATAATAATAATAATAATAATAATAATAATAATAATAATAATAATAAACTATTTAACCTATTACGTCATTATTAATTATAATATAAAATATTAGTTATTTACTTTTACTTCATTACTTTAGTAATAATAATGATAATACTTATTTTCATTTACTACATTACTAATGATTGTTATTAAAATATACATATATATATTCTCCGCTAGTAATGTTTAGTATTAACGATAATATTGTTTAATTATCCCTTATACCATAAGTTATATTTCTATGTTGTTTTATCAGCAATATTAATTAATCATCACAATTACTAATTCTATTAGTAATAAGTATGAAATAACAGTGTTAAATAATAATAATAATGATAATAAGTTCTATACATTATCCTATTAGTAATAAAATAAAATAATACATTTATCATGTAGTCGACCAGTAATAATAATAATAATAATAATAATAATAATAATAATAATAATAATAATAATAATAATAATAATATTAATAGTAATATTAATAGTAATCACAATAATAATAAAAATAATAAAAATAACAATGATAATAGTAATAATAATGATAATAATAATAATAATAATAATAATCATAATAATAATAGAACTACTACTAATAAAAATCATAATATTAATAATAACAATAACAATAAAAATCATAATGAAAATCATAATAATAATAATAATAAATCATAATAAAAATCATAATAATAATAATTAAAATCATAATAAAAATCCTAATAATAATAAATCCTAATAATAATAATAATAATAATAATAATAATAATAATAATAATAATAATAATAATAATAATAATAATCCTGGTTGCTTATCTTTTATTTATTATTAAATAATAGTTATGTACATTTTGCTCCACCAGCAATAATAATACGAGTTTTATCACTTACTGAAATATAATAGTGATTTATTTTTTAAGTTTTTATATTAAATTTTTTTTATATAAATTTTCTTTGTATATTTTTTATTTTTATTCATTATATAATAAAACAATATCTCCTATCCCATCGGTAATTATAGTAAATATATTAAGTATCTACCTATAATGTTTTCCTAATTATGTACTAACTATAACTCTATTATCATCACCCCTTTCATTAATATAAAGATCTTATATTAAATCTATTGGATGTATCTATCCCGCTTCGTAAACCGGACGGATCTTTTCCCTATCTACCACTACTACAGTGTTTGATCACCAACATACTTTCTAACCGATGTTTCAATGCTTTGGTATGTGCAACTTGTTTTATTTTATTTTAGTTTAGTTTACCACTGCTTTCAATTGACATCCATGTGACACAACACTTTTCCTTATTTTTCCCTTTTAGCTTCCCTTTCTTTCCCGATAATATTTTCCTTTTCTTTTCGTCATCTCCTAACAAGCAACATCATCTTTTCAGTTCATTTTATCTTTAACTTATTTCCAGTCTTTAACCTTTAACTTACACATGATCTATATTTCCCTCCACTCCCTTTTCCTCTTTCCCTTTCTTTTTCTCTCCTCTCACTTTTCCTCATCCCCTCACTATCCAGCATATCAAATCCTGGGGTTTAATGCTCTTAATGATTTCATTTTATTTTAAACGTTAATCACTTGTTTTAAATGTAATTAGCCTTATGAGTTAAACGATTTATGCCTTCGTAGTCGAGGAATATAAATAAAATAATGAATTATAACTTTTAAACTATGAAATCATAAATAACAAACTCATTGATATTTTATCTACTACTTATTCAATCGTTAATCTATCATTTCATAATTTTATTTAGTTTTAAACGTTTAATCACCTGTTTTAAATGTAATGTTATGTTTTAAACGTATATTATGTATTTTAAAAATAACTAGTATAATGAATAAAGATTGGATTATTAATCTTAACTGATGAATGTATATAATGTACATAATAGAAATGAATACGGTTAAAAAAAAGAAGCATAACTATAAAATTATATACCACATCAATTTGTATAATGCGATAACCTATCTTATCTGGTTACCCCTGTCTTTACCTTAGAAATGATATTATCCCATTTATTGGTTTTAATTATGAAAAGAGGTAATGTTTTTGACGGATACTCTCGTGGATATTCTTGGCCTGATGAGGTGATTTTCCCTGGCAGGGTGGTCACTGAAACATGTTTGCATATGTGTAGCCATTAGTTATTACATCCAACATATATATATATATATATATATATATATATATATATAAAGTATGTTTTCTCCTCTAAATTGGAATATCGTAAAATTAAAAACTTCATATGTATCTGATATGAGTTCGATTGATAACTGATGCATGTTTGTATAAATTAGCAGTCACTTCATACGATTCTCTACATTACTTCCGTCCATGCTTACTCTCACAAATAAAATTTACTTAAAGGAAACTGGTTTAACTTTCACTTATGCAAAAACTTATTTTCACTCTCATATCAAACATCGGAAATTCTCCTTAAGGGTTTACTGTCTGAGGTGGTTAATTTTTGATATTGAATTACAGAAAGAAAACGCCATTAATACGATTATTATACTAATATACAAATGAGAGAAGTTCCAGAAATAATGCTACTATATCTACGAGAAACGCTCCATAAGTAATACCTCGTAATGTTTTATACCGCCCGAATGAATAAGAAGGGATAGCAAATTACATATTTTTGATGACATAACTTATGCATTTATTACCTGATAGTTTTCTCTCTCCTTTGCAGATATTGACGGTGTAAGACTCTAAGAAAGCAACCCTGTCATGGAAGCGGATCAGAAGTAGAGATGCGTTATTAAATAGCTTCATGTAGAAAACATTAAATCAACCAATATTCATCAGTGCCTATGGGACGTTTAGAAAGCCGATACAGTTGATGGCATGATAGTTTAGAGATGGGTTCGACAGTTTCATGTTAGCGACAGTGATGTGGATGACAAAGTGCGCTCCGAACATTTACGACTGAAGTATCAAAAGAGGCTGGGTAAAGTGCATTGAGAATGTTGTAGACTATGTAGAAAAAATAAATACTGTCCCACAAAAGGTCGTTTTAATGGGACCACTCTCGTCTTCGTAGATCTTTAACGTTTTAGTTTCTTTAGTTAAATACAGGAGGATTTATTTTTCGAACAATCCCAGTAATTAAAAAAATTATTATTCATATTAAAACTGTTCTACTATTTATATATGTTTGGGTTTTTTATTCAGTAACGTGATATAAATTCTATTATAGAGTCTTATACACACACATATACGCGCACGCGCACAAAACACACACACACACACACACACACACATATATATATATATATATACAGCTGCCATTTGCTTATATGTAATTTGGTTATTTAACTGCATGCGACAGTGATAAAATGTGATTAAATATCATAAAGTTTTCATTTACATAGCTCAATAGTGTGATACTAGAGCTATAAATATTTTTCCGTCATGAAACCACGCAATAGATACGCAAGTATTTACTCCTTTTCAGAATGTTGCTTAATTTCGGTGATCCAGCGAGAACTGGTGCATTAATGTGGCTGTGGCGTATATATATATATATATATATATATATATATATATATATATATATATATATATATATATAATTTATTTATTATTATAATTATTTTTTTTTTAAAGACAGTAATCTACGTACACGCGTGGTTCAAGGTCATTACCTCTCGTCAGCGTAGTTCAACTGTTTCTAGGGATCGAACTTCAGACCCTGTTTACCACAGTCCGGTGCCTTAACAGTTGGGCCATAATCCCTAGATTAATTATACTGTTTTTTTTTTTTAAATTTTTATCGCTTATAAATTTAGATTTTGTTATTGTTGTTTTTTTTTGTTTGTTTTTTTATCAAGCGATACATACGGTTAATATTGGCTCCGCCTTGGAGCTCATGTTTTATTTAGTTAGAAAGTTGCCCTTTTTAATTTGGACGTATATAACATTTTTTTATTTATTATTATTATTTAAAAAAAAACAGTAATTTACGTACACGCGTGTTTCAAGGTCCTTACCTCTCGTCAGCGTAGTTCAACTGTTTCTAGGAATATATAATTATTTACTATAATAATTATTTTTAGTACCTACAGACACTAGTGTTTCATCCTTTCGGGAATAATCACTGTAGAGTGTCACGATTAACACCAGTCGATGCATTTGAACCCGGTGACAGAAGCCTTCCTCGGCTTCATTTGCAAAGACTTAATCCATTCGGCTAGAGTTAACTGCAAATAATGTTGTTGAATTTAAACATTTATTTTAAAAAATGCTTTTTAACGTTTGTCAGAGTGATCTAATCATTATATGATATATATATATATAGTATCATCTATCACATTTTTAAAATTGTTATATATATACATATATATATTCACACACACACACGCACACACACACACACATATATATATTCAGTCCCATGTGGGAAAATAAATTCATAAAAATGATCCTGTACAGCCAGAAAATCTTTCTTCACCTCAAGTGCAAGAAGAAAAAAAGACAGGCGCAGTACAAACGTACGACAAAGAACAGAGAGAAAAAAGGGGGAGATGAGGGAGACAGAGAGGTTCTGACGACATGTGTGTAAAAGGGCCAGATCAATGGTGGAGATATATGTGATGGGTGTTGGCGTTAGGTAAGAAGAAATTCTTGCAAAAACACTGCATCGAACACATAAAGAATGCGTTTTCGCGAATGCGTTTACCATTCTGCCCGTCGTGCATTCGCCTTTCTCCACCTGCTGCCCGCTAACCCTTAACTGCAACACCCTGATTTATTGCAGCGAACAAAAGAGAACAAAGTTGCTCGCCGCTTGATGAATGGGTGAACCGGCCCGCTGCGATTTCCTTATGTACGCATGGCTAAAAAGTATGAAAACGGCGAATTTGATTTACGTTAAAGGTCCACCGGAAGCTCTTCACGTACACATGCACGCAAACGGGTACATGCAAATACACAAACGTACACACATACATATGGCGCATATCTGTCAAAACACAATTTGTGAACACTGCCATAGAACCGTTTTAAAGGTAATAGATAAAAACACGGTAAAAGAATCTGTACGTATATCTGTCATATACAAACATACTATTAAACATTTCTTTTGTCTGTCTGTCTATCCGTTCCACTTTTTCTCAGAAACAAATGCTCCGATCTGAGTGACATATTGTACGGCCATGGCGTAGCAGAACGTGTGAGAAAATCAGCAGCAGCCTATAATAGCTGACTAGAAAAAATATTATCAGCCACAGCCGTCTTAGCATATATGCAAATTAAGCAAGTGTGCGCGCGTTGACGGCACGGGAAGAAGAAGAAGAAGAAGAAGAAAGGTAGAAAAAAAGGATAGCACGTGGTCGATCAAATGATGCGATCGGATGTGTGTTGGCGAGAGAAAAATACGCCACGTGGTCGAAAAAGCAAAAGGGAAGACGACGAAAATGACACGTGCGTGAAAGGGCGTCTTGTCGAACATGCTCGATGCGTGAGTTATATTTTGAAACACAAATGACAGAAATAAATGCTGGTATTCAACAAGAAAATCTCGAGTCGTATTTTTTATGTCTCTGTTTGTTTATTTGTTTGCGACGGTACCAGACAACGTACAGGTCCTAATTGTTGAAATGTAACGACACGTTCGATTCACAGTAAGGGATTAATAAGGGTTAGTATTAAATGCAAAACTAAACAAAAATTTAACACATATTCAGTCGTCAATTTCGAAGTCAATGGATATTTTTAACGATTAAGAACTATAATACCAGAGGCGTTCTAAAAGTAATGGCTCCTATTTTTTATTCCTTCTGAACTGATCAGATGGGATTGCAAATTTGAATTGTTATGATGCCTAGACAGGCTTCATAACCAGAAATTTTCATCTCTCTGTTGCAGACATTGATTGCCATGCGCATGCATTAGAAACCAAATTGCGTCGTTGTATTTCTGGCAAAATTGCTTAAAGAATGTTGGTGACTATGTGTTATATATTCAATCATCGAGATATAACATAAGAAAGATTCCGTGTGATTGTCTCTAATTTAAATGGTTGTGTGTTTGATTATCATAAAGGGAATCGTGTGTGTGACATGTAATTTCTGAACCTACCTCTGTTTCTGCAAAACGGATCATCTGGAAATTTCTCATTCTGGAGGGAGACTTGATACCTGTTTGACGAAGATTTATCACTCCAAGACGATGAAATGGTTTTATAGTTTTTTATTTCACTTTCCCCAGAGGTTCTGCAGAAGTGGAAGTGAAATCGGCTTGTGTTAGTTCTTCTTCACACACGTCAGCGTCCGTCTCCCCCCTCCCCAGTTAAGAGGGGGAGACCACGGAAAACGTCCTTCTTCTTCAAAGCTCAAATCAAATCTCCTAGATCTAGCCAACCACGTCACACATATGTAATTTGGTCAGCTGACCTTTGGTTCTGGTAAACGTGTCTACCTCCACGTTTACTCACCTCTCTCTCTCTCTCTCTCTCTCTCTCTCTCTCTCTATTCTCTTATAGAGACACAGAGAAAGAAAATAGAAAGAGTAAGAAAGCCAGAGAGGGGGGGAGAGATGCTCGTTAACATATGTAGAAAAATAAAATCTGAAGTGCAAAAGGTCGCTGATTTTAATAACATTATCCTCGTCTTCGTAGCTCTTCAACTTTTTTTTTTTGTTTTTGCATGGTAGTCACTACGTATCAAGGCCAGGAAGCCACTCGGGAATAAGGGTTATTGTGTGTACAGTACTCAATGGGATAATATCGTAGTAATCGTTAGTAATAGAGATTTGACGAAAGGGGCAGTTCATTAGGAACTGTTTGAGTAAAAAAAATATAGTAGGCTTTACTTTTGCAACTGCCCAAGTATGAGAAACAGTGTACCTGACCTCCATCCATAGCTTTGATTCATCGCTGGCAAAATTGCATTGAGAATACTGATGACTATTTCGAAAAAAAAATAATGGAGGAGAAACATCGCTCATTTTAATAGTATCACCGCCCTCTTCGTTTTTATATGATTATTGGACATAAAAGACAAAAATTGAAAAGGTGTCATCTCTTATTTTTAATAATGTTTGCTGAAATTTAAAAAAAAATCTAGACTAAATGCGCATAATTCAACAAATATATATATATATATATATACATATATATGTATATACAGAGAGAGAGAGAGAGAGAGAGAGAGAGAGAGAGAGAGAGAGAGAGAGAGAGAGAGAGAGAGAGAGAGAGAACTTGACGGCCTACATGACACTGCCATCGTGTGTCTAAGATCTCTGTGTACAGGGTTTGACAGGAGAACCTGACATGAAAATAAGTTTCCCTACAAGTATACCATGGCTTAATATTCAAAATTTCATAGTATTCCCGGCTCAAATATGATCTCGTCGATATAGCAAACCAAGCGATACCACAATATATATATATATATATATATATATATATATATATATATATATATATATATATATATACATACATATATACATATATATATACATATATATACATATATATGCATATATACATATATATATATATACATATATGTATATATCTATGATATAAAGCTGAATACGTGTGTGTGTGTGTGTGTATGTGTGTGTGTCTGGTCACGAATAGGTTCCTATATGGTCGACTACTTTACAAAACCGATTACATATAATGATAGAAGATGTATCGAGGATCAAGAATAGGTATGTTAGATCTGGCAGAACGGTGGTTCATAAAAATTGTGGGGTCTGCGTTCGCGCCTGGCCCCCAAAATAGGGAAATAAAAAATGAAAAAAAAAAACGTTTACAAGGGTTTTTGATATAGATGTACATAAGAATACTTTGATTAGTATGTTTCAACTTAAATTGTGGGGTTTGCGTTCGCGCCTGTACTCCATGGAAATATGGCACAAACTTTAACAAAGACTTTTCATATCTATTTGCGTAAGTATACTTTGATAATTATGTTTCAGTTTGAAGAAATATGGTATAATAAAATTATTGGGTGTTCGTTCAAGCCTGCCATCCATAGAATGTAAATATGTCACAAAGTTTAACAAGAGTTTTAAAAGGGGGTGACGGTCCACAATTACACCTTAACTTTAATCTTAATTCACGTAAGCTTTTTTTTATTTTGTTGAGTTGAATCATATTGTGTCTAATAAATTCACCTAATAAATTCACGTTCTTATTAAAGTGAAAGCAAAAAAAAGTCGGAACTTTAAACAATTCTCGACACAAATTTTGCATAACTCTGTTTTTTTCCTTCTCCACTTGCACGTGGCACTCTTTCGAAAATAGATAAATATATAGATAATAAAAAATAAAAACGTTACTTGTTATCGTATCAAAAGTGGGAAAAATTCTGCTCACGTGATTACGTGTCTTTTAAAAACATTTACATAACCTTTTTATTTTTATTTATATATCTGTTTAAGCTTTTTTGTCAGTGTGCTAGAAGGAATTCAGTTGATTACAACCCTTTCTACGTGTTCTTTACATTACAATAGTACAACCCTGAATCCGACGGCGTAACGCTACACAATTCAATACTTTAAAACTGAAACGAAGCTGATCTGCTTGAAAAGTGCACCATTTTCTTATTCATATTGATATCGATTCTTTGCTTTAAAGAACTAAAGTAATTACGTGTTTACTGTTTTAATATCCCATTTTGCTGTTTCGGATTATTTTAATAAAGTAAGTAAAGCTTCATTATTTTTCAAAACTGTTTTGGTTTCTTTGTTTTTCGATATTTCGTCGATATTATTTAGTAAGAGTGTTTAGCAGAAAAGCCAACAAACGACTACCCGAAAAAATAAAGATACAAGAAATAAAATAACGGAAAACATTAAAATATGTTTTTAAATATTCCCTACGTTGACGGAATTCTCTTAAATTGTAAACACAGAATGCTCAGGTGCCCCACCTTCAAATTGAAAACGGGGCTCTCCATTTCAAAGTCGTTGCCATTTTGATTTTTGTTTAAACCGGTTCGTGAATTAAAAATTTTTTTTTTTACAAACTACTTAAAAATACAAACCAATGAACTTTTCTACCATGAAAGTAACTTTTATTGACTATGGTAACATTTATTTCTTGAATATTTATATTATTATATATATAACATTTTTCTTTGTAAGGAAACATCATTTTGTTGGCCACTCTTGGCTACGAATGGAAACAAAGTTAATATAAAAAATATATTTACGCGAAAATTATCTTCACTTTCATCATATTTGCTTAGGGTAAAATTTTTTAATATCAAAACCTTTCTCTTTACATCCCCCTCCTTTTCATAATCTATCATACTTTCATCAATCACAGTCCATTTTCTGTAGGCTGTTTTTGAACCCAGTCAACGACGGGTACTTCTGCTAGTATATATATATATATATATATATATATATATATATATATATACACTATACTAATATAGATACCCGGCGGTGCCTCGGGTTACATGTGATATTCCGTTTCGAGACACCTACGACTTACACACTCACACACATATACACACACAAATATATATATATATATATATATATATATATATATATATATATAATAAGTTATTATTTCATTATTACTACAAGCAGTGGAAGATATTTCTTAAACCAAAATCAAATAAAAAAGCTAATGTAAGGAGTCAGTTTTGACATCGGAAAATAGGCACCAATTTTTTCCGATTGTGATACCGATTCCGATATCCCCAAAAGCTTTGATTTATCCGATTCTCGAATCCGATTCCGATTAATCGTCCCAACACTAATATATGTATATTTTTCGTAACTGCGAGATTATCGCCACTTTATTTCCGGTAGAAATGAGCCTTTCACTTATTGAGATAAGTATTATTTGTATTAATTTTATGATACTCATGCAGAGAGTGATCCGTGCTGAAATAATGTTATCATTTAAAAAGTCATTCTTAACATGGGGAGGGGAGGATCTTTTGTAGCTATTCTGTACTTTAACCTTACAATTGAATAAAAAAACATATCGTAAAACGTTAATTAAACGCAAAAATATGATTTAAAAAATAGCGCTGATCGCTCTCTGCATTAGCACCATTTTTATTTATTGAGGACTATTATTCTCATCTTTATTAGTTGTTTCACGACTTTTCGGCCAACTATTCCTCTGGCCTTCATGAAAAGAAGTAAGTTCTTTAATAAATGTTCAGTAACTTTTTCCTTTTATTATTCTTAAAGATAAAACTTTTCTTATTTATGAAAAGAGTTAAGCCTACGTAAATAAATAAATGTTTGTATACGTGACAAATTATCAATAAATGATTTAGTTACATTTTTTTAAAAATTATTTATGAAATGAGTTAACGTAAATAATGTTTGTAAAAGTGCGAAAGGCGACGTTGTACAACCATCACTCCCATGCTTAATTTCTCTAATCATTATTTAGACATTTGAAAGTGGTACTTACTTTTTAGTTACAACGTTCTGATAAATCAGTCACCCATTTTGTAAGCAATAAAAACGCGGTATATCAAAACCATAGAAAGTAAAAATAATATGTGCCTCTACCACATTTGTAAGTCAGAAATATATTTGTTTCTCAAAGAAAAAAAATAGATTGAACATGGCTTTTTTTATTGTTTTTATGAAAATAAAGTTTCGAGTTAAAAATTTTTTAAAAACTTATTTAGTTAAAAGTCAGTTTGTGGGTGTTTTTTTTTAAAATTGTTTTATGAAAGGTGAGTTTTTTTGTTTTTTCCAAAACTTTTGTTCTTTTTTTAAATTTTTTTAAAAAGTATTATAAATTTCACTAACATGCTGGAGAAATGTTTAATAATTTGTTTTTTTTTTCCACAATTTTCCTTTCAATGGCGACATTTGTAGGTTTCCGAGTATGCTGAACACGAAAATAGCATTGAAATTTTGCGAAAATAAATAGTTGTATAATGCATTGTATTCTTCGGCGGCCATCTTTTTACGTGCATACACGCCATAAACAAATACAAACACGTAAAAAATATGGCCGCCAAAGATTACAATGCATAATACAACTTTTTATATCTTGATAACTACTTATTTCTGCAAAATTTCGATGCGATTTTCGTATTCAGCATAGTCGAAAACCATTTCAAGTTGTCATTTAAAAGAAAATTGAGGAGGTGGACCTAATCTAAAAATTTACCAATAATTTTTCATCCCGTACGCCTCTCGATACATTGCTTCGTCAACATGCGACCATTTTATACCTCCTGAAGACACTTCCGTATTTAGAAAAAAAAAATGAGTGACCGATTTACCAGAACGTGGTAACTAAAAAGTGAGTACCCCTTTCAAATGTTGAAATGATTTTTTTTTTCAATTTTTTTTCATAATCTGGTTAGTGTTCAATCAATAATAATCCAGTGAAAAAATTTCAAAAAACCTATCAGTATAGAAACTCCACCACGTAAGTAAATAAATGCGTTAGCCTTGACTAGGGGGTACTAAGAGAACGACCATTAAATAATTCTGCGGGTCGCCATGGAACTCAACGCCCAAGGAGTACCAAAATAGTTTCCATGATCTGAAGAAATTGTTTTTTTTTTCAAAAAGTGGGTGATCACTTTTCCATGTTAATTTAACTTAAAATGAGCGCCCACTTTCTGGCCACCTGAGGAAGGGGCATTTATTTTCGTGTTTATTGGCTTCAAGGTTTTTTGACAAGGCAGTTTGGTACACCAATGCATATTTAACAGCTTTCGTTTATGCTGACGCATAGCATAAACAAAGGCTACGTCTGTGAAATGGAAAATAGTCCCAGAGTTCAGAGGTTAATACCATGCAAAATAAATCAAAGAAAACACTTTTTAGCCAAGAAACACACAGAAAAAAGAAAAAAAATAGCATCCATTTTTTTCTATCGAATTCATTTGCTGTTTTTATTGAAAACTATTTCCCCCCGGATTTTTGATATAATTTTCCATTAAGGGCCGTGCGTCTCACGTTCGTAAATAACAAAATTTTTTTGATAGATTTTGGTGTGCTAAAAACGAATCTGCAAACCGTTTCGGTCGCAAAAAAATAGTTTTTATGATATGAAGAAATTACTTTTTCGAAAAAGTGGCGATCACTTTTCCATGTAAATTTAACTTAAAATGAGCACCCACTTTCTAGCCACCTGAGAGAGGGGGGATTTTTTCCCATGTTTATTGGCTAAACAGCTTTCGTTTATGCTCACGCATAGCGTAAACGAAGACTACGGCTGTGAAATGGAAAATAGTCCCATAGTTCAGGGGTTATTACCATGCAAAAGAAATCAAACAAAAAACTTTTTAGCCAAGAAACACAGAAAAATGCCCCTCTCTCAGGTGACCAGAAAGTGGGTGCTCATTCTAAGTTAAATTTATATTGAAAAGCGATCACACACTTTTCGAAAAAGTAATTTCATGAATATCATGAAAACTTTCTTTTTGCTACGGAAACGGTTTGCAGATTTGTTCTTAGCACATCGAAATCTTTAATAAAATATTTCGTTATATATGAACGTGAAACGGGCCTTAAAGTAAAATAATACCGGATTTTTTCGAGCAGATTTGCCGTTTAGTTGTACAAATATCCTCAAACCAGGTAATCACTAAAAAGGAACTGTATCGAGCAAAAGTTTAAAACCACCGATTATATGCCAGCCTACGTCATGGTAACATATATTGAGTGAGTTCCTAACAGTATTTTGTATAGTTTTTTAGTTTAAACTCATTTTCCCACAATTTACCCAAACTTAATGTGTTCGATACAGTCTGCCGCCATTTGTATTTTTCAGATATACCGATAAACATTGAATATTTTTGAACCGATTATACATTACATAAAAACTCTAAAATCTTATCCAGTTAGGTAGAACATTTACTTTTCTTGCCTTTGATAACATTTATTTGTTATATATTTATTTTTTGACAACTTCTTTGTATCTGTGTTTAGTAATACAACCCCTTTTCATTTAATGTAACGTTTAGTCGGCTTGAAAAACAGTGTTTATCGGGGTATTTGAAAGCTACAAATGGCGGTGGACACTGTTGATTACTTTAAGTTAGAGAAAGTGAGTTAAAATTAAAAAAAAACTATACAAAATACTGTCAGAAACCGATTATGTCAGCCTATGTCATGGTACCATATATTCGGTGAGTTTCAGACACTGTTTAGTATAGTTTTTAGTTTTCAACTTACTTTCCCAAACTTAGCGTATTCAACAGAGTCCGCGACCATTTCTGTTTTTTGAGCCGATTAAACATTTTACATTACATAAAAACACTAAACAATTATCCAATTAGGTAGAAACGTAACTTACCTTTGCTTTCATTTATTTGTTTTTGGACAACTTTTTCGAATCTGTGTATAGTAACCCTCCTCCCCCCCCACCATCAACCAAATATTAATTACTAGCTCACATTTTTGTAAAACAACAATAAAAAAAACATTTAGCGTTTCAACATTTTTGCTACGTTCGGCTTCATCCACTGATTGTTGGTCGAGTCCAAACCATGAATGATTGACAGAAACTCCCGAGAATCCAGATCAAATTCTGCAAGAGTACACTTTTTTTTCATTTTCGCTTTCTTTTTCACTTTTTGCAGTGGATTGCTGTACTAATATAAGAAACATGCATTTTCTCTTTTTATTAAATTTTTCCATTACACCAAATTGAGCCACTGCAACGCGTGGCAGGGTACAGCTAGTGTATATATATATATATATAAATACATATATATATATATGTGTGTATATATATATATATATATATATATATATATATATATATATATATATATATATATACTAGCATAAGCGCCCGGCGTTGCCGGGATGTTTGGAGTTATGTTTTGAGCAAAAACAAAGTGGTAGTAGAAAGGCAGGTTCGAACCCGTACCTCGAAGGAGGAAAAGAACGGGGGAAAACGTGACGTCTTTTCTGTTACGGCCACCGTTAAACCGAAAGTGACGTAGATTTAAATTAAGGCTAGACAATCGAAAACCGGGGACGATTTTCGAAAATATCGGCGAAAAATGCGACCCCACCGTGTAGAAAAGTGCCCAGTTGAGGGGGAAAAATAAATGCTTTTAGCCAATTTTCGGTATTTGTCATCTGAAGTGTTGAGCTTCAAAACGACACTGATCTTATAAAAATCCATCGCCTTTGTCGAACGTTTTAGGCAGACATTCAAACATACATTTATATATTTGTAGCTCAAATTTTCGACCCAGACCGATTAAAAAGTTTGTCCTATCTCTAAATACCCTTAAAGAAAAAATTCAAATGTTTAGACCAGAAATTGTCTGAGTAATTTGGTGGAGGCCGCAGAGGTTAATTTTTTTAAACTATCACCCCTATTATGACTCCTTAACATTTATTGTTTTAGGCTTAAATCAAGTTATTAAGTTAGATCCATGTCCAGTGAACCTTTATCTAAAATTTCAAGTTTTTATACCCAAAATTGGGGGAGGAGTTTGGTAGTGTTCTCAAAGGTCAAATCATTGAATTTTAACCCCTAAACAGCAAAATTTCTGACATAAGATGGATTAAAAAGATTTTCTTAAATCTCCAGACCCTCTATATCAAATTTCGAGTCTGTAGACTGAAAATTGACAGAGTTATTGCGTAGGAAATGTACACAGACAGACAGACAGACAGACACATAGACAGATAAAGAGACACTTTGACTTATATATATATATATATATATATATATATATATATATATATATATATATAGATGTATATATACACAAAAGGCTCCATTCAGTCTTGACAGATTATCCATACCCAACGGAGGGTATCTGCACCTGAAATTTTCGTGACAAGATTGTCGCAATCTCGAGCCACACTTCTCCTGAGTCGGCACACTTTTAATTCCAGTTGTAAGTATATATGTTCTATTTAATGTTAGATTTTTTAACGGTGTGTGACGTGTCTCTAATACGTGTTCAATGTGTTTGCATGTAACGTAGTTTGTCGTGTGTGATGTGTTGTGATTGTCTCTAAGATATTGAATGTCTATATTATTTTTGACACGACATATAACAACACAGACAATACAAGGCACGGAACAGAGTTCTGCGGGGTTTTTACATCGGTCAATAGGGAATATTGTCCATTTTGGTCTTGTTTTGACGGTCTGGGAAAAGCTGCCAAAAAAAAACTCATCCCAATGAAACCAGAGTCTCGGTTGTATTTTTAGCAACTTTATTCAAGATGTCTCGCCATTAAAAGTTGCATTAATATCTACATCTTATCTTAGCTTTCTGGAATGTTCTGAGCCATGATCGACCGATCCCCAACTTATCCCCTCTCGACTGCCTCTCTCAATCTTTGATGCTTTCAACGAAACCCTACGTGTACAGAAACACCTCCCTTCTAATGACGTAATCAGCATATACGTGCATTCATGACCATCGAGTGATATCTGTCACGTATTCTTGTGTATCACTCAACTTACAATACTAAAGTTATTTACTGTTTTCTAAATTCCACTCTATCAAATTAACATTCCTGGTTCATTCCAACATTAATATTCCATTTTACAAACATACGTTTAAGTTACTCAGCGTTACCCCTGCAACCGACAGCACAACAATTCGAGCAACCTGGAACACTTATGTGAAGAAAAACAAAAGAAGGAAATGATTTTAATTTTGACTGACTGGTATTCTAGTTTCCCCATTAAAATCTCATTGATTTTGTTATCTTGTTATTTGAAAAAAATAAATAATTTGTTGATGTATTAACTTTGGTAAATTTTTACATTCTTTCAACATAAACACTCACATTTAAAATGACAACTTGTTTAGGTTTTTGGGTATGCTGAAAACGAATATCACAGTCAAATTTGGCGCAGACAAGTAGCGTTTGGGACATGATGAAATTTTTCCAATGTATAACTTAATTAATGACACTCTTCATTCTTAATATGGGAAGGAGGGGGGTGTTTTGTGACACGCATGCGTATTAGTAGTTTGAGTTGTGAAAAAATCATGGCTTCTAGTAAAAACATAATGAATTACCTTGGATGATAAAGTTTTTATTATCCAGAAAACTATTGTCTGCGTCAAAATTCAAATGCGATATTCGTTTTCAGCATACCCGAAAAGTGATGAAAGTTGTCATTTTAAAGGTGAGTGTTAAAGTGGAAAGAAAGTCTAAAAAATATCTTAACCTTGTAAATATTTATCATAAATTACAAACTATAAAAATAGGTAAAATATATTTACGATTTAAATACATTAAATAAACGTATTTACTTTTTTATGTATGACTCGTGTTTCTTCTTCATTATTTCCCCAAGTTTAAAAAAAAACTTGTTTATTTTTTACCAAAAATTTTAACGAAAAAAAAAGTAGCAGGATTTTTTTTCTTGTGTTTTATCGTTCCTTGATTTGTCGAGTAGAAAATCAGCAGGAGCAGTTGTCGTGCCTATATTTGTCGTATAAAAATATTAGGTTAGTGCAAAAGTATTGTCGTTTTTTGACTGAAAGTTGAACGTCAAAAAGAAAACATTATTTTTGCACCAACCTTGTAGTAAAACCGCATAAATATTTATTTTATAGCAAGACTTACTCGTACGAAATTAACTTAGAAAATAACTATGGCTTATGTATTGAAATCTATTTTTACAAAGTCAAGTCTTATCTCTCTAAGCAATATTATTTTTTTATATGGGTTGAGGCCAATCACTAAAATGTTCCTGCCACCTGGGAGAGTTTTCGCTTTTATCCACCCTGTGCTTGGTTTGTTTTGTTACATCAGCGGGCAGATGCCATCATGTTAAGTTAGTCCTGGTCGTCATCACCGACAAAACGCCATTTTGTCCGCCTGGCTGGTCACCGAGTTCTCGCACCAACAAATCACGTGATGGCGCGTCAAAATGCGCTCAATGACGCGCGTTGCTTTTAACAGTCAAACGCGTTTTGCACCAATGCGATCTCTCTCACGCCTCGTGCACCTGTTGGGCTTGATTAAGCGCTTGCAATGCAACAACGTAAAGAAAGAAGGAGAGACAGAAAGACGAAGGAGAAAAATGTTTAGAAGAGAAGGATTAAATAAAATGCTGAGCGTAGAAGGAGAACATGTGTAGGAAAGAAACGTGTAAGAATGTAGAAAGAAATGGAAGCTGATTGAAATAAAATAGAAAGACGTTTAATGAGAGAAGAAAGAAAGAAAGGAAGAAAGAAAGAAGATTTAAGTAGAAATAAAGAAAGAAATGAAATATGATTGATATAAAGAAAATCTAGAAAAAAAAAGAAAGAAAAAGAAGTTGATAAAGAAAAAGAAATAAAAAGAATGTAAGGAGAGTATTTGAAAGAAAAACAAGAAAGACAAAGCAGCAGCAACATCATCATCATCATCATCAACAACTACAATAATAATAATAATAATAATAATAATAATAATAATAATAATAATAATAATAATAATAATAAAAAGGAGAACAAATTAAAGAACGGAGGAAGAGGAAAGGATAGAAGACACATAAGACAGAACGAGGAAAAGGAAAAAGCATGGATACGGAAATGGGGGTAACGGCGAGGAAGATAGAGGAGAAAAAGGGGATGAAGAAGAAGAACAAGAATGGAGAAAGGAGAAAAGAGAAAAGAGAAAGGGGAGGAAAGGAGCGGAATAAGAAGAAATGAAAGAAAAAGAAGAAAAAGCGAAAGAGGAGGATGAAGGGAAGGAGAAGGAAAAGAAAAAAAAGAAATGAAAGAGACGGGAAAAAGAAAAAAGAAGAAAAGAAAATAACGAGGTTTACGTGAATATTTGTTGACGCAATAACTAGCGATGTCAATGCCTCGAATCCATTTATGCATGTAAAATATTTTCAACAAATTAACTTTGACTTTTTCTTTCGTCAGTTTTTCTTGTTTGTTTTTCGTTTATGTTTTTATTTTTTATTATTATATTTTTTTTGCTAATTAGAAATCCGATGAGCTTTTTCTAAATTCAAACCAATTTCTTCTTTGAAAAAAAAAATAAATGAATAAACGAATTCTTTTCTTAGTCATTAACCGATGCTCATATTATTGTTCTTTGAGATATCTTTGCGCTATCTTACCTATATTACGTCTTTTCCTCTTTAAGCGACGTTAAATAAGCAGTCTATCTATCTATCTATCTATCTATCTATTTGTTTGTCCATCTATTTATCTGTCTATCTATCAGTCTTTTTTATCTATCTATCTATCTATCTATCTATCTATCTATTAATCCGTCTATCAGTTTTTTTTATCTATCTATCTATCTATCTATCTATCTATAGTGCCGGCAAAAAGAAAGTCCGCGCTTGTAATTTTTTTCAAAAACTGCAAATTTACGCTAAATTTAATGTAACTGTTTATGCCTTTTATTCCTGTATAATTTCACCTTTTTGAATTTGACTTTTGATTGAAATATTCTAATGTTCACGACAATTTAATAAACTAACTTCAAATTGAGGAGGTAAAAAGAAAGTCCGCAGCAACAAATTCGCTTAAAACAAGCTTAAATTATCGCCCCTAAATCAGTTTAAAATATCCACCAACAGGCAACAAAACATCTCTAACCATAATTGATGTTGTTCCGGGTTATACAATGTAACATTTAGTCCATATGCCACAACTTAGTAATCGCCAGGAGCTCATTAATCTCCATCTTTCTGGTTTATCCAAGCGAGATATCGGCCGCAGATTGAAATGTGAGGAGAAAACGGTACGAAAATCTGTGCAAAAGCACCAAAACACCGGCAGTGTTCGTGATTCCCCTAAATCTGGTCGTACTAGTGTTACTTCTTACAGAGAACACAATGCTATCAAGATCCGCAGCCTAAAAAATAGATTTTAAACGGCTCCCCAAATCCAACAACAGTGCAAACGTGTTAAAAAGTGTTATCTTTCTATTGTCAAGAACAGATTAAAGGAATCTAATTTGCGAGGATATGTTGCAAGAGGCAAGTCAATGATTTCTGTAAAGAACAGAAAGCGCCGTCTGGACTTCGTCAGTTGCAAGTAAGATCATGACTCTTCATATTGGTCAAACATGCTTTTTAGCGCCGAAAGCAAGTTCAATAGGTTAGACAGTGATGGTAGGCATTACGTCCATCGGAGGAAAAACGAAGAATTTAATTCTAGGAGCCCAGTTTTAACACTACAAGGTGGTGGAGGTTCAGTTTTGATGTGGGGCATTATTAGTACCAATGGTCCAGGGACTATAGTTCGCTTGCAAGGTCGAATTAATTCGAGCAAGTACATTAATATGTTGACTGAGCATTTTCTACCCTACTTTTGACGGAATTTGGATGATAATCTCATCTTTATGCAAGATAATGCTGCCATTCACACAGCTGACAATGTCAAGAGATTCTTGGAAGAGCCTGATATTCCGTGATTGGATCGGCCTGCACAATATCTAGACCTCAATCCTATCGAAAACGTATGGCATTACATCAAGCAGCAGCAACGCAATGACAAAATTTCAAATTTGGAAGAACTTTGGACAAAAATTAAAGAAATGTAGGCCCCGGAGTATTGCTGCAGTCTAATTCAAGGAATTCCCAAATGATTGCAGGCTGTCAAATAGCAGAAGAGCTATGCTACTAAATATTAACTAGTTCATTGTGTTCCTGTGTATTTGTGTTGCATTAATGTCCTAAAGTTACATTTAAATAACAATTTTCCATTGTGCAGACTTTCTTTTTGCCTCCTCAATTAGAAGTTATTTATTTAAATTGACGTGAACACTAGAATATTTCAATTAAAAGTCAAATATGAACAGGTAAAATTATTGAAGAATAAAAGCTAATGAAATGATGTATAGTTTGTTTAAACAGTTACATTAAATTTAGATTAAAACTGCAGTTTTTGAAAAGATTACAAGTTCGTACTTTCTTTTTGCCGCATATATATATATATATATATATATATATATATATATATATATATATATATCGTCTGCCTAAATCAATCTATCTATCTATCTATCTATCTATCCATCTATTTATCTATTTATCTATCATACTAACTACTTACTACCCTTTCTATTTGTCTACCTATCTTACTATGTATTTATCTTTCTACCTATCTATATAGCTATTTACTATTTTCTCTATCAATCGAGCTATCTACCTATATCTTTTTCTCTATATATTTAATGAATGAATGACAAGATTCTACATTCCAATTTTCATGATCTTGACCATCTTATGATTTATTCCTTTTAATTCTGGTGACACTTAAAATTCCTGACAGTATTTGTTTCATAACACAAAATCAATAACGTTTCTGAATTTTTGAGATGAGGATTAGTTATTTGTATTATTTGGATTCATCGGACTACTGATCTAATCTTGACTGTGATTTCACAACGTTTCGGTCGATGTAAAGTCCGACCTTCTTCAGGTATATCTTGTCGAACTCGGGAATGTTTCTGTCGAACTCGGGAATTTGGGCGGAATTTCGAGCGGAACTGTTTATTTACTTCATGGAGGTAGCGTGTTCTTGTTCCATCGGTCGTGACTGGGTAGTGGTCCTAAGTGATTCGCAAATGTATTTTTTCGATTGCCTAAACTGAGAATTGAACGATATTTTACGTACAGAACCCAGCTCACTTCATGCAAATAATAAACAATGCTCCTATTCATTCCGACCAGATGGCGAGTCTAGATGTAGTGAGTCTGTTCACGAAAGTACCCACTGATGAGACTCTGACAGTGGTGCGGGATAAGCTGACATCGGATGCCTCACAGAAAGAACGCACTTGCATCCCAATTGACAATATAATGGAGATGTTGAACTTCTGTGTAGAAACTGCATACTTCGTGATGGGACATGATATATATAGGCAGGAAGATGGTCTCGCGATTGGATCACCATTGTCCCCGGTACTGGCCAATGCACACATGGAATACTTTGGATCAACACAACTAAAGCCACCAATGTGTTTGCGATATGTAGATGGCGCAATCATAGTCTGGTCCCATCAGGAAGATGTTCAAACGTTACTAGACCATGTGAACTCGATCAGTCCAACTATATAGTCCACGATGAAAAAAAAAGAACATTACAATAAATTATCTTTCCTACATATGCAGATAACTCACACAGGTCAGGGGTTTTTGTATACCGAAAGTCAACATTCACTGGGCAGTATCTAAACTTCAACTCCCATCATCCATATAATGTAAAGAAAGGAATCGTCCGTTGCCTACGACACCGAGTAAATACAATATGTAGTAACATCAGTGCATATCAAGAAGAGATGGACAGTTTAAGAGAAACCTTCCACCGAAACAACTATCCAGAGAGCATGAAATCAGCTCCAAGAAATACAAAAGGGCACCACTCAGAAACTCACCACAGTTTGTATACCTTATATGAAGGGTTAGTCTATAAAACTACAACAAATATTTAATTCATATGACATCAGGACAGTATTCAGGAGTGATTAAACTCTCCGGAAAGAGCTTGTGAGAGTCAAGCCCCCTACAGAAACAAAGTCATGACTAAGAAATGTGTACATGAAATCCCATTTAAATGTAGAAAACTTTATAAAGGTGAAACGTGTCGTCCGTTGAAAGTACGGTCAAAAGAACATCGAAAAGCTGTAGTACGTGGAGAAACTTAAAAGTCAGGTATAGCTGATCATATCTGAAAGAAAAGGGAAACCATCTACCATTATGGGACGAAGTAAAAATTATAGACAGAGAGGAACGGTGGGGAGTAAAACGACTGAAAGAAACAGCACATATGCTGGGGAATAACCAACTGCTAAGTTGACCCAGTATAGAATTTAATACGATATGGAAACCAATAATTATAAACAATAGATAATATATACAAGTAATAAGTAAAAACATTAATACATACAAGTAATAAGTATAGAGATAGATATACAATGATATATAGTAATAATTATTAATAAATGGTGATATTTACAACTAGAAATAAAAATAAGTTTAAGGCTGCTAAAATTCGTACTAGAATTGTCCGCAAGGACCCGTGGCGCAGTGGTTAGAGTACTGGAAAAAATTAATTGTAAAAGTGATAGGCACCTGAAGGTTGAAGGATCAATCCTCAGTGTAAAAAAATACACTTGCGAATTACCTAGTACCTCTAACAGTCAGTTGACGGAACAAAAGCATGCTACGCCGTTAAGTAAATAAAGGGTTCCGTTCGAAATTCCGTCCACACGACAGAAAAATTCTCGAGTTCAAAAAGATACACCTGAAGAAGGTCGGAGGTAAATCACACTAAACAAGATTATATCTATATCCCTATGTGTATACAGTGCCGGCAAAAAGAAAGTATGTACTTGTAATTTTTTCCAAAACTGCAAATTTAAGCTAAATTTAATGTAACTGTTTAAACTACCTATATCTCATTTGATTTGCCTTTTATTCTTTTATAATTTTACCTGTTCATATTTGACTTTTAATTACAATATCCTGGTGTTTATGTCAATTAAAAAAAAAACTTCAAATTAAGGAGGCAAAAAGAAAGTCCACAGCAAAAAATTCGCTTAAAACCAGCTTAAATTATCGCCCTAAACAGGCAACAAAGCATCTCTAATCGTAATTGTTGTTGTTACAGGATATACGAGGGGCGTGCAATAAGTAATACGCCATTTTGTTTGCCGTATCGGTTGCACCTGTAAAACATACCACTCCATAGATAATAGACACCTCACAAACCGTTAAAATAGAATTACCAAGCAGCAACAATATACCCCCAATTTAACCCTAAAACATATACTCCTTAAATTTAAAAATACATTCAAGACTATGGTAAAGACCATATACACTTTTTTACATTATACTATATGTAACAAGCTTCTCCGTTATTTAGAATCCAATAAAGTTTCCACCAAAATTCTCTAATTTAACTTAGTCTTATTCGCTCCCAATAAACCCTACACTAGACGCCGCATCTCCATCTTCTCTACTCTTCTGATGAGAAGCATTAGGCTTCGAAATGCCTTGGCATAACAAGTCTCTTCTATCCCCCAAATTACTGCTTGTATTCCCATACTCAATAAAAAAACCCATCTATATCCACCAATATATAGTTTTGTGTTTTCATTTCATACTCCTGTTGTTCTCGTATATATATATATATATATATATATATATATATATATATATATATATATTACACGGTGGCCACCACTTATCAAGGCCCGGAAGCCACTCAGGGATGAGGGTTATTGCAAGTACAGTACGTTAGTGTGGAGATTTAATGAAGTGTTTACTTAAGGGGGCGGTTCATTAGGAATTTGTTTACGTTGCACTTGAAGATATCCAGGTTGTAGTCAGGTGGGAAACAGGCAGACGGAACAGAGTTCCACAGGCGCGGAGTTCTAAGAAAGAAGCTTTGTTCATGGAATCTACGTTTTGAGATCTCTCTCTCTCTCTCTCTCTCTCTCTCTCTCTATATATATATATATATATATATATATATATATATATATAGATATATATATATATATATTTATTATTATTATTATTATTATTATTATTATTATTATTAGAGATAGAACTTATGTCAAGAGAAGCAATAGAGGGCTTCTTTAGTAAAACCAAAGATATTATAATTACCAAAATGTATGAGTCTTTGAATTATATTAATTGTTGTGGTGGCACCCACTCATTTACATATGTGGATAATATTACGCATAAATAACAAGACTCGGTTAGTCTGAGTGTGTGTTAACCAGAAGCCACCGAAGGTCGAGCCGAGAGCAGATATGTTCTCCAGCCAAGACTCTCTTACCTGACAACCATTATGTAAATATACTGTAAATATACTTTTCCTAATACACTTCTTATTGATCTACCTTTGTTTGTTGAGTCTTTATTTGTATTGCCTTATACGTTAGTTGGTTCAATCTGCAAACATAACTGTTGGCGACGAAGATGAACGTCAAACATAACATTAATAAAACTGCTTAATCAAACCAAATGAAGGCGAGAGAATCGAAAATAGTATAAAAACCGGGCAGGATATAAAGGAAAGACTATTTCATTCAATCGTACGAATATATTCTGGATATAATCGACAGTAAATAATATAAGCCATCTGTGGAAGGTATAAAAAACAAACCTAGAAATGTCTGTGTAATTTTGATGAAAATAAAGTGTTTGATGATATTAATTTTCCTAAAATATTAAATTAACAATAAAACATACAATTTATACCAAATGATTAAAAAAATAATTACATATAAACTAGGGCCAACAATACGTAATAGTAAGGTTTTCAATTATAAAAAAAAACAGTAGAACATATAAATATAAATGATAATATTATAAATATTCCAGAATGTGAATGTAATTCCTCTCCTTTCTGTAAGAATGAGATAAAACATGGAATTACAAGAAATCTAAAGATATTAAAAAATTGTAAATTAAGAAAACTCCTTAGTAAAGGTCCAAATTATAGAGAGCCTAAATGATTAAATTACATTAAATACGTTAAAGATGTAACTAAAGCACTAGAATGTTTTATTATGTCTATGGTAAAGAAATATAAATTAACACAGTTACGTTTTGTGCATGGAAAAATAATATACTTAGATGCGTAAATGAAAAGGTTAAACGTATAAAAAATTAAAACGCTCACTTAAGCCTTGAGCTCTTGGAGGGACATACACCATCCACAACTGCACGCCAACATCCTCGGTCCTGGGTGATTTGCACCAACTCCCTCTAGGAGTAGCCGGTCAGCTTAGCGTCTGCCTCCAGATCTCTTTTCCAGATGGTTTTTGGTGGGCCTCTTTTCCTTTTTCCCTAAGGGTTCCAGGTCAGGGTCTGGCATGTGATATTCGTTTGTTGTTTCTTTAGGGTGTGTCCGATCCATCGCCATTTGACGTTCCATGTAGCAATGGCGGTGGTTTTCCTGTTCGATAAGAGGGTTTTTGGCACTGAAGCTTCCTTTCGGCTTTGACCACAGCACGTTAATTCTTTCTGCAGGTGCAGAACCTTCCTCTCCCAGAACCAAAGTTTCTTGGGTTTTTGTTGTGGATGCTGCTGTAGCAAGTTCTTTTTTTTCCGGTGTGAGGTTGCTGGCCTCACGCCCAACCGTCCCCAGAAGGTAGGTGGAGTTCTCTTAGTCTGGCCTCTACCCGTCGAGCTGTCCGGCATGAGTGGCCCTGCAAGGAGATGAATCTCCTGTCGGCTTAGCTCTTGGGGTAATTAAGGCATGCAAACTTCCCAACCAACTTCAAGATTGCACTCTCTTTGGGAAGTTATTATGTCTATGGTAAATAAAAATAAATGTTTACAGTCTACGTTTGATGCATAGAAAAATAATATACTTGAATGCGTAAATAAAGAGGTTGAACATACAAAAATAATTTAACATCCTAAAAAACTAATCCTCTTCTAAAAAATTTGGAAATACTTAAGGAACTTAAACTACTTCAAGATAAGTTAGTAATAGTTCCCATTCATAAACCGGCAAAGAATATATCTTTTATGTGTAAAAAATATTATATATAATGTTTAATGTTAGCAATAGGACTTATAGGTAAAGTTTCAGATACTTATAAATAAGTAATATTAATTAATGTCGTATGATTCGGAATAATAATATTAGAAGTGAAAAATTATGAGAACCCCCCCCCCCAAAAAAAAAGTAAAATACATGTATATATTGGATACCTAAAATCCACAAGCATCCAGTTAGCGCTAAGTTTATAGTAGTTCCAAAGACGTGGATTACTAAACCTTTAAGTAAAGCTATATCTAAAATATTTAAATTGATTATAAACAAAATAAATAATTTGCACCAGAAAAGAAAATTCTATAGTAATATAAATCCATTTTGGGTGGTAAATAATAAACAACTACTAAAAGAAAAAATAGATAACATAAATTCCAGAATAAAAGCAAAATCTTTTTTTTTCTTTTACACAGTGATCACCATTTATCAAGGCCCGGAAGCCACTCAGGGATAAGGGTTATTGCAAGTACATTACGTTAGTGTGGAGATTTGATGAAGTGTTTAATTAAGGGAGCGGTTCATTAGGAATTTGTTAACATTGGATTTGAAGACATCCAAGTTGTAGTACGGAGGGAAGCAGGCAGACGGAACAGAGTTCCACAGGCGTGCAGTTCTAAGAAAGAAGCTTTGTTCATTGAATCCGCGTTTTGATTTAGACACAGATATAGAGTGGGGGAAATTTTTTACAGTGGATTCAGCTAGACGGGTGTTTTTCGTGAAAGATTGGCGAGGGGGGCCAGAGATTGGAGTTCAGACGAGCACCTGCCATGAAAATAACGATAAAACAAGGATAGGCTCGCAACGTCTCTTCTGTGGGGGAGAGGTTGCAGGGTAGAGAAAAGGGTATCCCCCACTAAGCTACGAAGTCTATTTTGTACTCTGTCAAGGCAGGATAGACTGTTTTTAGCAGCTCCTGCCCAGATATGGCAACAGTATTCCATCCTTGGACGTACTTGGCTTTTATATAGATAGAGAATTGCATCAGTAGTGAGATATCTTCTGGAGCAGTAGAAGGATCCCACCATCTTTCCAGCAACCTTGGCAACAGACTTGATGTACGTGTTCCATTTCAGATCAGGAGTAAAGGTCAAACCCAGAAGCTTGTCAAAACACGGGGCCTCACCAAGACGAGAGCCATCCATCACAATTGATGCCAGATGGGGATCAGAGCGTTGATGATGTAAGGATAGGAGTTTGTTTTGGATGCATTAAAGGTAACCAGCCACATCTTCCCCAACTGAACCACGCGCTCGAGGTCAGAGGAGAGAGAATCCGAGAGAACTTTGCCATTTACAGCTTTGATGTGTTGCCGTAGATGGTCGTGTCATCAGCATAGATGTCAACGTATGATCTATAGCAACTTATGATTTTAATACGCTGTATATTAAAATTGCACATGAAAAACTTATAAAAACATTCTGATAATTTAGATCTAGCTCCTAAAGGTGGGAAAGGTAAATTTCAAACTCTAAAACTTTCTGATGTAAAAGAACAAACAGAAAAACTAGTGTTTCTATCATGAGCCTTTGAATCGTATATAATCCCCCTAAACATATCAATAAAGGAAATCAGAAACTATATTTGTAATGGATAAAATGTATTATACAAAACAATATATATATTTATATATATATATATATATATATATATATATATATTTGTAGTCATCGGCATACAGTGTTGTTTCGTTGTATCACAACTCATCAGTGCCGCTAGACTACCATCTCTCCCAAGCCAAGGATTTAACCTAGAACCGTCGTGTTGACAGTCGGCAGGTCTCCCACTCGACCATGGAATCGACGCCCGTAAATAACTCGTCAGAATGTCTATTTAAATAGACATCCGCCACCACTTTTATAGTGCTCAAATCGCCTGTTCGTAAACAAACAAACAACCAGCTTCGCATTTTCAGCCAATTAAGTAGCGGGTGAGATTATTTACGACAGTGCTCTACCCAAAGAGGGGGGCTTAAAATATATTTGTAGTCATCGACATACACTCCTGTTTCGTTGTATCACAACTCATCAGTGCCGGATTGAATCTAGAACCGTCGTGTTGACAGTCGGCAGGTCTCCCACTCGACCATGGAATCGACGCCCGTAAATAACTCGTCGGAATGTCTATTTAAATAGACATCCGCCACAGAAAAGAATTTCATCCAAGGCATGAAAATTGTTAAACAAAATGTTTTTACAATAGGCTTTAAAAATAAAGGTACAAGAAAAAATTTGAAATTTACTCATCTTCAAAGTGCACTTTTATAAATTCTACAAAGTAAGGTATAAACATTTAATTTAAATTCAATCAAAAAATTACCTTGAGTTTATTTTATGTAATGTACATTCTGTTGCACTTTTAAAAAAATCATTGATAATTTTATATATATATATATATATATATATATATATATATATATATATATATATATATATCATTAATTACTAGATGAAAGATAATGTTTTTAAATTGCAACAACATGTACATTACATAAAATAAATTCAAGGTAAGTTTTTGATTCAATTTAAATTAAATTTTTGTACCTTACTTTGTGAAATTTATAAAAATTCACTTTGAAGATAAATAAATTTCAAATTGAAACTTGTACCATTATTTTCAAAGCCTATAGTAAAAACATTTTGTTTAACAATTTTCATGCCTTCGATGAAATGCTTTTCTAACTTGTCTCTTATCTTTTTAAGATTATATTTTAAAACTCTCCTTATCTCTATTTCAGTTTGTATTTCTCTTCATACCACAACTCATTTTTGCAACCCCCTCTTTGTAGTATTACAGGTCTGAATATTCTCTCTGTTTCAGTTTGTATTTCTCCTCGACCACAACTCATATTTTGCAACCCCCTCTTTGTAATACAGGTCTGAATAATGAGAAAATCTGGATTTTTTTAACAAAAACTTTAAAATAGCTTTTTTAGATTAATTTTTTAAAAATTTCTTTCAGCATAGAAAATCTTTAAAATTTAATAAGGAACATATTTCATATAGGTTTCATTAACAAATATTCAGTACATAACGAGAAAAGTAGAGATGAAAATTTCAAAAGGATTGTATAACCGGTTACGGTCAATAGTAGTCCTCGCCTATTATTGTTATTCTATTATTAATATTATTTAAAACATTTTGTGCCCTGCTCTTTCGCGCAAGGACTAATTTATTCATTTATATATACATTAAACTTTTATATATTTTTAATTTTAAATAAATAAGAATGTAAATAAATAAAGTACTAATAATAGTAAGGAGTGATAAGTAGTAAAATTGTTAATTAAAAAAATTTCCACTTTGAATTTGAAAGCAGATGAATCTCACAGGCAAGGTAGACATGTTTTTAACATGAATTGACTAGCCAAATGAATCAAGAGTAGGAAACTATATCTAATATATGTAACATATTTTTTGTTCTTGTGATTAAGGGAAGTGATGTTTGATCAACACTGCTGGGGAGCCATGTTTTAGTTATTAAATCCCTGAAACAGTGTTTCATTGTAAACAACTGATGATCCCTTAAATTACCATTAGTACTACAGTGAATTCGAGAAAGCAAGTTGATGCATTGATTGCAAGTCATTAAATGACTTGCTAAATAGTTTTCTAACGAATGATAAAAATGTCAAAATTAAATAATATTTTTATATATTTTAAAGGTTAAAAAATTCCAAGACCATATATATATTACTTCTTCATATATATATATATATATATATATATATATATATATATATATATATATAAATATACGAGCAAACAATTAATAAAACATGTTAAAAAACACTTTGAAATGAGTTAAAAACATATTTAATCTGAACAGGAAACACTAGATAAATGGATAGTCCTTAATCCGCGGAGTTTTTTTTATTTTATTTTATATATACATATATATATATTTAAATATACACACACACACACACACACACACACACACACACACACACACACACACACACACACACACATATATATATATATATATATATATATATATATATTGATCTACGTTGCATTTTTCATTTAGGGAATTTATAACCACTTAACTTCACTTAAAACTTAAATTCTTCTTCAGGTTTTTTTCTATAATTGTTTTTGGAAATGAAAACATAAAAGATTATAAATTGAGAAGTGACACAAGCTATTTTTAAGAATCCCCCTCCACCTGACGAACTCAATAAATTTCAAAGCTAACCTTTAATAACTGACTAAAGCTTTGCTAATGCAACTTGAAGTCTGTGTGACCATTGTCATTATGCATTCAAATTTCGCGTGAAATTAGTTGGCCCAGCGACAGCTGAACTTTCTCTGCGAGATCTGCCGTGTAAAAGATCACGTTGATATGTAGACGAAGCTTTTCACGGATTATGGTAATTAGTTGTTAAGTACGAGTTTGCGGCAGGGAAATGAATATCGTCCCTGATTGACCCCACCAGCTCGAGTACTTCTGGTGCAATAGCTCAACGTTCCTCCCATAATTTTCTGCCTCTTTCACACACAGCGTTTCAAGGCTTCAAAGTATTCAACACACACACGCACACACACACACACATATATTCAGGTAGCTGCTTGTCTAGCCACACTGATGGGCTGTGAAATAACGAAACAGTACTGTATGTGGGCGAGTATATATATATATATATATATATATATGTGTGTGTGTGTGTGTGTGTGTGTGTGTGATCCGAAAGTAATTCGCTGTACTAAAATAATAATAATAATAATAATATATTTTTGAAGTATAATTTCTGCCATTAATAAATATGAGAAGAAAGTATATGGCATAAATTTTATTAAAAATTTAATATGGGCGCCACCATTCACCAACGGCTTTCCCAGTCGATCACGAACCGCATTAACTGATTTCACAAGAAACTCTTGCGGGATGGAACTAATAACTTTACGTACTCTCCCTATAAGATTAAAACCCAAACTCATATAACAGATCTGAAAAGAAAACAAAAGCATAGATTTAATTACCACACGTTAAGTAACATACACACGAAAATTGACAAGCATATTACAGCATTTGGATAAATTAGTTATTTTAGAATAGAGTTACTTTCGGACCACTTTGTATACACTTATATCGTAATGTTTTACTGTTATTTTTAGCGGAAGATGTATTAATGATATTAATATATCAATAAATCTGCAGAGACTTATAGAGTTGTCTCTCATTACGTACGCATGGGTTCCTTCTTTTACATACATGCATGCACACTCAACCACACGCACACACATACGTACATATATATACATATTGTTAATTTCTTAGACATAACCTTAAATCTTGAAAATTCTACCTTTGAACCATACCATAAACCTAACCAATCACTTCTATATGTCCACAATCAATCAAACCACCCTAAATCAATATTAAAATCAATAGTTCCCAATATCGCTCTAAGAATTTCTAGACTGTCTTCTACTAAATCAATATTTACCAAAAATGAAAAATACTATAATGAAGCCCTTAAAAACTCTGGATATAATTCACAAATTAAATTCATAAATGAAAATGATAGAAACATAAACTGCATTAAAAATAAACCTATTAAGAGCGTAATAACATATAATATGGCAATGTCTTCCCGTATACGAGTTAAGAAAAATAACCAGGAGACAAAAAAAGATAAAACCAAACTACAAATATTAGATAATAATATAAATAAACAACAAACTAAAACCCGCAAACGTAAGAATAGACACAAGGAGATCCTATGGTTCAACCCCCCGTATTCCAAAAACCTAGAAACAAACATAGCTAGAGAATTTTTTAAAATATTAGATAAGAACTTTAAAGCCCCCCATAGATATAATAAGATTTTCAATAAGAACACAATTAAAGTCTCTTACTCTACTATGCCTAACCTTCATCAGAAAATAATTAGCTCTAATAATAATAAAATTAATAAACTACAAAATGCAACTATACAAAATACATTGGACTGTAACTGTAGAAAAAAAAAATAAAAAAAAAATAAATGTCCCCTACAAGGCTCATGTAAAATTAAAAATGTTATCTATAGCTGCACAGTATCAAAAACTCCAAATATACAAGAACCTATCAACAGCCATAACTCAACTACCAGATTAAATAATAACACCAACTTAAATCAATCTACCGATCAATTATTAACCAACCCACCACATTATAATCCAACAATAGACCTAACGGAAAATAATCATAATAATCAAGAGGTAATATATATTGGTTCCACATCTGGCCCAATAAAACATAGAATTTCAACGCACAAACATTCTTTTAAAAATAACTCTCTATCAAACCAAACTACTCTATCCAACTATATTTGGCAACTAAAAAATAGCAATATTTCTTTCAACTTTAAATGGCAAATAATTGAGACTTGCAAATCATATAAACCAGGAGATAAATTTTGTACATTATGTACAAAAGAAACCCTAAAAATTTTAAAATATGAAGATATAAAAAGCACAACCAAACTAGTAAATTCAAGACACGAGCTTCTATCGTGTAATCATAAACGTTGGTTTAAATTTAATAAATATAAACCACCATAAATCATTAAAAATTACTCATTAGTAAAAATAGATTTTTTTTTTTTTTTTTTTTTTTTTTAATAAATTAAGTTAAACCAATTACCGCCCTTAGACTCGTAAATCAAATAATAAATAAAGCCATGACAATTATCTCCCCTTAAAAACTTGCAAAAAAAAAAAAAAAAAAAAAAAAAACTCTCTCTCTATAGATATTAACTGTAGCGTCTCTAAATCAAAATACGCTAACGGAAACAATTTACTGCACGAGCGTCGCCCTTTTAAAATTCATCATTCAATAAAATAAAAAGCTATAGCAAACATCTAAATGACTACTTTAAATACAGTTCCTGATTTCAAAAAAAGAAAAACCAAAAGGTAATTATATATCTATATATTTTTAAATCAAATTTATTATGTAAATTCAAAAATATATTTTTTTTCTACTCATTTCTATCTCTAACCTATACCAATTTTCTTATTAATTTTCTTATAAATTTTATATCCAAACCTTTTACTTCAATTTTTCAGATTCATCTGCCTTACTTTTAATGCTAGGTTTATTTTTGGTGTCTTTTCAATTCAATAGAAATCCTCCTAAATTTGCTGATGAGGAGACCGTGCTTACCAAAAAAACTATGTATAATTATTCTACGTGACTTCATGTATACCACAAATAAAAAGCACGGATTTCCGAGACGATCGTACAGATAATTGACTTTGTTGTTGTTCCTTCTTATGAAACTGATTTTTAATTTAATTAAATTTTGATTTTTAAATTTTAAAAATTTTAAAACTTTTAAATTATAAATCACATTACTTAATATTGAATTAGCTCTAGGACATTTAACTATCGAGCTTATTATATATCTAAATTACAACGAGCATTTCCTGTATTTTAATTAAACTAGTAATTTCACTATTACATTAAAATACACTTAGCTCTTTAGACTATTATTCTAATCTCCTTTAAATTATATATATATATATATATATATGAGCAAACAGTACATATATATATATATATATATATATATATATATATATATATGAGCAAACAGTTAATAAAATATGTTAAAAAACACTTTGAAATGAATTAAAAACATATTCAATCTGAAAAGGAAACACTAGATAAATGGATAGTCCTTTATTTATAGTTATGTCTCGGAAGTAGAGTGAAAAGCACATCTTATTTTTCTTTTATTAATATTATTTTTTTCCTTGTACACATTTTTGTGAATTATTCCATGGATTTCTGCCTTTGGATTATTATGGACCATCTTCTTCTAATTACGGGATTTCCTTGGATTTTACTTGTACAAATGGAAATTCTTTTAACTTTCTTGAAGTTTTACATTTCGATTTTACCGTCATTGGATATTTTATGTTCCACCAGACTATACATTCAAGTGTAATCACCTTTTTGTTTACCATATTCCCTCTACTTAACTTATTGTTTTCAAGTAAGATCTTTGACTTATTTGTTGTTTCATCAAATACTTCTGCATGCAAAATCCGATCCCGCATTTTGCTAATTCCTATCCTCTGATGAGAAGGAAAGTATTTCTTCGAAACTCCGCGGATTAAGGACTATTCATTTATCTAGTGTTTCCTTTTCAGATTAAATATGTTTTTAACTCATTTCAAAGTGTTTTTTAACATATTTTATTAACTGTTTGCTCATATTATTAGCTCTATTTCCTATTTGGTTTTATCGAGCTTTTATATCTGGCTGAGATAATTTTATAAATATTAATTCTTTAATATTTATAATTTACTTAAATTTTAAATGATCCATCTTGGATCATTTTGGTAAATTCAATTGTAATTTTCATTATATATATATATATATATATATATATATATATATATATATATATCCATTCACGTAAAATCACTTTTTTCTTCAACCTATTCCCTCTGCTTCACTTTTTGTTATCAAGTAAGATATATGACTTACTTGTATTTTCATAAAATACTTTTGCAAGCAAAATCTGATCCTGCATTTTACTATTTTTTTTTTTACCAGGTGGTCACCTCTTATCAAGGCTCGGAAGCCACTAAGGGATAAGGGTTATTGCAAGTACAGTACGTGAGTGTGGAGATTTAATAAAGTGTTTACTTAAGGGGGTGGTTCATCAGGAATTTGTTTACGTTAGACTTGAAGGCATCCAGGTTGTAGTCATGTGGAAGCAGGCAGACGGAACAAAGTTCCACAGGCGTGCAGTTCTAAGAAAGAAGCTTTGTTCATGGAATCTACGTTTCTTTACCTCCTACACCCACATATCCCCTTCCCCCTCCATGTATTCCTATGCCCTCAGCCACGCCAGAAATGAACTTCCGCGACCCTCCGCCACAAGTTCCTTAAACTCCAAAACTAAAACATTACCGACATACCAAGCACCCCCTCCAACCTTCCCCCTTGTTCCCTTCCTCTTTTTTTCCGCTCTTCTCGCACGCCTCCCCTGACATCATTCACTCTTTCATCCCATCATAACGAACATTTCTGTAAAAGTCTGAGGAAGCTACAGACGGCCAAAAAAACGGCCGGGTAGCTGAAACAATAATGTAACTTAACAGAAAGATACGGTAATAAAAAATAAAACGTATATATATATATATATATATATATATATATATATATATATATATATATATACTAGCATTAAAGCTAGACGTTGCCCGGGTGTTTGGAGGTGTATGTTGAGCAAAAAATTAAACGTGAAAATATTGATGAAAGAAAAGGTAGCTCAATTTTATTCTATTTGTTAAAAAATATAGGATTTTTTTTTTACATAGAAGTCACCATTTATCATGGACAAGAAGCCACTTAAGGATAAAGGTTAAAGAGTGTACAGGAGTCAATGGAACAATGTCATCGTAATCGTAAGTTGCGTAAATTTGGTAAATTGGATTACTTAAGGGGTTTCCACGTTGGGCTTGAAGAAACCCATAGTGCAGTCAGCTTGAAAGCAGACAGAGTGAAGATTGCCTGCGTGTGTGTGTGTTTTCTCGTCATTTGGATAATGCAGCTGATAATTTTATCTGCTAGTAATCAAGAATTGTCTGATTTGTCCCACGCTTCCTTTGTTCCGGCTCGTTTAACTCGTTCGTGTAGTAGTCTTCATCAATCTAGTGTTTTGATAACTCATTGCAATACAGTTTTTTATTAACGTAGCTCCTTGCGAAGAACTACAAGGCCGTAGAACTCTTTTCCTGCTGACTGTTTTCCTTCTCCCTATTGCTTTATATTTTTTTAAGTAAGGTCGATAGGCATTTCCCCCTTTTGCGATTATCATCTTTTGTTCATATGAGCAAAATTTATAAATTGGTTTCATGCTTTGTCTGGAGTAATTTCCACAAGTTATTGGTCCCCCGAAAAAAGGAGGGTGGAACTGTAAATTCACCCTTGTCCGTTTGTCCATTCGTCCGCACTTTTCTCAATAACTACGACTTGGATTTAAAAAAAAAAATGTTCACAAACATTAAATATAATAAGAGTCAAAAAAGTAACAGAACTGATTTTCCGGGAAAACTCCGATTGATCCCTCCTAAAGGTTCCTTTCGGGTTAAAATGGCTAAAATTAACACGTTTGTGCTTATTAAAAAACTTGATGCCTTGGATATTTATAAAACTTTCTCTAAAGTTGTAACGAACTGATTTCTACATAATTTTAGCTGTCTATACTTCGCGATAACTTTGGGGTTGCTCCAGGGGTTCTTTTACGACTAATACCCTCCATTTTTGGGACTATTTTACCATATTTGTCCAAAATTTTCTGTGTATGTCTATTTAGCAGTTTTTGCATGGTGTTGAACTCAAATTTAAATATGTAAAGGCCTTCGGGACTTTGGGGGCAAAATGGGCGGAGTCAAATGTTGAACTAAGTCATTTCTTTTTATTGCAAAACTCAAATTTACATGTGTTAAGACCAAAAACTGCACCGTTTGTTCATTTTGACGAATTTGACGTACCCTGGAGACATTTGGGGCTAAATGGAGGAGGGCAAATGCTGAACTTAGTCATTTTTATGCCTCTTCACTGTGCACTTCACTTATTTCATAAAAAGATAATATGAAATATTACGGGGATAAATCCACCAGAATTCATTTCTGTGTCTTCGTAAGAAATTTATTCCTTTATTTTAGAAAACAAAAATGTATAAAATACTTTTTGACCACATTGAATTTGAACTTGAGTGCATTTTGTACAACGTTTCGACCGATGAAACCCCACACCTTCTTCAGGCGTACTTTATCGAACTTAGAAATCTGAGAACGTTGTAACAATAATACTCTAAATGAGAACAGTAGTCTGAATAATCCAAATAATCCAAATTATAAATCTGCAAACCCTGGACACGAATATGAGACTGACCTACCCTCTTCAGAAAAAAATGTTAATCTTTTTAAAAAACAAAAATAAAAACATTCGAAACTCTTTCATTAAGTAGTTTTAAAAATAAGGATTAAAACATTACTTGAACAGTCAATAGTTATAGTTTGATAACAATTTGGTTCTATTAATAATAAAATAAACACACAATAGTCCACTAATGAAATTTAATTTACAAAATGGTAGGTTCTCTCCACCGTGCTAGAAAACTACTGACACCTGAAAGTATCCTGTATCTCTATAAGGCCACTATTCGCTCATGTTTGGAGTATTGTTGTCACATTTGGGCTGGTGCATCTGCTGCTCGTCTCTCGCGCCTAGACAAGGTTAAAAAAAGAGTCGCCCATCTGATAGGCCCTGAACTGCCATCTAAGCTTCAGCCTCTGTCCCATCGATGAAACGTTGCATCCCTCTGCCTGTTCTACAAGTATTTTAATGGTGAATGTTCTGACGAACTGCAGACACTTTTGTCCCCACGACGTAGACACCCTCGACAAACCGGACAGGCAGCTAAATCCCACCCCCACACAGTAGAGATCCCTAGATGTAAAAGATCTTTCTACTCCAGTAGTTTCTTCCCCAGAACCGCTAGACTCTGGAATTCCATTCCAGGTCCCTGCTTCCCTAACTGTACTGGCATGCAGAAGTTCAAGTGCAACGTGAACCGACATCTTGCTGCGCAAATCCCAACATAGTGCCCCAGTAGTTGCTGCCCCTGATAGTGGCCCCCTACACCAAAGTGGCAATGCGCCTTGTTTGGGGTTAAAATGTAATAAAAAAAACTAATGAAATTTAATTTACAAATAATTATAAAATTTAACTTTAAGAATACGATTGCAAAAATAATATTAAAAATAAAGCAAAAGATAAAACAAATATATATTCATAATTAATGTGTAAAGGATTCATAATATTTATAAGATTTTGTACGTTCCTTCCTTAATTAGTCCGTGCGTTATATTTTGAAAAATAGGCAAATACAATTTCTGAAAGCCAGGCTGCTTAGGAAAAGACCAAATTTGCGCAAGGTGGCTTCAAAAAGGCCAATTTGCAAACCGTGGAATATGAGAGTGTTCCCCCTTTGTTGTAATGGTGTGAGAAAGGAACGTAAAAAAGACAACATTCGAAAGAAACAGGGAAAAAAGAAAACTGCTTACCCAGAGGTGATAAACTGAAGGGCCAAATTAAAAATGGTTTCTTATAATGGGTATTTTATTTCAATATTGAACTATGTAGCACAATATTATTTTCTTAATATTTATTAGTACTTATTACTTTTCCTTATTTGGGTCAGTTCTGTATTTAAAAGATAAGGGGCAATTTGGATATTTGCTGCATGTTATTGAATTTCCTGACCCTAAAAATATTTTTACGCTATCCAGAAAAATATCAGTTGTATAGAAACATAGTTGTTGATTCAATATATTTCTCATTTGTCGAAGTTCCACGGATCCTGCTAGTTTTTAATAGACGGGTTATTGGACCGTTGTTCTATGTCTCTGCTGGACCCGTTGCGGAAAGTATAATGATTTTAAGTCATGATAAACCTGTAGTGACAGTCTTCTAAAGGATGAACCATAGTACGAGCGAAGATGACTTCTGTAAATAGAAAAAAAATTATGTTACACATGAGGTCAAAGCTAGCAAGAACTGTCAAACAGACACACTGTCGATAATGAATGAGAGCTTTTATTACAAAAAAACATTAAATGAACTTAAAAACTTGCATTGCCAAAAAGAAAAATAGGAAAAAAAAATATATTGAAACTGAAATTATTTAATATTAATCGAAAAAGAAAAATGATAATTAAATCAAAAAGAGAAACGTCCGTAAATAGATAGTTTGTATTTTTATGAATCTTAAAGATTAAAATTCATTAATTATTTACTTTAAAATTACATTGAAAAAAAAATTAAAAAAAAAACGAAGGAGCATTATTAGATTTAGAGTGAAACTGAACTTTATTCCTTTATTTGAATGCAAAACTAACTGCATCAAACGGAGACCATACAGAAATTGAGCCAGATCGGCCCAGTAGTTTCCTGGATTTTATACTAATCCCTATTAATCTCTAATTGTTCAAGAATTTAAGAAAAAAAAAGAAAAAGTAACCAAAATGATGATTATAATATCAAGAAAAAAGAAAACGGAAAAAAACAAGAAGAAAAAACAACAAACCTTAAGATGTAATAATAAAACTTTAAATTACAAAAGACTTATCTTTATTTTTTTAAAATCATTTTTTTTTGTTCTATGAAATACTTTCTTATGCTACCAGATAAGGCTGTCTGAAGATACTGATTTCATGAATTTAAATGCACTAAACATTAATACTATTGTGTTATCAAAAAACAACAATTTTTCTCTACAAAACAACCAAACCAAACACTACAAATAAATATACCAGAATAAGGAAAGTTATCACAAGAAAAGCCCGTAAAATATTTCAGCTAAATCGATGCAGTAGAGCCCGAAAAAAGTGGAACAAACCGACAGAAAAACAGACAAACAAGAAATGCAATATATATATATATATATATATATATATATATATATATATATATATATATATATATATATATATATATATATACTATTAATAATATGAGTAATATGAACACAATATTTTTCACTGCGATGGAAAATAATTTGGAGAGGGATAAATAAAGCGGTATGGCGAAAGAGAAGCACTGGCGTTTTGTCGATTTGAGATTGAATTTAACCGGCGCCATCTTGAATTGTATCCAGTTTATCCGTGGGAGTAAACATGGCGATAAACCAGCTGTCCCTCGTGACCGTCTGTCTGCATAAATCAAATAGCTTCGCACAAAAGGAAGTCCGGTTTGAAACGCTTCAGTTTTTCCCCGATGGTTTCTATCTCGGTAGAGATCAAACGTGTTTCGTTGGTTTCACAGTCAAGTATCAAACACGAGTCATTCGCAATGACTGTATTAACTTAAATCACCTCCATTTAAGTGATTACGGATGTACATTTGAAAACGTATATAGTTGTTAATCGGGGATGCTGCAGTCAGTAGATCGATAAGTCTATATAAATATATATAATGTGGGTGAGTGAAGAGTGTATAGGCATATATATATATATATATATATATATATATATATATATATATATATATATATATTTATAAAAAAGTGAACCATATCGTAAATTCAATCAACTAAAAATGGAAACCGGGGTGAGGAAAAGAAAAAAAAATTATATATATAATGGGGCAAGTTATATGTACAATTAAATAAAAACTATAAGTCGATTAAAAAAATCGTTAAAATATATTTTAACGATTTTTTTTAATCGACTTATTTATTTTATTTAATTGTATTTAATCGACTTATTTATTTTATTTAATTGTACATATAACTTGCCCCATTATATACATAATTTTTTTTTCTTTTCCTCACCCCGGTTTCCATTTTTAGTTGATTGAATTTACGATATGGTTCACTTTTTTATAATTATTCTAAAATTTTGCCAATCGAATAAAGATATATATATATATATATATATATATATATATATATATATATATATATATATATATATATATATATATATAATTACTAGCAGGCGGCATGGCATTGCCCGGTCGTAAAATCGTATGAGTATGATATTTTGATAAATGCAAATTTCATTTTTATTATTATATTATATTGGACCCAATATATAGTAATGGTTGAAAAAGTTAAAAAAAAAAATGACTCGTGCGCCTCGAAACCAAAACGAATGAAAGCATGTTTGCTACAAGGCTAAAAATTAAAAAAAAAAATGAAAAAGTAGTTATTACGTTAGGCATGCATATTCGTAATGCCATCGTTTACCTGCATCTAGCAAATTCCAGGGTTTTTTTTCACACTTTTGCATCGATTTTCCCATTCTAAAACCCAAATATAATGTTTCGCATGGGTTCGAATATCATATATTAAGTTTCATGTCTGTAGACTAAAAACTAACAGAGGAGTTTGGTAGGTAGATTTTTAAACAAAATTATGTACGCACACATAAATACATATAGAAAGAGGTTTTTGTTCACTATAACCTTTTTACGAAAATATTATACAATTATAAATCATGTAGAATATCCGCATGAATTTAATTACACGTAATAGTTAACTAAAGGTGATCATCCCATAAGAAAACCGAATAAACTAATAGGGAATTAATTAACATGAATGTTTGAAAGAATATGCAAATTAGCTAGATCTTTTGCAGATGAATGCTATTCCACAACCCGTATATAAGAAAATTGTATTTTCTTTTAAAATAAATAGAAACAAAAAGGGTTTTTAATATGAATATCAATACATGCACAAAATATATAGGAGTACAGATAAAATTATATAATTATATTATTATAATAATCATGCTTTAAAAGGCGAATCAATTTTGCTTGTGGATATAAAAATATATGTAAAACTCATAAATTATAATTTCAAAAATTATAATTCATATCGAGAGATATATAGTCTACAATATCTATGAATATGTACACGCATTTATAAAAAAAAAACAGTTTTATTAGCAAAAATATATAAGAAATGTTTTAAGAAGTATAACATTTACTTCAGCATATTCGAAATTGTCAATTACAATTTCATGCATAAAATAGCTCAAATACATTCAACAACATTATATATATATATATTTCTCTTTTTTCTTTCTCTCTCTCTCTCTCTCTCTCTCTCTATCTATATATATATATATATATATATAAATATATAGTTTACCTATATCGTAAAACCTTTTTTTAAGCCACAATGATTTTTTTAAATGGAAGCAGATGTTATGCTTAGATTGTCAAATACATATTGGACGCTGACGACAATTTTTTCTATTTCATTTAATGTTTCCTTTTTAGATATAAAAAATCACTCGATAAAGAAGAATTACAATTTATTAAATAAAAAATGTAATTCAACAACATTATATATATATTTCTCTTTTTTCTCTTTCTCTCTCTCTCTCTCTATATATATATATATATGTATATATATATATATATATATATATATATATATATATATATATGTATATATACATGCAAGGTATACTGCTTGGGATTATAGTTACGTATAGCTACATAAGACAAAGTCCTCATTTAAGTACTCCATATTGACATAATAAAACTATTAATATTTCTTAAAGATACTGCTGTACAGAAAACAGACTCGCATATTGTTGATTATTTTGAAAAATGTCAAAATTCTATTTTTCTATGCGCCGATGAGCTTGACCAGTTGCGCGCAATTATAACTGATGAAATATTATACACGTTTACGCTAACAATGGACCGAAACATATGTACGCAAGTTGTTGCCAATGAAAAACCAACTGTCGAAAAATTAGCTACAATATGAATATTTGTCCCTTTGTAAATTTAACATTTTAACATGTTGAAAGAAATAATCGGTAAAATGAACAACATCTTATATATATATATATATATATATATATATATATATATATATATATATATATATATATTGGTGTCTTCGTTCACGACACCTCCCTTCAAAACAGCGACTGCTCAGCTTCCAAAAGCATACACTCTACTTTCTTCCAGAGCGTAAACCACACCCAGATATCTTATAAAAAACGAATGTAATCTTTAATATCATGTGCTTTATTTTGGTCCGATGAAGTGGTCTCTCTTAATTGGGATTCCACTGAAACATGTATGCACATATGTAACCAGTAATGTTTGTATAATAAAGAGAGAATATATATATATATACACGCATATATATATATATATATATATACACGCATATATATATATATATATATATATATAGCACAGAATGCAAAACTAACCCTAAATAACCACAATAGTTGATGATTGCTGATTTAAAATGTTATCCATGCATCAAATCTGTTGCCAAAATGGCTGGAAAATGGTTGGATCATTCTACTGCTCCAGTAAGTATTTAACTGCTGATGAATTACTCTACCTGTACAAGAGGCAAATCCCTCCTAGGATGGAATACTGTTGCCACATTAAGGCAGAAGCTGCTCGGCGTTTCCTATCTTGGCTTGATAGAGTTCAAAACTGATTCGAAACCTCGTAGGTTATGCTCTTTTCTGTTCCCTGCAACCTCATTCCTTCAAAAGAGACATTGTGTCTATCTTTGTTTTCATTACAATTTTCATCTTAGCTCAAATCTATAGTCCCGCCTTGCCAAACTTTCACAAAAACACACGACTAACTACAACCACTATTAACAATTTTTCCCACTCTCTATCTGTGCCTAAATTTTAACGCAAATTCCATGAACAAAACCTTTTTCCTAGAACTGCCTTCTGGGGGACCCGACTGACTTGCTTCCCGGTCGATTACAATATGGTAGCATTCAAGTCCAATCTAAACAAGTTCTTGTTGAACCGTTTCCGTAAATAATCCAAATTCTACCAAATATACACCGCTGACGATCACTACAATATCACCTTAAATTTATTAACCCTTATCCTCGAGTGGCTTTCAGGCCCTGATAAGTGATGGCTCCGTTGTGAAAAAGCATACAA
>NC_136499.1:122039625-122149625 GCF_053919585.1 Euprymna scolopes | reverse complement strand
CGTCTCCATTTACACTGAACATCCACAGAATGACAACATCAATATATTTCATATGAGTCCCTCTGCGGAATTTCCAGAGATCCCTTTAGTAATAATTATTTTCATATTATTATTATTATTATTATTATTATTATTATTATTATTAGTAGTAGTAGTAGTAGTAGTAGTAATAATAGTAGTAGTATTAAAAACTATTTATGGAATGGATTGAATAAAAATTATATGTAATTCTCGTTTTAAATAATAATTTTTAAACAATAATTCTATACCATAAACGCTATACATTCTTGGTAAAACTATTCATATAAAAATAGAAGACTTGGGTGCCATCAGCTATAATCGAAACCAAAAACTCATGAAGAATTTTTGGTAAAATTAGCTATTACAAGAAATCGAACATCATAACAATTAAACGACAGTCACTCGAAAGAAAAAAAAAGATGTGAGCGTGACACAAACTAACGTACACACTATGGTATTTATATATAGATTAGCTTCAGACAAACAGATACGAAATCACCGTTAGTAATAGATATTTAAGGACTAGATAAAATTTGATAATTTAGAAAGTGGGAGAGTATATTTCATTTTGATGTTTGCACAATTAGAACAACTAAATACACCAATTGACCGTCCTCTCGGTTTCAATTAATCTGAGTGGAAACTTCAAGATCTTTTTTTTTTGTTACCTTTTATTAATTGCATCGGAGTCGATCTCTATCGCGGTGTTTTTTGTTTTTTATTTTTATTTATTTTTATTTGTTTTCGTGACATGTCATCAAGCATTTCGCTACGAGAATTGATTAAGCTTTATGACCGCTACCCGAGCGCCGGTCTCATGAAAAGCAAATAAAATCCCTCGCCAGCTAACGGGTTTTATTTTACGATCTCGTCGAAACGAGAACGCAAACGAGATTGCGAACGGGAACGCTCGTTGGTTGTCGCCGGGTAAACGGAACATATCAATTGACGCAGTTGCACAGCGTAAATTGTCTGCAGATGCAAAGAGAGGATAAATCTAGGGAAATGTGTTCCTGGCGAGAATTGTCAAGTTCAGAGGAAAATCCGATTGTTAGGCACGATGCACGTAAATAGCGTTTCGAATCGAAAATAATGGGATAAGAATTGATGAGGGAATTAGATGGAAACGAATGATAAAATCGAATAGAAGGAGCCGAAACGTATTTATGTCAGTTAATCCCATTAATGTTGAATAAGATGTAACAGATGACAATTAAATGCAAATAAGACGAGAAGTGATGGGAGAAGCGGACTATTTAAGCAGGAATCTACGTGTGCCTTAAATAAGTTTCCAGACTTTGGTACAGGCATTTAGAATTATCGCAGCTTCTTGAAAATTCAGACTGTTGTTGCTTTACCTGTTGTGATAATCAAGATCCGCGGGGAGTGAGGTCAAACAAAAGTCATGATGCAAGGCATGGGAGTGACGTCAAAGGGAAGTCAAATTTTTAGGATTGAAAATCCCTAGTCAGCGTGTTTGACCACATTTTTGAAACAATACGTGTTGTAATGTTCACGTCATCTTGGCATAATAAAAAGAGATACAGAGTGAGTGAGAGAGAAAGAGAGAGAGAGAGAGGGGGGATCGAGGCTGCGACACGAGATGGTGCTAGCATCATATTCTTCTTCACACCGCCACAACCCTCGTCACGCATGTCATTAGACATGTCACACTGTCATTCGAAAACATAAAGTTTATATTTACAAATAAACAAACTATTTGTATAAGCAACTGTGTGTGTGTTTTTATTATCGCGAACGATTGTATAAATCGGGAAATGACAGAGATTGATTTTTAGAAATGAAATAGACTTAAAACACATTCGACGATCGACCATCAGCGAAATATAACAAACGCCTATGAGATGACCGACCAGTTTTTATTATTTTGGGGTTCAAATTTGAATACGCCCTACTAAAGCCTGATTATAACGGCTGTTGAATTTTAAAAATAGAAGCAGAACGTAATGGCATTTTAGAAGAACGATATGAAATAATATTCTGTTTTTAACTTGGAGAAATGCCACAGAAACGTATAGAATGCTTCAAAGCATTTTTGGACTATCTTTAATGGGTCGAGCATCAGTTTTTGAGAAGCATAAGAGATTCAAGGAAGGCAAGTCTGTGAAGGATGATGAGAGGTGTGGGGAGAGTAAGGATTTCATAATACCAGAATTGATTGGCCAAGTATAGAATTTTATGGATAAGGATCGTCGTGTGTTGTTTATTATTATTATTATTATTATTATGATGATGATGATGATGATGTTTGCAGGTTGAACCAAATAACGTATAAGGTAATACAAATAAAGACTCAACAAACGAAGGTAGATCAATAAGAAGTGTATTAGGAAAAGTATATTTACAGTATATTTACATAATGGTTGTCAGGGAAGAGAGTATTGGCTGGGGAACATATCTGCTCTCAGCTCGGCCTTCGGTGGTTTCTGGTTAACAAACACTCAGACTAACCGAGTCTTGTTATCTATGTGCAATATTATCCACATATGTAAATGAGTTGGTGCCACCACAACAATTATTATTATAGTAGTAGTAGTATTAGTAGTGGTAGTAGTAATAACAATAATAATAATAGTAATACCCAACATATCTATATAGTAATAGAATAACGTGTTATTTATTTTGTGTGCCATGCTTACATCCGAGTGACTGTCGTTAAATTGTTATGGACTCCGATTTCTTGTAATAAATAATTTTACCACAAATTCTCCATAAGTTTTTGGTTTCGGTTTCGATTACAGCTGGTGGCCCTCAAGTCGCTAATTTTTTTATAAATAATTTTACCAACAATTCTTCATAAGTTTTTGTCTCGGTTTCCATTATGGCTGATTGTTTTTTACATGGGGGTCACCACTTATCAAGGCCCGAAGGCCACTCAGGGATAAGGGTTATTGCGTGTACAGTAATCAATGAGATAGTATTGTAGTAATCATTAGTATTAGGGATTTTGATAGAGTGTCTTACTTAAGGGGGCGGTTTGTCAGGAGTTTGTTTATGTTGGACTTGAAGACGTCCAAGTTGTAGTCAGATGCAAAACAGGCAAACGGAAGAGAGTTCCACTGGCGTGGAGTTCTAAGAAAGAAGCTTTGCTCATGGAATCTACGTTTGGATTTAGGCACAGATAAAGAGTGGGGAAAATTATTGACAGTAGTTTCAGCCAGACGGGTGTTTCTCGTGAAAGATTGGCGAGGGGGGGACAAGGGATTAGAGCTCAGACGAGCATGATGCCACTAAAGTCATATAATGTTAGGTATACATAGAGATTAAAGGGATTTATTATTGGTTGTTATAGCATTAGGAGTATTTGTTGCGAAGGTTTTACACAGAGCTTTGAATTTCATCTCATAAACAACTACTTTAATAAACCTTTCAGGGAGAAAAGAGTTAAAGAGCACATTTTCAGCTATACCGTAGCCGAGAATCTTGTGCAAGAGACCTTTATGCTAAACCCTATAAAATATCTTGGATTTTTCAAGAGTTCTTGCTCCAGAAACTAAGCCCTCGCCAATAGATTCACTTATTTTGTGCGATATTTTGTGTAAACACATCATCTGCTTATCTCTCAGAACGGAAACCATATTGCTTATCGCTGAATAAATTGTTTTCGTTGAAGAGGTTGACAACTTTTCTATTTATCACAGACAAACAATTTATTCATGACGCACAGGAGGCTGATTGATCTGAACCGATATGCAGAAAGCATATTCCTTGCATTTCTAAATGATGATTGCAACTCCCTCAGACACTTGCATTTCTAAATGATGATTGCCACTCCCTCAGACACTTAAAGTCTATGTGCCCCAAAATGACTTCCATCGCCACAGGACCATTTTAATAGACAAATGCCTAAGGGAGTATCTATACATAGATGATGTTACAGAGTCTTAGCTTTGTACGACAGCTAAGTCTCTCTCCCGGTTCAAAGTTTTGACATCCAGCAACAAGCAAGAGTAAGATAGCCAACAACAAGTTAAACTACAGACAAGCTTAACGCGGGTACTGGTCTCCCGCTTTATGGTTTTTTAAATCAGTGATTTGCTTGTCCTAGAAAGGTTTCCTTCGCCACGGTTTACGGGAGCCCTCTCCACCCCAACACACACATACATACACACACACAAACACACACGGTGCAAGTTGGCCGTTGATCCCGAAAAAGTGTTCATTCGACCATGAGGCAGGTAGTACTGGGTTACATAGTACCAGTAGCATATGACATGACCTGACATTTCTAAATATTGGTCAGTTTACCAAGGAGTTGAAAAGCATTCCTCTCTAAGGCAACGGCTTGATTCTAAACGCTATGAGTTAGTTCCGGTTAAAGTTCTTGTACCAATAGGATTGAAATGTAAGCAGCAGTTGCTTTGCTTGAACCAAGATTCTTGATAAATCTGGAAACATATCGAACAGATATATGGATGCTACTCAGAGTATTTTCAGTCATTGGTGAAAATTCAGGGAGTAGGCGGCCATTATCACACAGGGTTTGATGTGAAGTTCTTGGTTTAGCTCTGTCGGATAGTGAATAATTTGGATTGTTATGCGCAAAAACTTCTTTAATCTTGCCAGTTAAGACAAAAGACTTACTCGCGTTTTCTTTTGATCTTTATGCACTGGTCGTTAGCAATCATATTCGCGGCTTTACTATCTAACCATCTGTTTCATTCATAACACTTAATAGTAATTTCTACATGCAATTACAGCGACACATTAAACGATGTACTACGATTGGTTATTTACTTTTAGCTGGTATTTTTTTAGAGTATATAATTGTGCATGCCGACAGATAGCTAATCTATTGTCGGATGCTATAGAGTACACGTTTATTTTAGTATGGAATATGGGGGCATTTCTGATATGAATGTACGGAAACTGTCCCAGTCAGCCATGGAGTAGCGATATACAATGTTAGAGATATGGACATTCCACGTCTTGTTACACTATTTTTAAATCTTAATAGAGACAAGAGAGTAAACGGGGGATTCCTGCGGAGAGAGAACGAAGGATGAGAACCGTTCCCTTTAAGTGGCCAGAAAAAAAGATGTAGAAGGCTTGCAAATGGTACATCAGCATCGGAAACGTGAATGGGTTCCTCGATAATCTTGGTTAGATGAGAGTCAAGAAATAAATCACACAGATATATATATATATATATTTATATATATATATATATATATACATTTATATATATATATATTTATATATATATATATATAATATGTATATATATTTATATATATATATTTATATATATTTATATATATATATATATACATTTATATATATATATTTATATATATATATATATACATTTATATATATATATTTATATATATATATATATACATTTATATATATATATTTATATATATATATATATTTATATATATATATATAATATGTATATATATTTATATATATATATATTTATATATATATATTTATATATATATATATACATTTATATATATATATATATTTATATATATATATATTTATATATATATATATACATTTATATATATATATATATTTATATATATATATATTTATATATATATATATATTTATATATATAATATGTATATATATTTATATATATATATTTATATATATATATTTATATATATATATACATTTATATATATATATATTTATATATATATATATATTTATATATATAATATGTATATATATTTATATATATATATATTTATATATGCATATATATATGTGTGTGTACATATATATATATATACATATATATATATCATAATATTTTATTTCGGTTTCGATTTAAGCTAATGCTTTGTAAAAATAAATGGTTGTTTGGCAAATTTCCCGCTTTTATTGCGATCACTTGTATATATATATATATATATATATATATATATATATATATATATATATATATATATATATATATATATATATATCCTAGAATTTCAGCCCGGCTTTGCCCGGCGTTGCCCGGGTGTTTTAGGTGTATGTTGCACACACACAAAAAAGTGGTAGTAGGAAAGCAGGCTCGAAACCCAGGCTCGAAACCGTACCATGGAGAAGGAAATGAACGGGTGAAAAACATGGCGTCTTTGCTGGTATTACCGCCGTCAAACCAGGAGTGACGTAGGTTTTAATTAAGGCTAGACAATCGAAAAGAGAGGAGGACTTTCGAAAATATCTGTGAAAAAAGTGACCAGTTGAGGTTTAAGAAATTAATGTTTTAGGCCGATTTTTCGGTATTTGTCGTCTTAAAAGTTGAACTTCAAAATGATACTGATCTTGTGAAAATCCGACGCAACTGTCGAAAGTTTTAGGCAGACATGCAAACATATATATATACATTTAGACCCAAACCGATCAAAAAGCTTGCCTTATCTCTGAATACCCTTAATGTAAAATTTAAAATTTTACACCAGAAACTGCCTAGGAGACCGCAGCGGGCAATTAAAAAAAATTAACCCCTATCATGAACTCTTAAGATTTATTGTTGTGGGCTAAAATCAAGTTAAGTTACATTCATGTCCAAGGAACCTATATCTAAAATTTCAATTGTTTATATCCAAAATTGGCGGAGGATTTTGGTAGAGTTCTCAAAGGTTAAATCGTTGAACTTTAACCTCTTAACAGGCAAATTTCTGGCCGACAACAGATTACAAATATTTCCCAAATCTCAGTACCCTGTATATCAAATTTCACGTCTGTAGACTAAAAACTGACAGAGTTATTGCGGTGAAAAATGTACACAGACACACAGACAGACACACAGACACGTTCACCTTTATATATATATATATATATATATATATATATATATATATATATATATATATATATATATATATTACAAGTAGCGAGTGTGAAAAGTAATATGGGTAAGCTTAAATATGGAAAAGAAAAGGACATGATATTCTACTAAAAAATTTAATAAATTTATAACTTAAAATATTGCAACATTAAGAATTGATAATATAATGTTATAAATTGGATTTAAAAAAATCTTATGCTGCAATATTTTAAGTTATAAATTTATTATAGTTTTTACGAGAATATCTTGTAATTTTCTTTTCCATGTTTAAGCCTGACCATATTACTTTTTATACTCACATTTTTCTATTGTAATCCATAATTTTTTCCGGGCTTTTAATAAATTCATTGTTTTTTTTTTAAATTTCGGTCTTATTTTTTGGCCCCCATAAACATAACATACACTTATATAGTAACAATGTACGACAATCATCTGCTTTCAATAAAACCCCTCCTATCATCTCCTTTTCATTTTTTTATTCTCTCTGTTTTACTTGCTACTTCTCTTTTCGCGAGAGCGGTGAATTAGTAGCCACAGTAGTCGCTGAAACGAACCAGTCATAAGAACATGTCGCTCACCTCCTTAGGTTTTTTTTCGATTGTGAACACCAGTAAATTCATCATAACATTTGTTTTACTGAACATAAATTAAAATTTTTTTCACAATATAGCTGAGAAGGTGATATATAAACTGTAATGAATATTTACTCTAAAAATGAGTGAGCGTTGAAGCTTTAAAGCAGTTCTAAAAGATTTAAACTGCCACTTAACTATATATTAAATTCAAACGCGTTAGTGTTTGAATTATATATATATATATATATATATATATATATATATATAATTGTAACACTCAAATGACCTTGTAACGATGTATGTAACCCACTTTCCGGTTTACGTCATCCGGTTGTGCATGCACGCAAATAGCATTAACCCATAACAATGTAAATAAATAAACACAAATCGCTTCTTTTGTAGATTTTGACCAGCGCACTGAAATATTAACGTTATTATTTCGAAATTATTATTTAACATGGGAAGAGTGGGGTTTTAAATAACTTAAATGTAATACAGAAATAAACGATGTAAAAAAAAAACAGACAGTATTAACAATTGTTTATTTGGATAATTTAAACGCGAAAAATAAAACAAAAGAACAATCGTGACGCTGAAATATTAACAATTTCAAAAATATTATTTAACATAAGAACAATTAGGATGCTAAAATATTAACGTTATAATTTCGAAATTATTATTTAACATGGGAAGAGTGGGGTTTAACATAACTTAAACGTAATACAGAAATGAACGATGTAAAAAAAACAGATATATCAAAATTTGAATTTAACTATAATAAGTATTATGGTATCTGTTCAGTGCACATTTACCTATAAGTATGGCAAACCACTTATAATTCAGTAACTGTAATTTTTTTTTCAAAAATAATCAATTATAATAAACAGAACGACTCATAGAAATCTATCTATATTCTTTTTTCATTTTAATATGCTTTCATAGAAATGTTTCTGTTATATAAAAAAATCTATTTTCTTTACGTCACAAGTGTCACGCCCATACGTGTATTCCATAGCTAATATAACATATTGACCCAACGTGTCACGGATAATCTAGTACACACACACACACACACACACACACACACACACACACACACACACACACACACACACACACACACATATATATATATGTTTGTGTGTGTGTGTATATATTAAATTGTTTTTAAAATATAATTATCCATTGACACGTGTTCTATCATCAAAGTGGCTGAATCATATATATATATATATATATATATATATATATATATATATGTATATATATGTATATATATATATATACACTATTATAGAGAAGGAACCTGTTCTGTGTGTCTGTGTGTGAGAGTTCGTTCCTTATGGACTCGAAAACGGCTTGTCCAAATTTACTGAAATTTAACACTAAGGTAATTTATGCACCTGGCAGTGTTCTGAGGATTGTATTTAAATGTTGTCGATAAGTATCGATAATCAGTAATCGATATGACCAGAGGAAAGAAGTAACAGACGATTTTGACTGTAAGTTTATGAATTAAATGTGTGGAATGTGTTTTTTTCCCCTTTAGGTAGTAGTATTGGTAACCTTACGTGAGAGAAGTTTAAAATCTATCATTAAAATTTTGCATTTTTTAAGATTTTAAAGTAGTCTTAAATGTTTGATCTGGGGTGTATATTAGCTAGTATATAATACTTATAAAGCAGCTGTTGAGCATTGGGAAAAAAGGAAGTCGATTATATGTAGACGGATATGATGTCAGATATGCGTGACTGGAAGCTTCAGTGGTGAGTTAAGCTTCTATAGTATTTTTGTTGAAGTGTTATGAGACAAGACGATTAATTTTGTCTAAACGAAACTGTATTCTGGTTGATAATGCGCTTACCATCACTGACTCACTCGAATCGCAATCTTAAAACGAATGCAGCCGGAACTGTGCATCAATTACCAGCGTGCGGCCTGAATAAATCATGCGATCTCTCAAAGTGGTTTGTATAATTAATTGCATGATTGATATAATGAGACGCGTCCATTTTTGTGTCTCTGCAAACTAGCATGCAATTGTCAAGAAAAAAATGCGTACACGCAGCACGAAATTACCGGTGTCGATGCTTCCATTCATTCTCAAGAGACAACGGATACCCCCACCCCGTAAGGATTATATACGATACAATCACGTTGACACACCGGTTTTCGCCAGATCATGGAAGTTAAGCAACGTTGAGCCTGGCAAGTACCAGATGAATTGATTGACCATTTGGGAAGGCTGTATGCACCGCGAGGTAAACCCCCAGATTGGAAAACTGGCGGTCTATCCTTCTCTCGACGGTAAATGGGCCTCTCTTAAGCCGTGGTAGGCAACCCATCTAGTGATGACGTCACGATAAAAAAAAATACGCCTGATAACCATGGCAAAGCATCAAGTATTCAACTACGGACAAAATTTGAATTACACTACAAACTCGTGTAGTGAGTTCAATTTCGTCTGCAGCGGCATGTTACGTTTTTTTTATGTAAGGATAGCTGCGTGGGTAATAGTTATGCAAAGCTAGCGCAGTCTCCAACCACACCTTTCCTGAATTGGAACTGGAAATGATATCGATATAAATGAAGAGTATGGTCACCCATTTTAGTACTGACTAGGCTCACAGTTGCTTAACTTCGGTGATCTATCGGGAAACGGCGTGTCAATGTGATTATGCCTTTTATAATATTGTTCTATATGACGGTAACATAACAGAATAGGCAACGAACATTCCAATATATGCTTCCAAATTTAAAAAAAATGATTAGCGAAGGGAGGGGGGAAATTTGCTTTTATATGATATCTGAATTTCTTCAGGATTTCGTATATATTATTATAGAGTATTATAGAATCGTGCTTTCTAAAGCAAAAAGAAAGTATTTGGGCGCCATCAGCCGGATTCGAAAACGAAATGAAAACTATCATTCAAAGCCGGTGATGTTGCCACTATAAGACCATGACACGCATAACATTCACTTTATATATATATATATATATATATATATATATATATATATATATATTATATATATATATATATATATATATATATATACATATATATATATATATATATATACTAGCATTTATGCCCGGCGTTGCTCGGGTGTTTGGAGGTGTATGGTGAGCAAAAACAACAACAAAAAATAAAAATCGGTCAATTTTTTAACTTTGACCCCTGTTATGGCCCCTTAACATTTATTGCTTGGGACTAAAATTAAGTTATTAAGTTAGATCCATGTCAAAGTAACCTGTATCTAAAATTTCAAGTGTTTAGACCGAAAATTGTCGGAGAAGTTTGGTAGAGTTTTCAAAGGTCAAATCGTTGAACTTTGACCTCTAAACAGCCAAATTTCTGACTGAAAACCGATCACATCGATTTTCCCAAAACTCAATACTCTGTATATCAAATTTCGAGTATGTAGACTTAAAATTGACAAAGTTATTGCGTAGGGAAATGTACACAGACACACAGATACACAGACAGACAGACACGCTCACTTTTATAGATATATTAGCATTTCAGCTCGGCGTTGCCCGGGTGTTTGGATGTGTGTCTTGAGCAAAAAAAAAAAAAAAAAGAAAAAAGTGGTAGTAGAAAGGCGGGCTCGAACCCGTAACGCGAAGGACGAAAAGAACGGGGGAAAAACCTGACGTTTTTGTCTTTACGACCACAGCCAAACCGGAATGACGTAGTGTTTTAATTAAGGCTAGATAATAGAAAGGAGAGAATGACAAAAATATCGGCGAAAAAGCGAGACCCCGCCCCCTGTAGAAAAGTGCCCAGTTGAAGGTGAAGATATTAATGTTTTTAGCCAATTTTTCGATATTTGTCGTCTGAAGGTCGAACTTAAAAACTATACTGATCTTGTAAAAATCCGTCGCCTTTATTGAAAGTTTTAGGCACACATGAAAACATACATACCTACAATTATATATTGGTAACTAAAAATTTTCTACTCAAACTGATTAAAAAGCCTGCCCTATCTCTGAATATCCTTTATGTAAAATTTAAAATGTTTAGACCGGAAATTTCCTGAATAATTTGGTATAGAGCGCAAAGGTCAATTTTTTTTCAACTTTGACCCCCATTATGACCACTTAAAATCTATTGTTTTGGGCTCAAATCAAGTTATTAAGTTAGATCCCTGTCCAAGGATCACATATATCTAACATTTCGAGTGTTTAGAGTTCTCCAAGGTCAAATCGTTGAACTTTGACCCCTTAACAGACAAATTTCTGGCCGAAAACCGATCACATGAATTTTCCCAAATCTCAGTACCCTGTATATCAAATTTCGAGTCTGTAGACTAAAAATTGACAGAGTTATTGCGTAAGGAAATGTACACACACAGACAAACACACAGACACACAGACACGTTCACTTTTATAGATATATGAGCATGGGTTCCCGGCGTTGCCCGGATGTTTGGAGGTGTATGCTGAGCAAAAAAAAAAAGGGTAAGTATTTTTAACTTTTACCCCTATTATGACCCTTTAAATTTATTGTTTTGGACTCAAATCGAGTGATTAAGTTAGATCCATTTCCAAGGAACATATATCTTAAATTTCAAGTGTTTAGACCGAAAATTGTCGGAGAAGTTTGGTAGAGTTGTCAAAGGTCAAATTGTTTAACTTTGACCCCTTAACAGCCAAATTTCTGTCCGAAAACCGATCACATAGATTTTCCCAAATCACAATACCCTGTATATCAAATTTCGAGTCTGTAGACTATAAATTGACAGAGTTATTGCGAAGGAAATGTATACAGACACACAGACAGACAGTCAAACAGAAAGACGGACAGACAGACACACAGACACACAGACACGTTCACTTATATAGATAGATAGATAGATAGATAGATAGAATTTTTTAACAAAAATATATTCGTATACATAAATATATATGGAAACAATTTTGTGTTTACTGTACACTTTTTACGCAAATATTATGCAAGTATAAATCATGTAGAATATCTGCATGAATATAATTACAGGTAATAGTTCACTAAAGATGATTATCCCATTAGAAAACCAAAGCAACTAATAGGGAATTAATTAAAATGAATGTTTTAAAGAATATGCAAATTAGCTAGATCGTTTTCTAGGGAATGCAATTCCACATCCAAGATATAATAAAATGGAATTTTCTTTTTAAATAAATAGAAAAGAGGGGGTTTAATATAAATATCGATACACACAAAAGAAAACTGAATTTATTAGTGTATAGAAGATATATATATATATATATATATATATATATATATATATATTGATAGATAGATTAAACAAAAATAAAAACGTATACATAAATATATATGGAAAGAGATTTGTGTTTACTGTAAACTTTTTACGCAAATATTATGCAAGTATAAATCATGTAGAATATCTGCATGAATATAATTACACGTAATAGTTAACTAAAGATGATCATCCCATAAGAAAACTGAAAAAAAACTAATAGGGAATTAATTAAAATGAATGTTTAAAAGAATATGCAGATTAGCTAGATCTTTTGATAGTGAATGTAATTCTACAAGCCGTATATAAGAAAATTGTATTTTCTTTTTAAATAAATAGAAGAGGGGGTTTAATATGAATATCAATACGCATAAAAGAAAAACGAATTCATATATATATATATATATATATATATATATATATATATATATATATATATATAACACGGAAACAGCTTTGCTTGGTCGTGGAAACCGCCCATCTGCTTCCGCCCGAAAAGTTCCGGTTTACGACTTCCGGTTAAAAAATTCTGTACAAGAATAAATAAAAAAAAAAAAAAAAAAATATAAAAGCTTTTACAGTCGATAATATATTGGATCTTCTTCTTTCTCATTTTATTTATTTTTTATATAGATTCATATATTTTTTCCTACACTGTTAACAATATAAATAAAACCGAAAATATTTTGTTTTAATTGGTTTGTGTTTCGAATAAAATAAAACTCAGGTAAGATTGAAGATTGAGTCTCAGATCTCTCTCACGATCATCATATTATATAAAATAAACCGAATTCCCCTAATCACCGTTATGTTATTATGCAAACACTATGTAAATAATAGTATCGCTATTTCAGAAGTTAACAATTTTAAATGGGCACTAGTTCTTTTTCAAAAATAAACAATATAAACAAATTTTTTTAAATAATATTTGTTTAAATTTATTTTAACAATACATATTAAACTTTAAAAAAATCAACACTATAAATAGAACGTTTTATACCTTTAAACAATATAAACGTATTTTTATTTTTAATTTTAAACAATATAAATAGAATAAAAAAACAAACAAATATTGTTCACGAATGCTTCCCACCCCCTTTCCCTTATCCAATCCATCATATGCGTTCCAAAATGTTCTCTATTTCTAACTTTTCTCTTTTTTTTTTTACAATGTGACCATACACCTATGATTTGAGTGTGTATCGAAGGGTCAATCGGGTCAACGAAGTTTTGTTCTTGAATAATTTCGTCATGTTGATAGTTTCCATAATTAAAGTGGTTCAAACCTTTAAAGGTCGTCCATCCATCCGATTAAATTCGTGTCCCTGGTAAGGTCCACAAATTAATACTTTTTTTTACACAGGAATCACCACTTATCAAGGCCAAGAGACAACTCGAGGATAGGGGTTAATTATCGAGAAAAACGCATCCCACTCTCTGCTGTAATGTTACACAGGTTTGAACCACGTTCGACGGTCCCGAAAATTAATTCGTGGATGTTAGCAGGGGCACGAATTTTATTATCGGATTTATTTATCGGATGGATGAGATGCTATAAAAGTATGGACCATTTCGATCATGGAAATTATTAATGTATCGCATACCTTTGGCGCTTGCTTGCACGTACAACAATACCCATTATTCTTAACATAAAGAATTGCATTGCTTGATATCAGAAAAAGTACTTATTTGGGAAAAATTTAAATGCGACATTCGTTTTCAGCATACCGGAAAACGTATACATGTCGTCATTTTAATAGCAACATTTTAGGTGGACACCAAGAAAAAAATGACCGCAGTTTTATTCAAACGGTATTTATTTGAAACACGTTTATGAACTGTTTTTCTGTTTGATGTAAAAAATAAGTACCAACATCTGATGTCTGATCGAGAAAAACAGATTATAAACATATTTTTATTATAAAGATTATAATTTTGTAATAAAAGTTCAAATAAAAATTGTTTGAATAAAACTTCTATTTTATAATTAATTTTTAAAATCTACATTATATACAGAGTTGGTCATCCATATATTGAAATTCTCTGACGTCACTTCCGGTGAATGGCTTTGTAGAAAAAGAAAAGTGGCTCTTACCGAATGCCGTCATATTTATAGAGTATTGTAGCATTGTGGTGATTAATCTATATTAATTCCTAAGTGTGCATTGTATGGATACAATAATACTTAGTTCTCTGCACTGTATAATAAAAAAATGATAAAATATTCTTCAATTAATAATTTTGCATTATGTATATGAATTCGAGCGAAGATAATAACACACATATACACTTAAGATATAAATAGATTTACTGATAAAAGACTCAAAAATCTATGTATGTGTATTTTTTCATTTTAATATACGTTCAAACGAATGTTTCTGTTATGTAGTATATATATATATATATATATATATATATATATATATATAAGTGCAAAATGAAATGTATGCGTGTGTGTGTATGTACATTTCCCTAACAAGTAACTTTGTCAATTTTCAGTCTAAAGACTCGGGATTTGACATAACGAGTATTGAGATTTGAGTAAATCTTTTCACCGGAAATTTGGCTGGCGAGAGGTCAAAGTTCAATGATTTGACCTTTGAAAACTCTACCCAACTCCTCCGCCAATTTTGAGTCTAAACACTTGAAATTTTAATCGTAAGTTATTTGGACACATATCAACTATTTTAATTTTATTGCAGCCTAAAATAATTAATGTTAAGGGGTTTAAATTGGGGTCAATTTTTTAAAATTTGATCTCTGTTGTCTCTACCAAATTACTCAGTCAATTTCTGGTGTAAACATTTGAAATTTTGCATAAATGGTATTCAGAGATAGGGAAGGCTGTTTAATCGGTTTGGGTCGAAATTTTGAGCGGCCAAGACGTCCAAGTTCAAAAGATTTGACATTTGCGCAATTTACAAACTATTGATCCAATTTTGGGTCTAAATATTTTAGGCAAGTTATGAACAGTACAGAGACGGGCTGAACTTCTAGTATATCTATAAAAGTGAAATTGTCTGTGTGTGTATGTGTCTGTGTATGTGTCTGTGTGTGTGTGTATTTCCCTACAAATAAATCAATATGGAATGGTTAACTCACTCAAACAAGACCGATGATGAGGAGAGGTTCTCTCATGATTTCTCCATTGCTTATGACCTCACTCAGATTGTTCACGAATCCACCCGTGTGTCCGATACTGAAGGCCGGTATGCAAGTATCCTAGACCCTTTTCTCACAACTTGCCCTGAACTGTGTTCAGCTTCTGTTCTGTCTCCACTTGGATCTTCCGACAACTCTGTTAAGACAAAAATGAAATGTAATAAATCCTCAGATGTACCTCCCTATCGTACAGTATATCTATACTTATGGCTGACTGGGATAGCTTCCGTACATTTATATCAGATCTATCTCTGCGTTCCATGTTTAAAAAGGATGTGTCTTCTATAGTATCAGACCTGACGGAATGGTTAATTGTAGGTATAGACCGTTTCATACCCTCGAAAAAATTCCAGCAAAAACCTAACAGCCAGCCATTGTTCTCTCCAAAATGGGTCGCTGTCATTGGGCACAGAAATTATTTTTTCCATTGCTTCAAATATAATTGATGTACTGAGACTAAAGCCGCTTTCAAGACTGCCAGCAACCACTGTAAAAAAAGTAATAAAGAACGCAAGAAGTTGTATGCTCAGTCCATTAAGTCCAAAGTAGCTGAGCAGCGGCTTGGTACCCACCAGTTTTGGCAAATAGCAAACAGAATCCTGAACAGAAGTGTGTGTTCTATCCCCACTATCATAAATGGCAGACAACGCCAAAATCTTTGATAAGAACTTTGCAGCTAATTTTACCCTTTGCGATTAAAGCCGCCAACCCTCCTGTATCAGAAAACACGGTATATGATATACAAATATCTGTACGTGATGTTGCCAAGCTAATCAAAAACCTTGATTCCAATAAAGCAATCAGCCCTGACAGTGTTCCAATTATAGTACTCAAAAGACTTCAACCAGAACTAGCGCTCATACTTAGAAATCTGTTTAAACGTTGTCTTAATGAGAACTGTTTCCCATAACCCTGGAAAATCTCATCAGTATGCCCTGTATTTAAGAATTCAGGTGATCGCTCATATCCCTAACAGTACAGGCCAATAAGTCTCCTGTGCGCCTTGAGTATATTGATGGGATCTGTGTTAAATAGAGAAGTAATCGACCATCTCAGCAAAATTGACCTTCTTAGTGACACGCAATATGGTTTCCGTTCTGCTAGATCTACAACAGATGTGCTTACAGTTATATCTCATAAGATTAGTGAATTTCTCGACGGTGGCTACATTTCTAGTGCAATTGCTCTTGACGTATCAAAGGCCTTTGATAGAGTATGGCATAAAGGTTTACTTCACAAGATCTCCAGCTACGGTATAGCTGGAAATTTGTTCTCAATTATTAAATCATTTCTCTCTGATAGATTCATAAGAGTAGTGGTTGATGGGCAGAAATCAGAAGCTTACATTATTAATGCTGGAGTCCTTAGGGGTCCACCCTGGCCCCAACTCTCTTCCTGATCTACATTAATGATCTTCCAAATCACATCCTTACATCATTCATAGACATTTATGCTGATGACACTACTCTCTATGGTAGCACATGTAAGACCGTAAACGACAAAGTTCTCTCTGATTCTCTCTCCTCTGATCTTGAGCAAGTGGTACAATGGGGAAATGGGTGGCTTTTTTCCTTTTAATGCATCTAAAACCAAGCTTTTATCTTTACATCATCAACTTTCTGATCCCCATCTGGCATCAATTAAAATGGATGGCTGTCGTCTTAGGGAGGCCTCATGTTTTGACAAGCTTCTGGGCTTGACCTTTACTTCTGATCTTAAATGGAACATATACATAAAATCCGTTGCCAAGGCCGCTAAAAAAATTGTGGAAGACTTCTATCGATCCAGTAGATATCTCACTGCTGATGCAATTCTCTATCTATATAAGAGCCAGGTACGTCCAAGGATGGAATACTGTTGCCAGATCTGGACAGGAGCTGCTAGAAAGGACTTATCCTGCCTTGATAGAGTTCAAAATAGACTTCGTAGCCTCGTAGAGGATATCTTTTTCTCTTCCCTGCAACCTCTTTCTCACAGAAGAGATGTTGCGAGTGTGTCTCTGCTTTATCGTTATTTTCATGGTAAGTGCTCGACTGAGATCCAATCTATGGTTCCCCCTCGCCAAACGTTCACAAGAAACACCCGTCTGGCAGAAAACACATACAATGATCCCCCAACTCGTTATCTGTGCCTAAACCTAAACAGATTCAATGAACAAGTTTCTTTCTGATGTAATGGAATAACCTAACACCCCTTCATAGATGAAATGAACTTTGTATATATTGATACTCTCACGTGACCGAGGCAGAAGAATAAAAGACAGGAAGAGAACAAGGCAAGATGTCGAGTAACTCTTATGTCACATGTATTCCTTGTAAATAAACCCCTTTGTCTTTCACCCATAACCTCGTGTTTCTTGCAGTATTCTTATTTAAAGTAAGGATATAAAAATGGCGACAGGATTCGTATTCATAAAAACGAAACCTTAAGCCAAAAAGATATTGGATAACGAAAAATTACTGCACGGAGAAATTAAACTACTGAAAAAAACCAAGACACACACAAAAAGAAAGCTATATTTTTTAATTCAGTCTGTTATGGCCCTACTGACAAAAAAAAAAGAGAAATTGACATTTCACGAAGCATTGAAAAGAACAATTTTTCTCGAAATGGAAGTAAGTTGTTCATTTCAATTTTTTTTATTTCATAAGAAAAAAAAATACGGCGGAAAAGAATGCTTGTATGCTGTTGGTGCGGTGTCAATTTCGTGTGTGTAACCACCTCCAAAAACTTTGTCTACAAAAGAATGTTTTTTCTGTGTGTGGTTTAAAAAACTATTCAGGCAATTTATTTAATGTTTTGTGCAGGTACTGTTTACTATTTGTTTTATTACTGCGTTAAAAAATTATTCAACATGGAACAATTAGCCGAGTTTACAGAAACTATACAATTTGCACTGGCGGCGCAACAAAGCCACATGGAATTTTTACAAAAAGAACAATTAAAGCAAAATGAAGTATTAAAAACAATATTAATGAAACAACAAGAAAAAAAGGATTGTCGGTTCACTCCGAAAGGAATTGCAAATTCGCTGACAGAATGTTTATATGAACCAACTAATGGATTAACGTTTCCAGCATATTGTCGTAGATACGAAAATATTTTTCCGAACGATGTCAAGCCTGGTCAGAGGAATAAAAAATTATTTTACTGTTACAAAAACTGGGTTCGCATGAAAATACCAAGTATACCAATTTTATACTTCCAAGGACACCCGAAGATATTTCTTTTAAAGAGACTATAAAAATTTTATCGAACATTTTCGTGGAGTGAGATTTTTTTTTCTTATTTTATACTCGTTATAGGTGTTTAAATATTTTAAAACAAGATGATGAAGACTTTATCAGCTATGCTGAGAGAGTAAATGCCCAATGCGAGTTATTTAAGTTGAAAACCCTAAAAGAGGACATGTTTAAATGATTGATATTTTTGCAAGGGTAAACATTATGTACATCTATATCAAAACACTTGTAAACGTTTTTCTTAATTTTTAAATTGTTTAGTTCCATACTTTGTGAACCAGGCGCGTACGGAGACCCCACAATTTTAATGAATCATCATTATGCCAGATCAAACATATCCATTCCTGTGTCACGATATATCTTCTATCATTATATGTGATCAGTTTACTATAATAGTCAACCATATAGGATCCTATTCGTGACCAGACACACAGACACAGACGTTCAGCTTTATATTATAGATATATGTAATATAGATTGATCGAATCGTTTGTGTATACGGCCAAGCAAATTGCTCTTACTTTATTTTGAATGACAAATGAAGTGACTTTGCGCATTTGACAAGTGTAATTGTGAGCTGCGATTTTGTTTTTTGTCAACTGTTGTTACTCTGAGGACAGCGTCTGTCACACATTGACGTACAGATATCAATCACGTGTCGCCATTTAAATATAACAAGAGAAACGATGCGAGTGTCGCATGCATATTTATGAAACGCAAATAACAAAGCAAACAGGCAAGCACAATGATATTAACAAAATATTTAAACTTAATAAGACAAAAGAGAATCCGATTGTTAGGGAAGGACATAATGCTGTTATTACTTCGTTTGAATTGTTAAGCAACGTTCAGTATGGCCAATGGCTAAATGAGTGACCATTTGACAATCTATTATTCAGCATTGTTGGAACAATAGCCTTCCATACAAGAGATACTTCTTTTATCTGCATATAACATGTGTTATGGAATAAGCAGAATAGAATGAATTATCGATCTAGGTATCTGTCTATTTCGGTCTATCTATTTATCTATCTAATTGGAGAGGTAGACAACAGATGGATATGATGATGTTTTTATAAAACCTGTCAAAATATGACAAAGCTAGATCATAGACAAGTTTACCGGAAGGTATGGCCAGCTGATCGGATCTACGTGTGAGTCACGGGATCAGGTTAGCTGGAGATCATCGAGGAGTTGGAACTTGGAATTGAAGTAGAGCGGTTGGGTTTTACGATTGTGTATCCCCACCCCTCTTGGAAGGGAGTGACGCGTCTCTCAGTGTAGACTGTTAAGACCACAAGCAAAGAAACTCGCTTTACATTTTCATCTGTGCGACCTACTGGAAAGTGAAATAAAAACTATGAAAACCAATCATCGTCTTGGAGTCAATGTGTTTCATCCAAAAGGTTCCAGCCTCCTCCAAGAACAAGGTGAAGTCAGGATGGACCAGGTTCAGTGAGCAAAGAAGATAAAGGTAGGGCGAAGATACATATAGGACACACACACGCACGCATATGAACATTAAGACGATCATGAAACATAAAACGGGTAATACATACCACGCAATAAAATAACAACGGGTTCAGAAAGTGAAGAACCACTAATAGACATTTAGTAACACATTTAGGACACGTCACAAACAAACACGAAACGTATACACCCGTGTACATTGGTGCCGTTCATGTTAGATAACGTAGGACGTGGAAGGACTAAAACTGCAATTGCGTGATTTTCCAACCATTTCCTCCCTAATAAATATATATAGTAGCCATCCATTCCATATGGGAGTAATAAAGAAATATATCAAAGGATCATAGGATCGATGTAACTGAAATTCTCTTCGGACCACCTTGTTTCAACTAAAGAACGATATCTCATTTTCTCTAGGGTTATTGGACATTAAAATGCAGCTTCAGCCATGGTTGGTGCATTAATGCGGCGTATATAGGGGTAATTATTTTCCAGAATTACAATTTTCTTTTCATTAATGCTTTCTTTTCATACTTGCTCTAGTGCCGTATTTAATGTCTTTATATAATGGTTATTTTCATTTAACCAAACTCTAAATCTTTTTAACACCTCCAGTGACCATGTGCTTCTCGCGCTCTAAGTTTATCTTTATAATATTTAAAAATATACTTGGATATATCTTGCTCTTTAATCTTCAGAAAGCAGCTGTGATCCCAGTTGATGATAGGTTTGACCTTCGAGCCTTACAGATGGATCTAAACTCTGCACAGTTAGTCATAACTAGGGCTGTGGACAACAGCATATTCTTTTCGTTGTTTGGACTCTCTAGTATATATGCGACACAGATATACTCAATCAACCGAAAACCACATCCGTCTATATAAAACATATAAGATATTAACGGATATATACTCAAGAGTCCAAATAATGAAAATAATATGCTGTTGTCACATCCCTAGTCATAACAAAGAGGGTGTTATACTTCTTGGACAATTGTTTTACTTTAATATTACTGAAGTTGGTGATAGATTTGACCTTCGATCCTTACAGATGCATCTCAACTATAATTGTTTTACTTTTAGTTAAAGGAAGGACAATGACACCTACACGATAAAATATCATTTTAAAAACGTAAAAAACTACACTTTAGAATAAGAAAACTTTAGTTAATTCTAGTAGTTGGGCGCCCAAATACAAAATAAAACCATAGAATTTTTTAGTTTAGATGTTTTCTTATTTTTTATAAGACTTGACTTTACTGAAAATCATCTCCTGTTACGTCTACTACATCAAAACTACAAAACCGCTGCCTATTTATGAGAGAAAGGAACACCATTTGTGCGGGTTGCAAGCATGCCTGTGATGGGCTTCATGCGGCCCGCGGGCCGCATGTCTGTCATGCCTGATTTAGACTACATTTTATTGTTGACTGCGAAAGGCATGTGAAACTTCCTACCAGTGCAGCGCGATTGAACCCTTACTGAAGCAGGCAATCAATCGATTTTATTGTAAATTGAGCGATGTCATCGATTTTGATGACATATGACGATATGATTGTGAAATACTTGTTGACCTCATTCAATCCCGGGCAACGTTTCGTCTTCCCGCTAGCAGTTCGATCGATATAAAGAACAATGATAGTTTATATAAAATTATCAAGCCCATTTAATAATTTTTAAGGATGAGCACTGCCTAGGAAATAAAAACGAAAAGGCAGTCAATGAGGATTTATGCAACATTCACGACTTCCGCTCGTTTGAACACTCTGGATTGTCTAATGTCTCCGCCCGAATTTGGTGTTTATAAGTTGTTAATTCCTTCCATACCCGTATCAATTGTTTGGTGGCTCAGAGATAGAAAAAAGCTTAGTAAATAGAATGTTACAACCTAAAATTAAATTAAATCAATCGTCCCAACACTAATGTATATACACTAATGCTTATTCTTTCCATTAAATATTATTTCATAACGCGAATGCAATATGCGGGTCTTCCTTACGGAGGTCACCTTGTTACGCAAGGTCAGAGAATTGCAGATAGAAAGAAGGCGAATAGAGAAATTGACAGATTTTAACGAACAACAACAACAACAACAACAATAATAAAATTACTACTACTACTACTACTACTACTACTACTAATAATAATAATAATAATAACAATAATAATAATAATAATAATAATAATAATAGGGATGTTTCCATACTATTAATATAAGCACAAGCACTTGATGGAGTATAAGCAAAAGGAAATTCACTTCCAGTGGCGCCGGGCAACATTGCATTTGGCGGGATTATCCTTATCTCATCCGATTTCCGCTTTCCCGCGTGCTCTCTGCAAATGTAACGGCGCCATTTTAGGGCGCTTTACATGATTTGCTGTCATCTTTGTTCAACCAATAAAAACAGCCGTAACATTCATTGTCCTTTCTTCCATTTTTCACTTTATTTTTACAAATGTTGTTTTGTCATTTAGTATAAGGTTGGTCCAAAAATAACATTGGTTTTGTTTATATATATATATATGCATACATATATATACATACATATATATACATATATATACATATATATATACATATATATATACATACATATATATATCTATACATACATACACACATATATATATACATAGATATATATACATACATATATATACATATATTATAAATATATATACATATATATATATACATACATATATATACATATATATACATACATATATATACATATATATACATACATATATATATGTGTATATATACATATATACATATACATATATATACATATATACATACATATATATACATATATTATTACATATATATATGCATATATATACATATATATACACATGTATATATACATATATATATATATATATATATATATATATATACGGAAAAGCGACATTATTTTTGCACTAACATAATATTTGCACGCTTTCTTCATTGATGGTTTATTTTTAGATTCCAATTGTTTTTTCTTTTATTTTTATTTTTTTTACTTTTTTCCTTTCTTTCAATTATTATTATTTTATTTCTTTCGTCGTTGTCCGTCTTCGTTTCTTTGACATCGACATTCTTTTTTTGTTCTGTCATTGTTTTCACGTTCTTTCCTCACGTGCCAATGTTAATTCCAATGTTTCTATTCGTGTTTCAAATTCTTCATATTCATCTTCTTTATTTTACCTTACACTAGCAGGAACGGGCGTCCGGCTTTGCCCGGGCGTAAAATACGCTTAAATATGATATTTAAATTTGTCTAGATTTCGTATATATTGTTATAGAGTCGTGATTTCAAAAGTAAAAACAAGATTTTAAGTGCCATCAGCTAGAATCGAAACCAAAACTGTAGCATTCGAAGCTGGTGACGTTACCACTGTACCAACGTGAAACGAATTAAAACCGATTAAAAATTAAAAAATAAACTAAGATAAAGGTACAGAATATACAACGTTTTTCTTAATTTTGACCCATTTATTTTGGCCCTTAAAAACAAATTTAACCGGGTAACGACCAATAAAAGGACGACCCGTAAAAATTCCAATGATTTGAGGCTCTTAGCGCCGCTCTGCAACTTTTGGTTTGGAAATATGGAAACAGAGAGACCAACAGACAGACAAACATATATATATTAGATTTCATTCATATTTTCATTCAATGTTACCATCTTGCGTTTTTACTAATTTTTCATTCTTTTTCTATTATTTATTTATTTATTTATATTTTTCTTCTTTTTTATTTTGGTTCGTAATTCTGTATTTGTTTTTTTTTTGTTTTTTTTTCTAGAAAAATAAATGCCCATTTGCGTTTTTCCTTTTCTTTTAATTATTTCATCTCTCCTTTTCCGTATCCCTCTCTGATTTTTTTTTCATGATTCTCATTCTTACTTTTCTCGTATTCGTCCCCCGACAAAAGGAGGGTGGACCTGTAAATTAACCCCGGTGCGTTTGTCCGTTCTTCCGTTCGTCTGTCCGCATTTTCTCAATAACTACGACTTGAAAGTTTTTGAAATTTTGTACAAACATTAAGCATGATTAAGAAACATGACTAAAAAAGTAACATAACGGATATACCGGGAAAACTCCGCCCCCCCCTAGGGGTGCCTTTCGGGTTAAAATGGCTAAAATTGATAATTTTATGCTTATTAAAAAAAAAAGAATTGATGCCTTGGATTTTTATAAAACCTTTTAAAAGTTGTAACTAACTGATTTCTATATAATTTTGTTTGTCTATACTTCGCGATAACTGTGAGTGTCCCCCGGGGCTCTTTTACGGCTAATAAAAACGCTTCATTAGTGGGACTATTTTACCATATTTGCCCGAAATATTCTGTGTATGTCTATTTAGCAGTTTTGAATGGTGATCAACTCAAATTTATATATGTTAAGGCCTTGGGAACTTTTGGGGCTAAATGGGGGGGGGGCAATAATAGACTTAGTCATTTCTTTTTATTTTTGGCGTAGTGCAAAAATCAAATTTACATATGTAAAGGCCTAAAACTGCACCGTTTGTTCATTTTCACCAGGATTTGACGTCCCCTGGGGACATTTGGGGCTAAATGAGTGGGGGGGGGGATAAATGCTGAACTTAGTCATTTTTTATGCTTCGTTCACTGTGCACTTGCTTACCATGCATGCTTTATTTGTTTTTGATAAGTTTTTTGCTTCTTTCACTGTATATTGTCTTTATTATATTTTTTTCTTTTTTTCTCTAAGAAAATTTCACTATCACTTCCTTCTTTTTTATATATTTCACGCTCTACTGCCCTCTATTAAACGAATGCCTCTATTTCTTTATTCCACCAGAATGGATCAAAAAGGATTGAAAATTGCCTTATTATGATAACTGAACTTATGCATTCATCAAAGCTTTATCTCTGTTACAGATATCGACGGCGTGAGACTTTAAAAAGTCAATTACTAGCTTTGGACGTATGTCAGAGGCAGAGAGGCGTCATTGAATTCCTGGAAAAACTGCATTTTTAAAATTATATTTTCACCCCGAACAAGTCACGTTGTCATTTTGATATAGGGGTTACTATCAGGGACATAAGCTACAGGGGTATTCTTTAGGGAGTTGGGCAGCAAGATGTCGGTTCACGTTACACTTGAACTTCTGCATGTCAGTACAGTTGGGGAAGCAGGAACCCGGAAGGGAATTCCAAAGTCTAGCAGTTCTGGGGAAGAAAATACTGAAGTAGAAGGCTCTTTTACATCTAGGGATCTCTACTATGAAGGGGTGGGATTTAGCTGTTTGTCGGGTTTGTTCGGGGTATTTACATCGAAGGGGTACAAGTGCTGGCAGTTCGTCATAGCATGCACCGTTAAAGTACTTGTAGAACAGGCAGAGTGATGCAGCATTTCGTCGATGGGGCAGAGGCTGAAGTTTAGATGACAGTTCAGGACCTATCAGATTGACGACTCTCTTTTGAGCCTTGTCTAGGAGCGAGAGACTAGTAACAGATGCACCAGCCCAAATATGATAACAATACTCCATACGTGGGCGAATGGTGGCCTTATAGAGGTACATGATACTTTCGGGCGTTAGTAACTTTCTAGGACGGTAGAGATAGCCTACCTTTTTCGCAGCGGTCCTGGCGAAGCTCTCAATGTAATTTTTCCAACTCATGTTTCCTGTGAACGTTAGGCCGATGAGTTTAAAAGATGTGCTATCAGATAGTCATTGGCCATTGCTATTGGTGGTAGAGAAGGTTTCTTGTAATTATTAAAGGAAACGAGTTTAATATTGGCAGCATTGAATGTGACCATCCATTTATGTCCCCATTCCACTACAGATCGGAGGTCATCGTCTAGTGTTTCTGCCATTTCTTTAGATATGTGTTCATTTGTTTTCCTGTCGTGTCTTTTATAGAGCGTGGTGTAGTCAGTATATATACCCATCTCACAGACAGTTTTGTCAGGGAGGTCATTTATGAATATCAGGAATAATAAAGATCCAAGTTTAGACCCCTGAGGCACTCATATTTGTTAGATATACGACCGCCGAAGACAACCTTGATTTTTCTCTTATCTAAGAAGGATTTAATTATGTTAAGTATTCTTCCAGTGATACCGTATGATCTGATTTTCCTGAGAAGACATTCATGCCATACCCTGTCAAAAGACTTAGGTATATCTAGAGCTACCGCTCTACCCTCCCCTACTTTGTCCAAGGAATGGTATATACGTTCAGAGATTACAGTTAGGATGTCTGCTGTGGAACGCGCTTACCGAAATCCATATTATTGGTGAATCAGAAGTTTAGTATCTGTAAAGTGATGGACTAGAGCTTGGTTAATTATGGCTTCAAATATTTTGGCGAAAAGTGGGAGGAGGCTAATGGGGCGGTAATTTCCTGTGTCAGTTCTTTCGCCAGAATTTTTGAAAACTGGTAACACAGAAACAGTTTTCCAGCAGGCAGGAAAGCAAGATTCATTAAGGCATTTGTTGCATTGAGAATGACAGAGACTATGTAGAAAAGAGGAAGTATTAAGCACAAAAGGTTGTTCGTGGTAATGGTCGCTTTCCTTCATCTTTCTGGCTTTTCAAATTTCGTAGTTAAAAATAAGATGATACAATTAGAACGATAACAAACCATGCTCAGGACGCCCATACACATCCATTGCTCATCGCTGGCAAAAATGCATTAAGAATGATATTAATTATGTAAGAAAAATACACTGTGTTACACAAACGTTCACTCGTTTCAATAGTACTACTTTAAAATAGGAAACCACATTTGGAATGGCCCTCACACATACAAGCGCGCTCTACACGCCCATGCAAAGCGTTTGTAATAACCTGAAAGTTTCAGCTCTTTTTCAAGTTTTTTGAGTTAAAATAATAGTCATAATATTTTGAAACAACCATCGTATGACAAAGCGCATGCCGGACCCTCATATGCAGCTTTCATTGCTGAGAAAAATTCATTGCGAATGCTGGTGACTATGCAGAAAAATAAATGCTGTGGCACAAAAGGTATCTCGTTTTAATGGTATTACTCCCGTTTTAGTAGCTCTTCAAAGTTTTTTGTTAAAAAATTGGAGGTTTTACTTCTTGAACAACCCTCTAATGGCAAAGCGCGCCCTGGTCACTCAGCCACAGTGCATTGATTACGTAGAAAAATGAATTCCTAAGTAAACAAGGTAGCTCTTTTTAATTGTAACATTCGTCATCTTAGTTCTCCAAGTTTTTTAGTTGAAAGAAAAATTAAGAACGACTTTTTTTATTATTTATATTTTTGTTGGTTGTTTTTTTTTCTTTTCTCGTTCTTTTTTTACTTCGTTTGTTCGTTGTTAGAAATCAGAATGTTAAAAAGGTATATTGTTAAATTATCTAATAAATAGTTAGATATTGTTTATAGTGTAAAAAGAATTGATTGTTCGTTCTTTTATGAAACTGAATAAAAAATGTCAGCTAAAAAGAATGAACAATACAAATTTAAAATGTATTGTTACAAAAATAGGTTAGATTAAAAAATAGGTTAGTTGAGAATTCTTTGTTGCCAAAAGTGTGTTTGGAAAACGTGTGCTTAACCATGTGAATTGGTCACGTTAGGAAACACACTTAAAAAAATCCCCTATACATATTTTTAAATACACCCCTCTATCTAAACCAACATAATATAAAGAATATCCGAAAAGACTGAAACGAAAATTCACAATACTAAAATCTAAGAATCCAAAAAATAAATATCAAAATGGAATAAAAGCACCCCTACCCTTATTTCAGAAGAGCTGGTTCTCCCCCCTCCTCACATATACACATTAGTAACAGCGTTGGATCATAGTCACCTTCATAGGGAAGCAAATAACCTCATAATACTATAAAACAGTACACACATTTTCAAATCAATAAAGAACACACACACACACACATCCTACCCTAAAGGAAAAGAAAAAAAAACACAAGCAGAGGGATAGAGTGAGAGAAGAGAAACACAACACAGGAGTGACCACAGCCGACTCGCCACAGCCAATAAAAGAGTAATAAAAATTGAACATTCCAATAAATAGTAGACACTTACACGTTTTCACCTCTTGGAAACAGTTCAAATGAACTAGAAAATGCTATTTTTATATCTCCAACACATTTTGAAAATAATTTCTGAAGAGGACGCTTCACAGAACGTCTGAGACGCGTTAAAAACGATTTCAATATTTTGAAAACATTATTACAATGATCTAAACATAATTCTCAATGAAAAACCAAGACACGGAATCATAAAATAATGTTAAAAAAATACACATTGTTGGTGACTACCCCCTTATTTAAATATACATCTTTCTTTCGTTGGAATTTCGTAACCCATTATATATATATATATATATATATATATATTTATATATATATATTTATATATATATATATTCAGACAAGTATTGTTGAATAGCACGGAGTGTTCTTGCTTAATGAGCTTTCTTTGTAATTTTTCAATTTTTCGAATTATCGTTCTTATTTCTCGGTCGAATCTATGCAAGAGGATTCCATAGTCGGCTTGTTTTTTTTTCCTTTTGGTTGTTTTTTTTTTGCAAGTACTTTTGACTGAGTTTCAACAGTCGTCCTCAGGCAGATTACGATTATTCCGCGTTTAAAATCTGGATTTTTTTACATACTTCAGTAAAAATTCGATTTAAATTTCTTAAACTAGAAAAGCGTCTTTTTTTATAAAAATATATATACGTTTTTTAACGTGTTAAGACGTGTTTAAAACTTATTTAATTATTATATTTTTTATCATTCGTTAGAACACTATTTAATCACCTGCAATCAATGCACCAACTTGCTCTCTCAAATTCACTTCAGTTCTAATGTAAATTTGAGGGAACTCCAGTTGTTTACCATGAAAAACTGTTTCGGAAATTTAAAAACAAAGCAGTATATTAAATCTTGGCTCCATGGCAGTGTTGATCAAACACTACCTCCGTTAATCTCAAAAACAAAAAAAAAACATATTTTTTTCCGTTTTTACGTTTAGTATATATGTTGAGAAGTGTTTTCACATACATACTGACTTTAATATATATACTACAAGATGTACCTAGATGTGTCAGGTATAAAACGTAATGAAGTCCTTTAAAAATAAGGTTAAAAAAAGGAATGACATCGAAAAATGTGCATGCAAATATTATGTCTTTTTTTCCTAACGAGTTCACTTCTTGTCAGTAAAAAAAATAATACTCGAGTTGTAATCGAAACCTTATCTTAAAAACAGTGAATCAAGTACAATAACCATTAAACCAGCTTGCTACGTTTTTTAAATGTTTAAATCTCGTGAAATAGTTGAAAAGCAAATTAAAATCAAATGACCTCCAAGTATAGATTTTTTTTTTAATTTGACCTATTATCAGCCCGTTTTTCTCGGATTAAAACCGATTAAAATGTTTGGATTAATCCATGCGAAACATTATATTTGGGTTTAAGCCGGGAAAAATCGTGCAAAAGTGTGAAAATTAAAAAAATGGAATCTGCAAGGTGATGGTCGAACGACGGCATTATGAATATGCATGCGAAACATAGTAGTTCTAATCTTTAGCTTTGCAGCAAACACGTCTTAATAGCTCAGGCATTAACATCTAAGGAAAAAGGTAGTCGTAAGCTAAACTTTTCAGTTTCGATTCTCGGTGGAAGCGCACGAGTCTTTTATTTTTTAAAACTTTTTAATTCATTACTATATATTGGGTGCAATATAATATAATAATAAATATAAAATCTGCATTAATCAAAATATCACATTTAAGCGTATTTTACGACCGGGTGATATATATATATATACATATATATGTATATATATATACATACATATATATATATATGTATATATATATATATATATATATATATATATATATATATATATGCAGAATAATAAAATACAATAAAGCCACTGGTGTGCAAATCCAGTGATTATCGGTCTTACAAAATATTATTGAATGTGATATTTTATATAAGATTATCTCAGTTAAATAAAATTGCCCAATATACTAGATAGAGTAAATAAATCCTAATTTAGGAACATAAAATTTGTGATTTGAAAAAGTTAAATTTCAATTATAAAAATTTTATTGTAGCCATGACAAAAAATACAGTATAATAAAATATATTTCCTTAATTCATGAGTTTTCGATGTTTATACATCTGCTCGGAGGAAAACTATTAGCAAATATTATAAAAGGTTTGCACCTGATTTGCGATAGGTGATACACATAGAAAATTAAATTAAATGTTTTAAAAGTTTTTAAATCATTTTAGCTCCATAGAAGAAAGGGAAATTGGATATTGATGCAGCAACAAAAAAAAAAGGATATTGAATTTCAAATCGAAAAGTATGCTAAATCCTTTAATGGAATTTCTTGGTATTCGGCAGGTAAAAAGATCCAACGCGTATTGTTATAAATGTACGTAATGTACTTGCAATAACCCTTATCCCTGAGTGGCTTCCGGGCCTTGATAAGTGGTGATCACTGTGTAAAAAAAATAAAATAAAAAATAAATAAATCCAAGTAAGCTCGTAACAATCCAATATTTTTTCTTTAGTTTGATTGGATATCCGGCAAATCTTTAATTATATCAATCTGGTAAAAATTGTTTTTCGTATATCAGTTTCAAAATTCAGTTCAAGTTTTCAATCAATTTGTGAATAAAAACCAAAAGATATCTGTAGACAGGCAAATACAATTAAATGAAAAACCGATAATCACTGAATTTGCACACCAGTAGATTTATTGTATTTCATTACTCTGAATATATGTTTTTATTTGTTTTTGTTAACGATACTCTTTGAACGAATTCAATTATACGAAAGTGCATTTTTACCTAAATGCGAGTTGGGAATAATTTTCCCTTTGACCAATTTGGTACTCCCTTAATGGGGAGCGACATATATGTATATTATTTTTAAAATATAAAAATATTAAATATAATTAGTACTATATATATATATATATATATATATATATATATATATATATATATATATATATATATATATATGTGGGTGTATATAAATATATAAATATATGTATAAATATATATATAGAGAGAGAGAGCTATTAGTTTATTATTTTATTAGTCTCAATCGGTGAAGTAAAAAGAAATCAGAAAATATCTCAACGCGCGAATTTTAAGCAGAGAGCATAAAAGAGGAAGAAAACGCCTCATTGTGGGTATAGAGTGCAGGATTCATTTCAGAAATCATTTGTTCGACATGTTATCTCACTTCCACTACAAGCGTCAATAATTTCCCTCACTCTTTATCTGTGCCTAAATCTAAACGTAGATTCCATGAGTAAAGCTTCTTTCTTAGAACTGCACGCCAGTGGAACTCTCTGCCGCTTGCCTGATTCCCACCTGACTACAACTTGGATGTCTTCAAATCCACCATAAACAAATTCCTGACAAATCGCCCCCTTAAGTAAGACACTCTATCAGAACCTCCAATACTAATGACTACTACAATACTATCTCATTGATTACTGTACACGCAATAACACTTATCCCTGAGTGGCCTTCGGGCCTTGATAAGTGGTGACCCCCATGTAAAAAACAAAAAATTAAATGAAAATGGAAATAATTAAATAAAAGAATTGCTTATCAAACCAAAGCAAAAAAGTCTTTAAAAATCATATGTAGTTTTTGTTATCAAGATTATATTTGTAAGTCAGCACAAGTGAAAATGTTATAATGTTGTTTTAAATCGCAAAATTTAAATTCTATCTTCTAAAAGATAAAGATTATGGCCTAACAATTGAAGTAGACCGAAATAAAAAAATCATCCAACTTCTTGCATATTTCCTTGAGATTTATAACCATAGAAAACTCATGGGTTAAGGAAATATATTTTACTATACTGTATTCTTTGTCTTGCATACAATAACATTTCTATATTTGAAATTTAACTTTTTCAAATCACAAATTTTAAATTCCTAAATTATGATATATATATATATATATATATATATATATATATATATATGTTTATTATAGAAACATTATTGGTTACATATGTGCATACAGGTTTCAGTAGAATCACAATTCAAGGATAACAGCTCATCAGACCAAAAAGGAATCGATATTGGAACGGGAGTATAAAATTACATTAGTGTTATAAGATATTTGGGTGTGGTTTACGTTTTTGAAAAAAGTTGTGAAGAATGGAGTGAGAGAGGAGGGGCGGAAGTACGAATTCGTGTGGTATAACTGTCGCATTGGAGAGGTCGGTATTCTTTTAACTAGGAAACCAATAGATACAGCTATTATACACACATATACAAAGATGTATATTAATTCCTCTTGTGTTCCTTTCCTGCTGCTACCAGATCAGGCTGTCTGAAGATATTGGATTCCAGAGACGAAATGCACCTAACATTCATGCTTTTTTGTTTTTTTTACTTCCTTTTGCAAAACTTAATTATGTTCTGCAAAACCAAAAACAACAACAGCAACTTGCCTTTTCCCTTTTTTTCTTCTTCGTATTATCCTTTATCTTTCTAACTCCCCCACTTTCTGACTGGTTTCCTAACTCAAAATTTACCAAACATTAATACTGTAACCCTTTTCCCTCTCACATTGCAAAACTCATTCATGCTCTGCAGGGCGGGACAAAAACGATAACATCCACTATAAAACAACCAAACCAAACCAAATACTACAAACTAGAGATTGATTAGATACAAAGACCTTGATAAATGACAAGCCAAAAACTATATTGCCCCTCGTGCATTATATTTTAGGAGAAAAATAAAATTTAGCCCCCAAAAGGTGTGTTTGCCACCCCTAAAACACCCTGGGACTCAAGCCCCAGAATTTTTCCAGGGTCAAATATTACGTTTCCAGATGTATATCATGTGGTCTTGCTATTGGTAATTTTCAGCAAAATCTAATGGTAGGAAAAGATTCTGTGTTCCGAAAAATGCTATTTCGACCCTTTTTGGCCCCTTTGAACCCCTGGGGACGCAACCAGAATTTTCCCAGGGTCAAATATTACGTTCCAAAATATATATTCATGTGATCTTGCTTTGGGGTAATTTTCAGCCAAATTTAATGGTGGAAAAAGATTCTATGTCCCGAAACGTTTGTTTTTGTCTTACGGCATATCAACCACTTTAAGGTTATTTAATGCCGAATCCAGTGATTTTGAAGAACATTTTTTTAATACAGTATATATATATATTTTTTTAAGTCGGTTTTTATTTATTTGGGACCCTAAAGGGTACTATCACTCCGGGTCAGAGTGGTCCGGGGAGCAATGGCAATTAAAGGGTGGCTTCACACTCCCCAAAGCTCGCAAGCTGGGGCCTAACCATCGGATATAGTTTAAGTTCATTCCAGGACCGTCCCGAAAAGTGCGATTTTTGGCTATTTTGATCACTTTTGATCTCCTGGGGACGCAACCAGAATTTTTATTAAAACTCTGAGAATGCTACATTTTCTCCATTGGGTAGGTGTTACGTCATGCAAAATTCCGGAAAAATATAACGAGTAGGTCTTGAGAATTTTAGGAACGAACGGACGAGGGCGAATTCTAAGACCCAAATCCGACTAAGTTGGTCGAACAAAAACCTTCTACAAAATAACTGAATGAAAAATCGCTCGATTCGGCATTAAATAATCCGAAAAGGGTTGATATGCCGTAAAACAACCAAACCAAACTTTTATGTCCCCTTGTTTGTTTCTATGCTTTATTACGCTTTTCGCCTATCTTTCTGTAATCTTTTCTTTTTCTTGTTTTTATTATTTATTTCATATTTATATTTGTATTCTTATATCTTAATTCCGTTTTTATTCACATTTTTTATTGACTTCTGCGATTATTATCTTCATTCTAAGAACATCACAGCGTTTAGAACTCTTCTTGGCGCTTACATCATTTTGGAATGCTAGACCTTCAAGCAAACCCCATTCGAATAAGCTTTGAATAATACTTTTCTAGTTCGTCTCTGGTAAACCTATAGATAGGGAATGGATTTTAATGAAACAACAATTTTAAAAATTTCTTTTTCACCAAACACCAGGTTTATCATATACAAAATCAACTTTTTGTTGGTAACATCGAATTGAAACAACAACTGATGAGTTGGCGAGAACAGGAAATTCTTATGAACACACAAAATCATAAAATTGCCATACCATTAACAAAACGGCTGGAATGAAGAAATCCATGTTAAAATAAACAAAAGTTACAAAAAAGAAAATATGTCTTTAAATTTAAACAAAGTTTTGTACTATATATATATATATGTATATATATATATATATATATATATATATATATATATATATATATAGTAAGTTATAAAATGTATATGGCGATTAAGCTACACTGAATATTCCGCGTTTTATCCGCTCTAGGATTCTTCAGGTAAAGCCTGGCATAAGCCTGAAGAATCCTAGAGTGGATGAAACGCCGAATATTCAGTGTAGCTTAATCGCCATATACATTTTATAACTTACTAACTAGCTCTACCTACGTATTGAGCACTTTTGAAGTAAATACTTAAAGTTTACGCATAAATCTATATTTTCGTTATTAATTTTATGTAAGTAAATTAAGTAGTCATATATATATATATATATGTTGTTGTGGGGACATACACACCCTTATAATCACTAAAATAGACTTATCCATTAGCCATATAAGCAGCAAGTATAGACCGCTCAATCAGAGCTATCCGGATGTTGTACAGAGACGAGTCCTCACGAACTTACGAATCTTCCTGTATCACTAACCGTGTTCTGGATATAAATGTTCTTCGTATTCTCACCAGTCGTCGTGTTTCCTATTTTCACCTTTCCCGACTCAACTACAATGGCGACAAGGATGTAAAAAAAAGAACAATTTTAAAAAAAGAACTCACGCGCAAAAAAATCAACTCTCCAGTTGTACGAAATAGTCAATTGCAAACTTTCTAAGTTACAACGCAAAATCTCAAAAGTTCAACGACGGAAAATTGCAACATAAAAAAGAAAAATCTACACTTAAATTTATCTACTCAAAGAAATTGTAAGTGGAATTTTTTTCATGCTTGCTAAATAGAAAGAAGAAAAAAAGCAATCTTGATTTAATTTGCCGTAGAACGGGTCGACGCAATTGTTTATGCAAATTACATATGGACTTTATGTTGAAGATTTTTTTTTTCTGTCACGGAAATTTCGGGAAATTATTTCTGATTTTATGACAAAGTGGTTATTGTGACCGACTAGTTGTTTGTTTTAACTATACCGAGAGAGCAAAAGGAAAAGATACAGTGTGAAAACGGCAAATATTCTTTTTACGGGCTGGGAAGCCATATTTTGTTTTGATGACTTAAAAAAAATGTTTTTCTCTAATTTCATTTTTCGTCCAACCCATTTTTGTTTTTGCAACGGCATGCATGCACACTGAAAGGAAATGATACCTTCTATTATTTTTTTCACCTGTCAATTTATTAAAGCACTTAAAAAAAAAAAAAACTCTTTTCGGTTGGTTAAACTTTTGCTGGCCAGCGGAGTGAAGAAAATACTGCTCGCATAACGATATCTATTATTGAAAACTGGAACCCGGAACATTTTTTTTAAAACCGTATCTTTGTTGAACACAAGTTCACTTGTATATTTTACATTGCATGTGTAATATTGTATATATTCTGCTACTGAAGAGTATACTAGTCCATAAATTATAAAAGATTCCCCTTGCTGTGACTTCCTTTTAAGTTACAAATACCCTTAAAAGAATAATGAAAAAAATCCCTTCGAGAAAATAAAATATACACAATGGAAGATGTGAAAGAGACGATAACCCGTCTAATTGAATTTCAAATGGGCCAGCAAAAAAGAGATGACGAATGAAAGAATGATCCAAATCCAAAAGAGAGCCAATGGCAGACTTTTTGCATTGCAAATAGAACAGAAAGAGAACTGAAGCACTACTCCAGGTTTTAATGAATAAGAATCAAACTACAGAGAGCAATACAGCGTTTTCCCAGAGTGCGGTACTAAGTACAATAAATAATTTCACCTACAGTCCTGAAGAAAATCAAACATTTGAAACGTATTTCAGACGGTATAAAGATCTGTACAATATCGACTGTGGAAATTGGGCAGACCAAAAAAAAAAACTTAATGAGAAACTTGACAGACTAGTCAAGACTGGCATCTTATCAAAAGTTGAATACAGCCAATGGACAGCTCCTACCGTCTACGTCAAAAAGAAATCGAAGGAAATCCGCGTTTGTGCTGACTTTTCGACTGGGCTAAACGCCATCTTGAAAGACTACCATTATCCACTGCCTAGTCCCGAGATTTTCGCAAAACTGAGGTAAGATCTTCTCTAAGATCGATCTCAGTGAGGCTTATCTTCAGATTCTGGTTGAGGAAAATAGCATTTGGAGTTAAGGTCGCTCCGGCGATTTTTCAAGAAATAATGGATACCATGCTAGACGGACTCGATTTCGCAACTGCATACTTGGACGATATAATTATCATCAGCAAATCAAAGGAACAACATAGAGAGCACATACTAAAAGTATTTTCACGGATACAGGATTTCGGTTTCAAAGTTAAGGAAGGAAATTGCGAAATTTCCTAGAAAAAAATAAATACCTAGGATACATAATTGACAAAGAAGGAAGGAGACAAGATCCGTACAGAACAACTGCAATAAAGAACATGCCAACTCCCGGGAACGACGCCAAACTAAAAAGCCTTCTAGGACTGCCCAACTATTACGAGTCATTTATTCCCAACATACATAATCTTCGGGCTCCACTTAACAAACTTTTGAAGAAAGACAGTGCTTGGGAATGGACATCTGAATGCCAGGAGGTACTCAACAAAATAAAAACTGCACTGACGTCCGACCTATCTCTTACACATTACAATCCAGAATTAGGTATCATAGTTGCCAGCGACGCAAGCTCTCATGGCACAGGCGCTTGCATACTACACAGAATGCCGGATGGAAGAAAACAACCAGTGGCACATGCGTCACGCATGTTATTACCTTCGGAAAAACGTTACTCGCAGATCGAGAAGGAAACCCTCGCAATAATATTCGTAGTAACAAAGTACCATCGTTATTTGCATGGATGATTTTTTTAATTTGCAAACTGACCATAAACCGCTCCTAACAATCTTCGGATCGAAGAAAAGACTACCTGTGTATACAGCATACAGATTGCTGGGATGGGGTACGATCTTACTGAACTATAACTTTAAGTTAGAATACCTCCCTTCACAAAAAATTGGTCATGCTGGCGGATTGTCAAGGCTAATTCCAAGTCAAAGCGAACCACTAGAAGACACTGTGATCGCTTCTTTAAAAAACGAAAGCGAGATCAAGAATCTGATGTTTAACGTGATTAAATAACTGCCAGTTATCCTATAGGAAATAAAATGCGAAGCCCAAGAAGACGAATTCATTTGCGCCACAAAACAGATAGCGGACATTTTCTTCTTGTGTGACAACGTATTAGTATAGAGTGAAAGGGTGGTTTTACCCAAGACTTTACAGAAACAAATACTAAGAGATTCTCACGCAGGACATCCAGGGAAGAATAGGATGAAAAGCCTTATGCAGAGTTATGTATACTGGCCAAATATGGATGTAGACATCTCAAATTTTGTGGATTCTTGGAAGGATTGTTCTTTAGCAGCTAAAGCACCACCGATCACCTACAAACCATGGCTAAAGACAGACCAACCTTGGTCGAGAATAGATGTTGATCTCGCAGGACCAATGGAGGATGTCCACTACTTGATTGTAGTAGATAGCTATTCAAAATGGCTAGAAGTACTCAGGTGCAAGAGACTCACCACAGGGGTCACTATCTCTTTCCTCCACGAACTTTTTGCCCGATTTGGCGTTGTCGATTCCTTAGTCAGCGACAACGGGACACAGTTCACATGAACTGATTTAAGGAATTCTGCGACAGTTTTCAAATAAAACACATTACTATACCTCCGTATCATTGAAGATCAAATGGAGAGGCAGAACGCTTCGTAGACATTTTGTAAAAGAGCATTGACGAAAGCTTCAGGAACACCTTCAGATAAGGCCTTACAACAGTTTTTACAGGTTTACAGGATCACACCGAACCCGAATACCCCTGAAGTAACGTCTCCTGCAGAGACCATGTTTGCACGAAAAATACGATCAGTATTCGAAAAACTACTCCCGAAACAAGCAAATTCAGGTCGGACCACAACCGTTCCCACAGAAAAGTATAACCCAGGAGAAAAAGTTTTATTTAAAGCATACGGAAACAATACATCGTTTGGGAACAGGAAACAATTGACAAAAGAAGTTGAAACACAGCCTACATCGTTCTAGGCCCTACCACCACTCACAAGAGACACATAAATCAAATTAGACGTCGTCGTAACGATGGCTAAGGCATACTTCAAGTCGAGGAAGAAGCTAGCGATATGTTATGTGATAGGTTCGATATCGAGCCTCCCCAAGCAAACTTAGAACAGCTCCGATTGACAAGGAAGAATAAGGTTACTGAACCCCTTATCATCGATTCAAAAAGCAAGAAATATTAACTTTTTTTTTCCCGGAACAAAAAAGCGTGGGAGGTGGATTTTGTGGGGATATATGCACCCTTATAATCACTAAAATAAACTTATCCATTAGCAATATAAACAGCAAATATAGACCGCGCACAGAGACGACTCCTCACGGACTTACTAATCTTCCTATATCACTAACCCTGTTCTGGATATAAATGTTTTTCGTATTTCCACCAGTCGTCGTGTATCATACTTTCACATTTCCCGACTCCACTAATATATATATATATATATATATATATATATATATATATATATATATATGAGAGAGAGAGAGATAGAGAGAGAGAGATATCAACGTCAACACATAGGAAGTAAATACAGAAAAGATATAGAGATCTATATATTTTCGTAGTGATTTTTTATCGATATATATATATATATATATTATATATGAAGATAGATAGATAGAGGGATAGATGGGCATATATAATATATATATATATATATATATATATATATATATATATATGAAGCGATGCTCTTTGTGTAAACAAATTGAGCTTAGGTATTTGAACAATGTCAACACATTATTAATTCAATGCCCGTATAGCAGTAGCCGAATTAGCGCATCGGTTAGAAGCTCCGACTGTCATATGGGCGGTCGGGTTTCGATCCTGGCTTGAGGTAGTTTCTTGTCTAGCCGCACTGATTAGCTGTGAAGCAGCGAAATAGTACTTATGTAAATGACTCTCTCTCTCTCTCTCATATATATATATATATGCGTGTGTGTGTGTGTGTACACGTCTCTAAGGAAATAGGCTGATAACGTATACATAGGGGAATAAACTCGTGTGTATATACTGAAAGGAAACTAAGGTCAATAATAAGCTAATCAAAAACAGTCGTCCATTTATTGCTTAAATGATCGATAAATATTACGAAACACACACACACGCACACACACACAGCATTTTGAGGACAAACTACTTAAAAAGTGTTTGCGCTGTAATGAAAAATGCAAGAGTAACCTCCCTTGCAAATGGTCAATTTTTCTTCTTCATATAAGAATCAATAGTTATTTATATCAGCGAAAGGCACCTTTGAAAACAAGATTCGATCCAAACCTGCAAACACATAAACCGGAAGTTACAAATAAAATAAAATAAAAATATAAGTTCGTAAAAATAAATATTGAATTCATGAAATATAAAACAAACAATAAATAAATAATTTGCGAGTTCAAAATTTCCGAGGAAAACAGGGGGAAAAAACATATCTTGAAGAGTGTCCAATATTCTCTAAAGTATAAATTAATTACCCCGTATTGGATTTGAAACTGGCGATACCAATGTTTTCTCTGCAATTCTGTAAATTTTGAAAAAATTATTATAGTCTTATAAGCACTTTGCTGAGATTATTCCCACAAAGGGCACACAATTTCAGATTATAATTTTGCAGAGGTAAGTACAAGAGTGCATGAATACACACACACACACACACACACACACACACACACATTATATATATATATATATATATATATATATATATATATAAGTTTAGTGGCTATATTTAAATTCTGAAAAAAAACATATAGACATATATATTCGAATTAAGAATTAATTGTTTGACAAAAGGAATATATAAAAGAGGTTATGTTGATTTCCTTAATCCATGGATTTTCATCAGAGGAAATGAAATGCGGTTAGCAAAATGTTCAGCTGTGAATGGACGCTTATTTTGCTTTTCAGCACAAATATTGAAAATAGTTTTTTAAGGGGTGAATGATAATTATATGGAAATAATTCTCACCTTTTTGGCTAGGATCGCCCTGAAAGTATTACTTCAAGTAATATCTATCAGGATCTTTCATCTGATTTCTAATCAGTGTCTTATCTCGATTATATATATATATATATATATATATATATATATATCCCAGAAGTTAGATGATATAATTATTTTCGCAGTCACATAACGTCACACCAAACAAAAGCCATGAAAGCCAACATGGCCTGATCATTTGCGTATATCGGGATTCGAAACCCGAATCTCTTGCACGCAAGGCAAGTATTCTGCCACTTAAGAAACCGCGCCACACACAAGGGAGTCTATTAACTAACACAGATCAACGCACACACATACATATATGAGAGAGAGAGAAAGAGAGAGAGAAAGAGAGAGAGAAAGAGAGAGAGAATGCTAGAGATGAAAGATAGATAGATAGATAGATAGATCACATATAAATACAGTTGAATTTAGCGACAGGATACTGTATTCAAATTTGGCCAGTCGCTATTAATTATGCAAACCGAACTGATTTCTATATCAAGAATACAAGATATTCATATGCCTCCAAACTATGTCTCATTGCTAGTTCAAATGTCATCCTTAATATCACCGATTGATCAAACTATAAATATAATCAATCAAACCCTCTGCTTGAAAATTTCGAGAAAAGCTGTCTTCACTTTACACCCCCCTCTCCATTCTATTTCTCCTTTCACTGTCTCTCTCAGCTTCTGTATTTCTTAATTTGTGTTCGATCGCGATATTCTAGTCCACTGTGATCCGTAATCGCAATAGCAACTCTTAACTGATATTGATCATAATGATCTGGTTGGATAAACAGATAAATAGATATGTTACAGAGCGCAGACGCATGGAATATTCTTAAAATCTTCAAAAAACCTGCAAATTTTCATGTAGTTTCGTTCCATAGAATCAAAGATATTGACATTTAAATATTCAATTTGGTTGCCAGTACAGACATGCTTCCACACGTTTCTCATATGTTATATCTCGCCTCTTTGATTTTCATCCATTTTCATATTCTTCAATATAACACAAGCTTATTTGCATTTGTATTCATGTTGAATTAATGTTAACTGCATTCATTTATGATTTCGTTTCTTGGCCTTCGGACCGGGATCAAAGTTTAGTATCTGTTCCGGCAGATACTGCAAGCAAACACCATTATAAGACCTTGGTCAATGTAGGGGAAACCCTTCATACCAATTGTCACCATCCAGCTCCCCTACTCCCCGGGGAGTTGGTCCCCATTTCCCCTTCACTCCTCACATTAAAATTGGCCTTGTGCCTTATTTGCTCGGTGGGGGAGCAAATAAATACCTTGCCTTTTTTCTGTTGTTCTTGGCCTCCGGGCCGGGATCAAAGTGTAGTATCTGTTCCAGCAGATACTGCAAGCAAAGACCATATGTGGGGGCAAACCCACATATAAGACCTTGGTCAATGTAGGGGCACTATCCAGCTCCCCTACTCCCCGGGGAGTTGGTCGCCATTTCCCCTTCACTGCTCACATTAAAAATCGGCCCTGGTCCTAATTTTCTCGGTGGGGGAGCAAATAAATAGCTTGGCCTTCGGGCCGGGATCAAAGTGTAATATCTGTTCCGGCAGATACTGCTAGCAAAGACCATATGTGGGGGAAACCCAACATATAAGACCTTGGTCAATGTAGGGGCAACCCTTCATACCAATTGTCACTATCCAGCCCCCATTTCCCAGCCATCGGGAGCTGATCCCCTGTTCCCTCCCCCTCCCTCTCTCTCCACATTAAAAACAACCTTGTGCCTAATTTGCTCAGTGGGGAAGCAAATAAATACCACCTGTTCTGCAGATGCTGCACTTAAGATAATTTGTACCAGTCAATGGAGGGGAAACCCTCTATACCGGGACAATTATTATTTTTGGTAACCAGAGTGCCCGCTTTTTGCCTACTTTTAGGAGAGCTGGTTTTACCCCACATTAAAAACGGCCTTGTGCCTAATTTGCTTTGGTGGGGAAGCAAATAAATACATTATTTGTCTAAAAAGTCTACATTTACAGCTTTCCATTTTTTAAGTTTTTCTTTGTTCTTGTCTTTATCGGCGTTTATGCACTTAGTTCTGACTGCATTGTTTTGTACAGCTCTCAGTAGGATTTCACAGTTTATATGCATTATTTGATACTGGAAATATTCTAATTGTTCCCTATTTTCAAAAGATATAACATATGAGAAATATTGGAATCAAGTCTTCCCTTGCTGTTATTTCAGATCATTTGATACCATAGCAGCAAGTTTTAGTCTTCTCTCCATCAAAGCCAAAGGTTTTGGGTATATATATATATGTGTGTGTGTATTGGCTGAAAAAAATCGACGTTCACTGTTTGTTTATAAAAAAAAAGTAGTTAGAGCACTGTAAAAGTGGTGGACAAATGTTTGTTTAAATAGACATTTGGCGAGATTATTTACGGGCGCCGCTCCCGTGAGTCGATCGGTAAACATGTGGACTGTCAACGCGATGGTTCTAATATCAATTCTCGGCTTGGGAGAGGTGCTAGTCCAGCGGCACTGATGAGTTGTGATACAACGAAACAGGACTGTACGTCGATGACTACAAATATATACACAGTATACAGTAGCTCTACGATGTTTTTTCGGCCCCTGGTTACGGAATTTTCCCCGCATCATGGTGTTATTTATAATGTTATTTGAGTGCGACTGGACTAACAAAAGTTCGATCCTACAAAAATCAATTTGATAATAAGCAATTCTAACCTCTGGCTCATGGGATCAGTGCCCGTAAATGAACTCTCAAAATTCTATTTATGTAAACATTTGACCGCCGATTTTTACAATGCTAGATTTATATCTTTCTTTACAAACGAAGAGCGTTTGCGTTATACCAACCAAGTAACGGGTTAAATCGCTTACAACAATGCTCCAAGGATATATATATATATATATATATATATATATATATATATATATATATATATATATATATATATAAAGAATGTGATAGATTATATATAATTATTTTCACAGCCAAAAGAACGCCGCAGCGCACAAGAGCCATGCCAGCCAACGAACAGGAAGTCCAACACTCGAGTTTCGCCCTCATTTGGGCTCATCAGTCAGGCATATTTGCGCCCGGGATTTGAAACACGAGCCTCCTGCATACGAGGCAAGCACTCTACCAACTGAGCAAACGCCCATCACGCAGGAAATTCTATTAACCAACACAGATCAAGCAAACCGTCTATTCCACAGCTTGATATCATCGCGGTTTGCTTTGCAATACAACAGCCATAGTATTTTGAACCTGCTGATAGTACAGTTTCTTTAATGATTAATCCAAGATTCGGGTCCTTGACTATCAGGCGGATAACGTCAGCCCAGATAAAACGCTTACCTCCAGCATCCTAACCAGTGACCTTGCTACAAGGATAGGCATAGAGACAGAACTTTTCCGACAACTCTGGCGGCTGTTCACGCAAAATACTGTCAACCTTGAATACAACTTTTTCTTCTCCCTTACTCAGAAAAATCACTCATTAAAATATGAGGACTGAGGGACAAATAAAGAGAAGCGAGAGTGACGGGAGCTGCTGATAACGCATCCACAATGCAGTGTCTACTCTCCATTAAAAAAATTAAGTATTTACTTAATAAAAGTCCATTTGGCGTGTGTAAAGAAAGGTATGGCGAAAGATTCCCCTCTCACTAACTTTATGGAATCAACTTGGAAAATCTAAACAACGTTTATGGACAAAAAAAATCTATTATAAAAAATAAAACAATATATATTCCAAATGAACTTGCCAAATAGAATCGGCACATTTTTCCACGAGAAAACCATTTACACAATTAATAAAACAATGAAATAAAGATAAATATTCAAATCTGAAATAAATATAATATTAGCATTTTCGTTTAGAAAAGAAATATATTACAAATTCATAACTTAACTGCTATAATACATGAGTGCAAATAAGAATTGATTTTGCTTGAAATAAACTTCAGCTTTTTCACTTTTGAAATGAATTTAAAGTTATGGTATTTCTATTTATAATAAATAAAAATTCTACATTATTTAAAATATAATATTTATGCATATTTTACAACCGGACGGCCTGCTAGGGATATATATATATATATATATATATATATATATATATATATATATATATATATATATATATGTGTATGTATGTATATAAAGCTTAATGCCTGTGTGTGTGTGTCTGATCACGAATAGGCTCCTATATTGTTGACTCTTTTAAAAACTTATTACATATAATGATAGAAGATGTATCGAGACACAGGAATGGGTGTATTTGATTTGGCAAAACAGTGGTTCATTAAAATTGTGGGGTCTGCGTTCGCGCCTGGTCCACAAAGTATTGAAATAAAAAAAACTTCAAAATTTAAAACACACGTTTACAAATGTTTTTGATATAGATGTACATAAGAATACTTTGAAAGGTATGTTTTAACTTAAATAGGGATGGTATAATAAAATTGTGGGGTCTGCGTTCGCGCCTGGCCTCCATAGAATGAAAATAGGCACACACTTTAATAAAGACTTTTCATATCTATCTACGCAAGTATACTTTGATAATTATGTTTCAGTTTGAAGAAATATGGTATAATAAAATTATGGGGTGTTCGTTCGCGCCTGACCTCCATAGAATGGAAATATGTCACAGAGTTTAACAAGGTTTTTTTAATATAGATCAACAGAATATTATGATAAGTGTTTCAGTGTGAACAGGTATGGTATAATAAATTATAGGGTTTATCTATTTTATTTTTACTTTCATCATATTTTGCTTTGGTTTTGATATCCACAAATTCGAAGCTATCTCTTTACAACCCTTCCTTTTCATAACCAATCATACATTCATAAATCAGATCCATTTTCTGTAGGCTATCTTGAACCCAGTCAACGACGGGTACTTTTGCTAGTATATATATATATATATATATGTAGTAGTAAGTTATAAAATATATATGACAATATCTATATTTTATAACTTATTACCTAGTTCTACCTACGTATTGAGCACTATTGAAGTAAATACTTAAAGTTTACACATAAACCTAGACTTTAGTGTGTATGTATGTGTTTATGTATATATATATATGTGTGTTTATATATATGTATATATATATACACTAGGTATGGAACGATTCATATATTTTTCCCGATTCCGTGCTAAATTCCCGATTCTGATACAATTACCGATTCCGATTCTTTATAAATATCTAGTTATTTAACTATAAGATTGTTATTTTTCCCGATTTTCATTAAAAAAAAACACTTGTTAAATATGCAGATACCTTCCCAAACGCTAAAATACACGTGTGGAGGATGGTCTATCGAATTTAGCTTTATTGGTATTTTAAAATCAATAGATATTTATTTTATCATTATTAGCAGCAATTGAAGATTTTACTTTAAACAAAATCAAAATAAAAGAGACAATTTAAAAAATCGTTTTGGCATCGGAAAATAGACATCAATTTTTCCGATTCCGATACCAATTCCGATTAATCGTCCTAACACTAATATATATATATATATATATATATGTATATATATATATATATATATATATATATATATACACACACAGAGACAGACACACACACACACAAATATATATATATATATATATATATATATGGGGTGGGCAGAAAGTTTTTAATCCTATCTTTTGAGAAGTCTGTTCTGACTTTTCTTTGATGATTTTAGCAGTTTGTCATGTGTCAATAATTCCAATTCTTCCTTCCGACAGGTTCCTTCGACCTTTTCCCTTGGTGTTCTTGGGGCCATTTTTGCTTTCATTCATGTCATATGCAGAGCGAGAAGAGTCCATCCGTCGGGATCTGCCATCCCGTCAAACCTTTACGACATGGCCGAGTCAACCGCACTCCGCTCGCATTCGCCTAGGGTGCACGGATTTAACGTCCACCTTGTTGACACACGGGTCTTCCTTCTCTGCCATCCACCCAGGCAGCACTGTCGAACATCAGCTTTGTCAAGATTATCCTGCCAGCTTTATCGACTGACACTGTCTCTAGACGGCATCAAGATACACAAAGACGCACACACATACACACAATTTACACATACACACAAGCATACACACACACACATGAAAGAAAAGAAATCCTTTCATTCTGAAAAAGATCATGGATATACTCTGCGGGTTATTTGTACAGAGGAAACTGTGACGAAGATCTGGAAATATAGTATATTTATATATATATATATATATATATATATATATATATATATAGTATATTTATATATTTATTTGAATCCAGAACCACTACAATCAGCGAGGAAAACTAATGAATAAAACGAAAAATGAATATATTGCTGTTTCTTTTTTTTTCAGGAACCACCATTTATCAAGGCCCGAAGTCCACTCGAGGATAACTGTTAATAGGTATACATTAATCAATGTGATTTTAGCATAGTAAGCATACGTAGTGGGAATTTTGTAAATTGGATTACTTTGGAGGACGGTTCATCAAGAACTTGTTTACGTTCGACGTAGTCAGCTGGAAAGCAGGAAAACGGAAGAAAGTTCCACAGACGTGCAGTTCTTAGAAAGAAGCTTTGTTCATGGAATCTACATTTAGGTTTAGGCACAGATAAAGAGTGTGGGAAATTATTGATAGTGGTTTTGGCTAGACAAGTATTTTTCGTGAAAGTTTGGCGGGGGGGCATAGATTGAAGCTCAGATGAGCACTTGCCATGAGAATAACGATAAAGCAGATTTTGAAAGCGGTGTTTATCTATTACATATTGTATATTAGGTCGGAGATTTTTTTTCCTCCCCGGATCCGTATCGGGGCTAATTTTTAAAACTGTTAATGTTATTAATACATTAATAAAAATTAAACTGATTTTCATAGATGGATTGCTATATTATTTCATCATAAATAATCACAAATAATATTTTCATGATTAAAAAATAATTTGATTTGAGATAAATGCAATCAAAATTTTTTTTATAATTGAAATGAGGTTTAATATATTTTTAAAATAGTTAATTAAAAATATTTCAATAGTTTATTTACTATATTATTCATTATTTTTGTTTGAAAATATTTAAAATTATCTTATATTTAAAATATTATTAAAATACTTCATTTTATTTTTAAAATATTCTAATAAATTATTTATAAACATAAACACTAAACATAACCATCTATTACGTAAAGGGAGAAATCGATTTAAATGTATGTATGTATGTATGTATGTATGTATGTATGTTTGTATGTCTGCCTAAGGGCGAATGAACTCTTTTTCTGGGTAAACGGCCAACTAGCACCGTGTATTTTTTTGTGTGTGTATATATGTATTCGGGTAGAGAGGGCCCCCGTAAGCCTTGGTGAAGGCAACCTTTCTAGGAGAAGCAAATCTCTGATTTAAAAAAACATAAAGCGGAAGACCAGTACCCGCATTAAGCTGGTCTGCAGTTTAATTTGTTGCTGGCTATCTTGCTCTTGCTTGTTGCTGGATCTCAACATTTGGAACCGAGAGAGAGACTTAGCTATCGTACAAAGCTAAGACTCTGTAACATCATATTTGTATAGATACTCCCTCAGACATTTGGGCTCATGGATTTTAAATGTCTGAGTGAGTGGCACTCGTCTGACAAGACGTTGCAATCATCATATCTGCCTAAAACTTTCGACAGGCGTAACGAACATTGACAAATTTGGTATCATTAAACAGAAAATGTGCAATACTGAAAGTTCTCGAAAAAAAAGTCGAAACCTAGTATTACTTTTTAATTTTTAATATTGATTCCTGCATGTAGAGACCAATGGAATTAATAATTTCACCAAAGTCTACGCGGTTTAAAATGATGCGGGACTATTTTTGACGAACACCGCTTGCGAATTTCCAATTTCAAAACCGGAAGCCATTATCAAGTAAACTATTCTCATTTACAGACTTGGACTATTAGGCTGTTTCCTTCTCCCAGATAAACCGCACAACCAATACTTGACATGCGATACTAAACATACGTGTTAACACCCCCAGATACATTAAGTACATTCGTATAAAATAAAAACAAATATCAACCCAGCCGTTTCCTAAAGACGAACTCACACACACAATTCCTCTTGTTTAAAAAATATGGATAGATGTCATTTATTTGTTTTTGTTTGCGATACTTTTAAATGAATTCAATTATTATTACGAAAGTGCATGTTTACCTGAATGCGAGTTAGAATTAATTTTCCCTTTTAGCAATTTAGTACCCTCAAAGTAAGAGCGGCATATATATTGCTTCAATTGTAATTATCCACTGGCACATGTTTCGCTGTCTACTACTCATTAGCCACTCCGATTAGCCGTAGACGACAAAACACGTGTCAGTGGATAATTATATTTTAAACACGGTATAGATAGCGAGAGAGATAGGGTTATAGAAAGTTACAAAGAGATAAATAGACAGATAGATGTGCGCGCACACACACACACACACACACACACATATATATGTGTGTGTATAGTATTCAGGTATATATATATATATATATATATATATATATAGATAGATATATATATATATATGTATGTATGCATGTATGTGTGTGTGTGTGTGTGTGTGCGCGCGCGTGTGTGTGTATGCATAATGCTAAAAGTCAATGAATGCTCCTAGGATAGTGATTTAAAGGTTATGGGGGTTTTTATACATGAAAACGATGTTACTGTTTGCATTTAATATTTAATATTTTCATTGTTATTTTTTATATTTTAAGCGGACCTCCGCGTTTGGTCACAAAAAAGTAACCAAGCGTGGAGGTCGGCTTGAAATATAAAAAATGACAATAAAATTATTAAATATTAAATACAAAATGTAAGATCGTTTAAAAAAACCCTCATTATCTTTAAATTACTATATATATATATATATATATATATATATATATATATATATATTATTGCTATATATATATTATTACTATATATATATATTATTACTATATATATATTATTACTATATATATTATTACTATATATATATATATTGTTACTATATGTATATATACGTGTATATATTATTACTATATGTACATATATTATTATTACTATATATATATATATATTATTACTATATATATATATTATTACTATATATATACGCATATATATTATTACTATATATACATATATTATTATTACTATATATACATATATTATTATCACTATATATACATATATATTATTACTATATATTTTATTACTATATATATATTATTACTATATATATATATTTTGTTACTATATGTATATATACGTGTATATATTATTACTATATATACATATATTATTATTACTATATATATATATATATATTACTATATATATATTATTACTATATATATACGTATATATATATTATTACTATATATACATATATTATTATTACTATATATACATATATTACTATCACTATATATATATATTATTACTATATATATATACGTATATATATATATTATTACTATATATATGTGTGTGTCCGTATATAGATAGATATATAAATGACAAAAGTCTATATTGCAATTTCAAGAGGGTAGCAATCTTACCGTTTATTTCGTTAAGCATGTTGAAATGCACGATTATTGGCAGCACGTGTTTCGTAACGCAGAATCATTCATGTAATTATTATGTGATTTTTTAAATTTATTCTGCCCTTAAATTATCAACTTAAAAAGCACATAAAGGAAGAGAAGCTGTAATTGTTTTCATTTTGTTACACTATCTTTTGAATTTTAATGATTTGCATTTATTTGCATATGCACTGTTGTAAAGACGAGCTTCTTAAATTAAAGGATTGCTATAAATAAAAGGTGCGGTGTAATTTAATAAATAATATTTTTCCACATAAATAATATATATATATATATATATATATATATATATATTATTGATGTGGAAATATATTTATTAAATTACATTTCACCTTTTATTATATATATATATATATATATATATATATATATATATATATATATATATATATATAATTATTTCTTTACACCGACAGGCAGAAGTGTTTCATCCTTTCGAGAATCATCAGCGCAGGGAGTTACGAAGCCATGTCAGTCTTTATTAGCAAGGACCAACCCACACGGCCAAGGTAACCGCGAAAAATGCAGTTGCAATTAACTTTTATATTAAACGTAACTGTCTAATTTGCAAGAGTGAGCCTATGATTATAACATCATGATCTACACACGTGAGACTACGTGACCGACTTTAATTTCACATTAGAGTGCTCAACAGTAAGAACACAGTCCTTAAAGGGGCTGACACGTACGCACCTATAGTATATATATATATATATATATATATATATATATATATATATATATATATATAGTTCAATGACTTAAAATTATGTCAATGATTATAAAATTCTTTCAATGACATTAAACAAAATTTCAATGATCTAAACAATCTGAAAAATTTCAAATGAAAATATGAAATAATAAAATAAGTATAAAAAAGCAATTGTTGCTCATTAAAGACACATTTTATCTTGTTGGTATTTCTTAAACCATTATATATAACCACTAAAACGCGCATCAAAGCACACAAATAAGGAACTCGAGACTTCTGGAAAATCTACAACAGTGTAGTAAATAATGGGCAATCAACAATTCCCCCAGTGACCAACAATCACGAGGTTGTTTGCTCAGCAACTGAGAAGGCTAACATGCTTGCCAGTCGGTTGCCTCAGCCTCCACACTAGACCCTACTAACCAGCCCCTACCTGACATTCCTTTGCGGACAGACGCCACGCTAGACGATCTGAAAATCACCCCTGCTCAGGTTCATGCTATCATAAAAAACCTTGCACTTCAAAAGCATGTGGACCCGATCTCATCCCAGCTATGCTATTAAAAAAGTGCTCATCCGAAGTAGCTCCAGTTCTCTCCAAACTCTACAACAAATGCTTTAATGAATCTTGCTTTCCGGGCTGTTGGAAAACTGCTTCTGTGGTACCAGTATTTAATAATTCTGGCGAAAGAACTGACCCATCAAATTATCGCCCCATTAGTCTCCTCCCACTTTTCGCCGAAATATTTGAGACCATAATTAACCATGCTAGTCCATCATTTTGCAGATGCTAAACTTCTGACTGACCAACAATATGGATTTAGACAAGCCCGTTCCACAGCAGACATCCTAACTGTAGTCTCTGCATGTATATACCATTCACTAGATAAAGCGGGGAAGGGTAAAACGGTAGCCCTAGGTATATCCAAGGCTTTTGACAGGGTATGGCATGAGGGTCTCCTCAGGAAAATTAGGTCATACGGTATCACTGGTAGTATACTTAGAATAATTAAATCCTTCTTAGATAAGAGAAAAATCCAGGTTGTCCTCGACGGTCGTACATCTAAACAATATGATATTAATGCGGGAGTGCCTCAGTGGTCTATATTTAGACCTCTATGGTTCCTAATATTCATAAATGACCTCCCCGAGAAAATTGCCTCTGAGATGGGTATATATGCTGATGACACCACACTCTATAACAGGCACGACAGGAAAACTAATCAACACATATCTAAAGAAATGGTAAAAACACTAGAGGATGACCTCCAATCTGTAGTGGAATGGGGACAAAAATGGATGGTCACATTCAATGCTGCCAATACTAAACTCGAAATGTTGCATCCCTCTGTCTGTTCTACAAGTATTTCAATGGTGAATGCTCTGGCTAACTGCAGACACTTGTGCGCCCACGCCGTCGACAACCTCGACAAATCCGACAGGCAGCTAAATCCCATCCCAATGCAGTAGAGATGCCTAGATGTAAAATATCTTTCTACTTCAGTAGTATTTTTCCCCAGAACCGCTAGACACTGGAATTCCATTCCAGGTCCCTGCTTCCCCAACTGTACTGACATGCGGAAGTTCAAGTGTAACGTGAACCGACATCTTGCTGCCCAAATCCCTACATAGTACCTCAGTAGTTGTTGCCCCTGATAGTAGCCCCCTACACCAAAGTAACAATGTTCCTTGTTTGGGGTGAAATGTATATATATATATATATATATATATATATATATATATATATATATATATATATATATATATAAACTGTGTCAATCGCTTTATTGCAGATTAGTAAAATATCAATATTTTACTAAATATACGTCATCAAAAAAGTAAAAAATTGTAACATCAATGGGTTGCACTCAGTTAGTTATTTCTCAAAATTTTATTCAAATTCATGCCATATTCACGGAGTTTGACATTTTATTTATGTTTAAGAAAACTATATTGTCCATCGCTTTATTGCAGATCTGTTTAAATGCCAAAAAATCAGGCGATTAAAGGTTATCGAAAAGCAAAGAGTATTTGCCGGACTCGTAGGAAGATTGTCCATCAAAGATTTAGCTATGGAGCTGGAAAGGGATCCAAGAACGTTGGCCTCATTCTTGAACAACCTGAACGCATCATCCAGAAAAATAAGGCCATCAGGAGAAAGCTTTCAGGTCATGATAAACACCACTGCTTCCGTTTTTCTAAAAACTGGAATCTCTCCAAGATCCAGGCAGGCCGGATACAACGTGTTGAATGAGACTGCAAGGAACATCAAACCTCTTCCAAACCTCCATTGAACAAACAACATAGGGAAAAACGAATGGCTTGGACACAGAATTACATGAAAATAGATTTCGAAAAGGTCCTATTTAGGGATGAGGCCCATGCTACTCTTGACGGTCCGGATAAATGGACCAAAATTTGAAACCCGAACGGAACTCCGACCCGTTACAGAGTTCATCGCCAACAAAGAGATGGAGGTATTATGTTTTGGGAGGGAATCATTAAGGATTAGTTGGTTAGACCATGCCGAGTGCCTGAGGGTGTAACGCTCTGATCCTCATCTGGCATCAAATGAAATGAATGTCTCTCGTCTTGGGGGGGGGGGCTCATGTTTTGACAAGCTTCTGGGCTTGACCTTTACTCCTGATCTTAAATGGAACGCATGCATTAAATCCGTTGCCAAGGCCGCTGGAAAAATTGTGGGATCCTTATATCGATCCAGTAGATATCTCACTGCTGATGCAATTGTCTATCTATATAAGAGCCAGGTATGTCCAAGGATGGAGTACTGTTGCCACATCTGGGCAGGAGCTGCTAGAAAGAACTTAATCTGCGTTGATAGAGTTCAAAATAGACTTCGTAGCCTCGTAGGGGATGTCCTTTTCTCTTCCCTGCAACCTATATCTCACAGAAGAGATGTTGCGAGTTTGTCCCTGTTGCATCGTTTTTTCATGGCAAGTGTTCGTCTGAGCTCAAATATATAGTCCACCCTCGCCAAACTTTCACAAAAATAGCCGTCTAGAAGAAAGCACTATCACTAATTTCCCCCACTTTTTATCTGTGCCTAAACCTAAACGTAGATTCCATGAAAAAAGCTTCTTTCTTAGATCTGCACGCCCGAGGAATTATCTTCCGTTTTCCTGCTTTCTAGCTGACTACAATATGGTTGTCTTCAAGTCTAATGTAAACAAGTTTTCGATGAACCGTTCCATATAAGTTAACAAATTTGCCGAACTTCCATTACTAACGATTACTATATTGTCCAATTTCTACTGCATACTCTTTAACCCTTATCCTCGAGTGGCTTCTTGGCCTTGATAAGTGGTGATGCCTATGTAAAAAAATAATGCTTAACAGCAATGCGAACATGCCACTTTCATAATGATTTTTATACATGACAATGTACCATCCCATACTGCTTGGGGCGACTGCAGCCTTCTTTGCATCTATGGGATTCGTTGGGAAAACTCTCATAACCTGACCACCGTGTTCCCCAGACATTAAACCCATTGCATATCTCTGGTCAATATTAACAAGAGAAGTTTATGGGACAGGAGAGCAATGTACTTCAAAGGATGTTTTGTGGAGGAACATAGTTGACGTTGCTAGAGCCATAACTCCTTTTAAGATCAAACAATTGATTTCTCACGGGAGAAAAGGTTGTTTTTAGTTATTTAAAAAAAATGGTGTATATGTCGATAAATAATTAATGTATATGACGTTTATAGCTAGGATATGCTTTTGTTTATTATTCTTTGACAGAAAAAATATAAGAAAACGTAAAGTTCGCAAGACAAGACATTGTATTTTTGCCCTACGCTACCTGCAATAAAGCGACGGACAGTGGAAATTCTTCGATAAAAAATAAAATATCATAACTTTGTTAATATCGCATGAATTTGAAGAAAAATCTTTGGAAATAACTAACCTTAAAACAGTTGTTTGGTGATATAATTTTCATTTTCTTGTGACATGTATTTAATAAAATATTGATATTTTACTAATCTGCAAAAAGGCGATTGACAGATTATATATATATATATAATTATCCACTGACACGTGTTTCGTCGTCCACGACTCATCAGAGTGGCTGAATCTAGCGAGACTCAGCCACTCTGATGAGTCGTGGACGACGAAACACGTGTCAGTGGATAATTATATTTTAAAAATAATATATATGCCGCTCCCCATTAAAAGGGGGTACCAGATTGGTCAATGGGAAAATTATTCCCAACAAGCATTCAGGTAAAAATGCACTTTCGTATAAATACTTGAATTCATTCAAGAAAGTATCGCTAACAAAAACAAATAAAACATCTATATATATATATATATATATATATATATATATATATATATATATTCCCCCAAAGCTTCTGGCTTTCATGGAGGGGAGACTAAAACTTGCTAGTATGGTTTAAATAATTTGAAATAAGAGCAACGGGAGACTTGATTCCAATTATTGGTTATATGTTATATCTCCTCTCTTTTGGAGTGGGGTACGATTATGAATATATCCAGTATAAAAAATTCCTTATACATTTTGAAATTTGCTCCATGTATCGAAATCAAAGAGAAATTTGCTCCATGTATCGAAATCAAAGAGAAATTTGCTCCATGTATCGAAATCAACGAGAAATTTGCTCCATGTATCGAAATCAACGAGAAATTTGCTCCATGTATCGAAATCAACGAGACATTTGCTCCATGTATCGAAATCAAAGAAGGGAGATATAAAATATGAACAATATTTGGAATCAAGTCTCTCTTTGCTGTTATTTCAGATCATTGGAAATCATAGCACAGCTAGAGCATAGATAGAGGCTTAGGGGAAATATTGGATATTTTGAAAGTCATATGCAAAACCTGGAAAACATTTTTTGGCTGTAAAAAAAGTGCCAACGATGAACTCTGGATGATGAATTATTAAGAGCAACTGCCAGTTAGCTCACAACAAAATTCAGGTCATGAACTTTCTAACGAGTCTTCATTTGTTAAATTCTGATCAATACTCGTTGATTTGAACTCATGAAATAGCACAAAAACTGGTCTCTCTCTCTCTCTCTCTCTCTGTCTCTGTCTGTCTGTCTGTCTGTCTCTCTCTCTCTCTCTATATATATATATATATATATATATATATATATATATATATATATATATATATATATATATACTAGTATTTCAGCCCGGCATTGCCCGGGTGTTTGGAGGTGTATATTGAGCAAAAAAAAAAAAAAAAAAAAAAGCGGTCAATTTAAAAAAAAAACTTTGGCTCCTATTATGACCCCTTAAAATTTATTGTTTTGGGCTCTAATCGAGTTATTAAGTTTGATCCATGTCCAAGGAACCTATATCTAAACTTTCAAGTGTTTAGACCCAAAATTGTCGGAGGAGTTTGGTAGAGTTCTCAAAGGTCAAATCGTTGAACTTTGACCACTTAACAGCCAAATTCCTGGCCGAAAACCGATCACAAAGATTTTCCCAAATCTCAGTACCCTGTATCTCACATTTCGAGTTTTTATACTTAAAATTGACATTAGTTATTGCGTAGAGAAATGTACATACACAGACAGACAAACAGACACATACAGATACACAGGCACGTTCACTTTTATGCATATATAGATATATCTGGATATATTTATACTGGTAGTTTAATGCTCATATCTTTGGTTCTATAGGACAAAACTACATGTAAATTTGCAGGCTTTTTGAAAATTATAATAATATTCTTTTATTAAAATGTTATGACAATTGTTAAAGAAGAACCTAGAACCTATATTTTTAAACCAATAAAATATGCCAAAATTTCCTATATTTTATATATAGTGTCCTGTGAACCAGCTTCAGTTTTGCTGCTTCGGTTTTCTCTCTTGTGACCTTGCCAGGCCATTAATATCGCCTGTGTATGTATGTGTTTCTTTGTGTATAAACATACAGTATCATCAGATTTAGAATAAATGCAATGAATTAAAAATACATAAAAATATTTTGTTTTCATTTATACGCAAATTAGTGACTTAATATTGATTTAAAACGCATTGGAAAAATAAACAAATAAGTATAATCGGCATAAAGAAATGCAACTAGAACAGAAGAAACCAACAGAAACAAATTAATGCAATTGAAATAAGGATAATAAAGATAGTGGATTTCAAATGGATGAAAGAACGTCATAGTGTTAGAACTCTTTTCTGAAGAAATTTAAAAGCACGTTTGATCCGGAAAAGTTGAGCCGTTCTTCGGAAATGGTCAACTCCAGATACGTTAGAACGCAAGAGATCAAGAATGAAGACGTATGGAATGTTATTTGACGAAGCCAAATGTTGAGTACCATTGATGGACGGTCTTTGTTGTCGATTGAAAACAATCCTTTGTTTTCGTCTCATCCGTAGATCGGATTATTTGCGAACAAAATTTTGCTTGATTTAAACCGATTTTTGAAAAAGAAAAAAAAATGGCTGACATTATCAAGCAGTTATTATACAGCATGTTCCAAAAGTCTTGGTTACATTTCCAGTCCTCATAACTGCTAAACTTTGAATGGTAGCAAGATAAAAGTGGTGTTATTTTAAAGCTAAATTCATTAAGCTTTTCTTAAGCTTTGGATTATTTTCATTCCTTTTTAGATTCAGTAATGGCGTTCACTCAACCAGAAAAGGCGTTTTCTGTGCTTGAATTTTCAAAAGCTGAATCACAGACACTTGCTCAATGTGCATTTTGCAAAAATTTGGAAACCGTCACCAGAAATGAAAGTCTATATTCAGTAAATCGGTAAATAGTATATGGTAAATCGTATCTCTCATTCCAAGCGAAACTGTTGGAACCATTGATAAAGCAATACAAGGATGCATCTGGCAAGAATAGGACTATCTGCTTGATTTCTGTCGTGTGACCAATGGTGCTCACATTGAAAATCTTTTAACATTCAATGAAAACTTTCTCTGAATATACCAGATGCGTTTTTATATCCTTAATAGTTCTTGAGAACTTTTCACTTAGAAAATCATTTTGGTAATTATGCAGAATAGCGTACAACAGATTTTATATCTGCAACAGAGAGATGACACTTTCAGGCTTTCAGATCGTGAATGCATAGGTTAAATTATAAAAGCCATCAATTTGTAATCCTTTCTGATCCATTCGGGAGGAAAAATTAGGATGCAAAACTTTGAAACCTCTTTCGTGTTTGTAAGCTACACAGAGGCGTTCATGTTTCAGCCAAGTGTCTGACGTATCCGTGTGCGATTAAATATGGACGCCTGAATGTATCTTAATTGCTATAATGTCCCATATATATATATATATATATATATATATATATATATATATATATATATATATATATATAGTTTCCGGACACGCCTATGAACGAACCTAGACGGAGAAATAGACATGTCGGTATTCAGAAATACATAAGCGCTACCCCATCCCCGTTCACACATGGTCCAAACATACTATCATAATTATTATCTATCGGATTCAATCGTCTTTAATTTACCGACAATTTCCACACACCGAGTCACAAGAAAGCGACACCATTTACGCGATTATGCGGGCCTTTCTCTCGTCAAAGAAACCTCCAATACCGCCAATCCCAACATACCTCTACTTCTCAGCAGCGACTTGGACGCGTGTAAATATAGCTTGTTTCTGTAGTCACCAGCGAAATTAGTATCGGGAGGTCGGATTGTTGTATATGATTCTTCTTTTCTTTTGGGAACATGAATAATAAGGTTAAGCACCGGTCGAAGCCATCAATAAGCGAAGGACGCGGTGCATATATAATATCTTAACAACAATCATGCTCTAACGTTCAACGGGCGAGGCACCGAGAGCGCACATTCACGCGGGCGCAGAAGAGTACAATTATATTCGTGGTCAAAGTGGACATTATGGAAATACCATTTCATAGCGCTGAGATTATGTGACTAAACATTTGGACGAGGGAACGGCGTACGATTTAGCGCGGTTTCCTCCCGACTGTATCAGTATGCCTGTGGGCTTGCGTTCAGCGCTCGTCAGACCTGGTAATTTGCAGGTCGGGTTTCGGACACGAGTGCGTGTAACGTAGGGCTTATTGCTATAACTGGATTAATGTCGTGAGAAAACGAGAAATATAATAAGAACAAGAATATATATATATATATATATATATATATATATATATATATATATAATCCTCCCTGTCTTAGGTTGAGCATTTGCGAAGTGATATACAATCTACCATTAGCATATGAAGCGTGCTCTTTGTGTAAACAAACTGAACTTCGGTGCTTTGGACAATGTCAAAACATTGTTAATTCACTGCCCGTATAACAGCAATCATATAGCGCAACGGTTAGAAGCTCCGACTGTCATTTGAGCGATCAGGTTTCGATCTTGGCTTTGGGTAGTTGTTTGTCTAGCCTCACAGCGAAACAGTACTTTATTTGGAATACTATATATATATATACATATATATATATATATACATATATGTATATATATATATGTACATATATGTGTGTATACTGAGAGAAAGAGAGGAGAGACAGAAAACAAAGATGGTCACCCATTTATCTATGAATTTTCTAAGCTTAATCTGAAACCTTACACAGTTATATTTTGTTCTTTTTAAATGCCTTCTGTTTATTTTTCTGACACGGAAAGAAAATATTCAATGTTGACATGCAAACATTGATTGTTCTCCTTAAACGAAACAGATCTGTAAACATGTACTGAAGTTTGTTTTGATGAAAAGTTGATTGACATAATGAATTCAATCTTAATCTTTGCAATATTGCTGTTTATTTATAAATGCGCTGTGTTATATTAAACACGCAAAGAATAAAAAAAATAGTTTAATAAACAGAATTAATAAACAAATGATTGGTATATACAAAGAATAAAAATAATCACAAAAGAAAATTATCTTAAAACATATATAAACTACAAATTTTTTTTTGTATTAATATAACTTTTAAAAAAAACCCTTTTCTATTTATTTTAAAGAAAATACAACTTTGTTGACCCTGTCGGTGCGGCATTAGAATACGCCGACTGCCCCCCCCTGTAGAGGGTAAAAGTCCCTCAATGCGGGTCTTGGATATGACCTTAAACTATATCCAGTGGTTAGGCCCCAGCTTGTGGGCTTTGGGGAGTGTGGAGCCACCCTTTAATTACCATTGCTTCTAGGTCCACTCTGACCCGGAGTGGTAGTACATGTTAGGGTCCCAACTATGGGTTAAATAGAAACTGACGTGAAAACAACAAATATATTCTATTAAAAAAAAAAAAATTCTTCAAAATCTTTGGATTCGGCATTAAATAACCTGAAAAGGGTTGATATGCCGCAAAACAAAAACAACCAACCAACCAACAACTTTGTTATATATGGATCGTGGAATTGCATTCATCTGCAAAATATCTAGCTAATTCGCATATTCTTTTTAAATATTCATTTTAATTCTTTCTCTATGAGTTCTGTCGGTTTTCTTATGGGGTGATACTCTAGTTTACTATTACGTGCAATTATATTCATGCAGATATTCTACATGATTTATACCTGCGTAATATTTGCGTAAAAAGAGTATAGTAAACACAGCCCTCTTCCTATATATATATTCATGTATGCAGGTATAATTGTTTAAAAAAATTTGCCTATCAAACGCCTCTGTTAGTTTTAAGATCTGAAACGTAGAATCTAGAGTATTCGAACCGATGCAAAATTTGATATTTGGGTTTTAACCAGGAATGTATACCTGTATGTGCCATGACGCCATTAATGACGTCGCATCAGATTTGCGCCATAGCAAATTTTAGACGGAAGGTACAAAGGTATTGTTATCATTTCCCAAATCCGCTAACTAAGGCTATTTTGCCTTGGTTTGGCTTGCGTCATCGTCTAAACAAATGAATTCAGTAAGGCAATCGATAATTGCGCGGGATTGTTCACACAATACAAGCCCTTCCTAAGTCATATTATTACCGGGACTAATGTAAAATTTGACGACAATATGTGGTTGGGTCGTTATACTTACACACACACACACACACACACACACACACACACACACACACACACACACGCATATATGTATGTGTGTGTATAATTTCGTGTATCTACATAGGATTTTATGTATTAAATTTAACAGTGAAAAATATATGAATAGAATTAAGCATGTTGCTCCGAATTTTCCGTGTTTCGACCTCGAATCCTCAGGAGAATGAAACGCAAGAAAATATCTGGTTAATTTAATTACCATATATATATATATATATATATATATAGTAATTTATAAAATATATATGGCGATTAAGCCATTACTAACTAGCTCTACCTACGTATTGAGCACTTTTGAAGTAAATACTTAAAGTTTACGCATAAATCTATACTTTCGTATATTAAATTTATGTGAATAAATGAATTAGTTATATATATATATATATATATATATATATATATATATATATATATATATATATATATAGGGTGGCCCATAAGTCACTTCACAGTTTGAAAATCAAATAACTTTTTCTTAAATGAGTGTATTTAATTAATTATTTTTTTACTATGCAGTTTATAGTATGCGAATTTGTTTTGATTTAATTACGAAAGATAATGTCTCGTAAGTAGCCTCCATTCGCGGCTTTGTAAAGTCGAGCTCTTTCTAAGCTATTCTTTATGACAGTTCTTAACATCGGAAGTTGGAGGGAAAGAATTTCCTCCGTATGTTTTCCTTAAGTTCTTGGATGCTTCGAGGCTTATTTGCATACACTTTGTATTTAAGATATCCCCAAAGCCAAAAGTCCAGTTCTGTCAAATTAGATGAACGTGGAGGTAATTCAAAATCGAAATTTCAAGAGATTCTTCGATCCTGACACATCACATTTAACAACTGCATTGTTGCTCTAGCGGTATGTGCAGTTGCTCCATTTTGTTTGCCACCAAATACCCTGGCATGTTTACTAACTGAGGTTGAACAAATTCTATAGCATATCTTTTGAGAGGATATTGAACATTAAAATGGCGCATATAAGATGTTTGCATTGCAAAAATTGACCGTCGTTTTTCAAAGTGAAATTCAATTATACTCACTCGTTGTTATGTTGTAAACTTATCTATACAAAAAATATCTATTTTATAATTCTGAAAAGAGAAATTAAAATATAGAAATAGAAAAAGAGTTATTGAATTTTTAAAATGTAAAATGACTTATGGGCCACCCTATATATTATTTTTATTCATATAGTAAAGCGTTACGTATAATACTTGTCTATATAAATAAACAAAACATATTTAGCTCTTTTTTATTGAGCCTTCTTAACCATCTCATTTTGATTCATGAGTTTTACATACTGAATATCTTTAACCTGGAATATATATATATAATTAATTTTTTACTATAATAATTAAATACCTATAGACACTAGTGCTTCATCCTTTCGGGAATCTTAAGTGCAGGGTGTCACGATTAATACCAGTCGAATGATTCGAACCCCGCAACACCAGACATCTCTGGCTCGATTAGCGAAGACCTAATCAATTCGGCTACAATTAACCGCGTGAAATAACGTTGAATTTAAACATTTAATCTTAAATCTTCATTTACGTCAATCGGACAGTGGTTTAATCGTTATACGATGATCTATGCATAAGAGGTAAATTGGCCGGCTTTAATTAAACTGAAAGTTCTCAACGATAAGACACGAATTTCTTAACGGAGCTATATATATATATATATATAAATATATATATATATATATATATATATATATTATTTAACATGGGAAGAGTGGGGTTTAAAATAACTTAAACGTAATACAGAAATGAACGATGGTAAAAAAGAAGACATTATTAACAATTGTTTATTTGGATAATTTAAACGCGAAAAAAGTCAAAAGAACAATTGGGACGCTGAAATATTTACGTTATTATTTCGAAATTATTATTTAACATTGGAAGAGGTGGGTTTAAAATAAACAAAAAAGCATGAGAACAATTGGGATGCTGAAATATTTACGTTATTATTTCGAAATTATTATTTAACATTGGAAGAGTGGGGTTTAAAATAAACAAAAAAACATGAGAACAATTGGGACGCTGAAATATTAACGTTATTATTCCGAAATTATTAGTTAACATTGGAAGAGTGGGGTTTAAAATAAACAAAAAAGCATGAGAACAATTGGGACGCTGAAATATTAAGGTTATTATTTCGAAATTATTATTTAACATTGGAAGAGTGGGGTTTAAAATAAACAAAAAAAACATGAGAACAATTGGGACGCTGAAATATTAACGTTATTATTCCGAAATTATTAGTTAACATTGGAAGAGTGGGGTTTAAAATAAACAAAAAAAACATGAGAACAATTGGGACGCTGAAATATTAAGGTTATTATTTCGAAATTATTATTTAACATTGGAGGAGTGGGGTTTAAAATAAACAAAAAAGCATGAGAACAATTAGGATGCTGAAATATTTACGTTATTATTTGGAAATTATTATTTAACATTGGAAGAGTGGGGTTTAAATTAAATAAAAAAAATGAGAACAATTAGGACGCTGAAATATTAACGTTTTTATTTCGAAATTATTATTTAACATTGGAAGAGTGGGGTTTAAAAAAAACAAAAAACATAAGAACAATTGGGATGCTGAAACATTTACGTTATTATTTCGAAATTATTATTTAACATTGGAAGAGTGGGGTTTTAAATAAACAAAAAAACATGAGAACAATTGGGACGCTGAAATATTTACGTTATTATTTGGAAATTATTATTTAACATTGGAAGAGTGGGGTTTAAAAGAAACAAAAAAACATGAGAGTAATTGGGATGCTGAAATATTAACGTTATTATTTCGAAATTATTATTTAACATTGGAAGAGTGGGGTTTAAAATAAACAAAAAACATGAGAACAATTGGGATGCTGAAATATTTACGTTATTATTTCGAAATTATTATTTAACATTGGAAGAGTGGGGTTTAAAATAAACAAAAGAACATGAGAACAATCGGGACGCTGAAACATTTACGTTATTATTTCGAAATTATTATTTAACATTGGAAGAGTGGGGTTTTAAATAAACAAAAAAACATGAGAACAATTGTGACGCTGAAATATTTACGTTATTATTTGGAAATTATTATTTAACATTGGAAGAGTGGGGTTTAAAAGAAACAAAAAAACATGAGAACAATTAGGATGCTGAAATATTTACGTTATTATTTCGAAATTATTATTTAACATTGGAAGAGTGGGGTTTAAAACAAACAAAAAACATGAGAACAATTGGGACGCTGAAACATTTACGTTATTATTTCGAAATTATTATTTAACATTGGAAGAGTGGGGTTTAAACTAAACAAAAAACATGAGAACAATTGGGATGCTGAAATATTTACGTTATTATTTCGAAATTATTATTTAACATTGGAAGAGTGGGGTTTTAAATAAACAAAAAACATGAGAACAATTGGGACGCAGAAATATTTACGTTATTATTTCGAAATTATTATTTAACATTAGAAGAGTGGGGTTTAAAATAAACAAAAAAAACATGAGAATAATTGGGATGCTGAAATATTAACGTTATTATTTCGAAATTATTATTTAACATTGGAAGAGTGGGGTTTGAAATAAACAAAAAAACATGAGAACAATTGGGATGCTGAAATATTAACTTTATTATTTCGAATTTATTATTTAACATTGGAAGAGTGGGGTTTAAAAAAAACAAAAAACATAAGAACAATTGGGACGCTGAAACATTTACGTTATTATTTCGAGATTATTATTTAACATTGGAAGAGTGGGGTTTAAAATAAACAAAAAAACATGAGAACAATTGGGACGCTGAAATATTTACGTTATTATTTTGAAATTATTATTTAACATTGGAAGAGTGGGGTTTAAAATAAACAAAAAACATGAGAACGATTGGGATGCTGAAATATTTACGTTATTATTTCAAAATAATTATTTAACATTGGAAGAGTGGGGTTTTAAATAAACAAAAAAACATGAGAACAATTGGGACGCTGAAACATTTACGTTATTATTTCGAAATTATTATTTAACATTGGAAGAGTGGGGTTTAAAATAAACAAAAAGACATGAGAACCATTGGGACGCTGAAACATTTACGTTATTATTTCGAGATTATTATTTAACATTGGAAGAGTGGGGTTTAAAAGAAACAAAAAAACATGAGAACAATTGGGACGCTGAAATATTTACGTTATTATTTCGAAATTATTATTTTACATTGGAAGAGTGGGGTTTAAAATAAACAAAAAACATGAGAAGAATTGGGATGCTGAAATATTTACGTTATTATTTCGAAATTATTATTTAACATTGGAAGAGTGGGGTTTAAAATAAACAAAAAAACATGAGAACAATTGGGACGCTGAAACATTTACGTTATTATTTCGAAATTATTATTTAACATTGGAAGAGTGGGGTTTAAAATAAACAGAAAAACATGAGAACAATTGGGACGCTGAAACATTTACGTTATTATTTCGAAATTATTATTTAACATTGGAAGAGTGGGGTTTAAAATACACACAAAAACATGAGAACAATTGGGACGCTGAAACATTTACGTTATTATTTCGAAATTATAATTTAAAATTGGAAGAGTGGGGTTTAAAATAAACAAAAAAACATGAGAAAAATTGGGACGCTGAAATATTTACGTTATTATTTCAAAATAATTATTTAACATTGGAAGAGTGGGGTTTTAAATAAACAAAAAAACATGAGAACAATTGGGACGCTGAAACATTTACGTTATTATTTCGAAATTATTATTTAACATTGGAAGAGTGGGGTTTAAAATAAACAAAAGAACATGAGAACAATTGGTACGCTGAAATATTTATGTTATTATTTCGAAATTATTATTTAACATTGGAAGAGTGGGGTTTAAAATAAACAAAAAAACATGAGAACAATTGGGCCGCTGAAATGTTTACGTTATTATTTCGAAATTATTATTTAACATTGGAAGAGTGGGGTTTAAAATAAACAAAAAAACATGAGAAGAATTGGGACGCTGAAACATTTACGTTATTATTTCGAAATTATTATTTAACATTGGAAGAGTGGGGTTTTAAATAAACAAAAAAACATGAGAACAATTGGGACGCTGAAATATTTACGTTATTATTTCGAAATTATTATTTAACATTGGAAGAGTTGGGTTTAAAAGAAACAAAAAAACATGAGAGTAATTGGGATGCTGAAATATTAACGTTATTATTTCGAAATTATTATTTAACATTGGAAGAGTGGGGTTTAAAATAAACAAAAAAACATGAGAACAATTGGGACGCTGAAACATTTACGTTATTATTTCGAAATTATTATTTAACATTGGAAGAGTGGGGTTTAAATTACACAAAAAAACATGACAACAATTGGGATGCTGAAATATTTACGTTATTATTTCGAAATTATTATTTAACATTGGAAGAGTGGGGTTTAAACTAAACAAAAAACATGAGAACAATTGGGATGCTGAAATATTTACGTTATTATTTCGAAATTATTATTTAACATTGGAAGAGTGGGGTTTAAAATAAACAAAAAACATGAGAACAATTGGGACGCTGAAATATTTACGTTATTATTTCGAAATTATTATTTAACATTGGAAGAGTGGGGTTTAAAATAAACAAAAAAACATGAGAATAATTGGGATGCTGAAATATTAACGTTATTATTTCGAAATTATTATTTAACATTGGAAGAGTGGGGTTTAAAATAAACAAAAAAACATGAGAACAATCGGGATGCTGAAATATTAACGTTATTATTTCGAAATTATTATTTAACATTGGAAGAGTGGGGTTTAAAATAAACAAAAAAACATGAGAACAATTGGGACGCTGAAACATTTACGTTATTATTTCGAAATTATTATTTAACATTGGAAGAGTGGGGTTTAAAATAAACAAAAAAACATGAGAAGAATTGGGACGCTGAAACATTTGCGTTATTATTTCGAAATTATTATTTAACATTGGAAGAGTGGGGTTTAAAATAAACAAAAAAACATGAGAACAATTGGGACGCTGAAACATTTACGTTATTATTTGGAAATTATTATTTAACATTGGAAGAGTGGGGTTTAAAATAAACAAAAAAACATGAGAACAATTGGGACGCTGAAATATTTACGTTATTATTTCGAAATTATTATTTAACATTGGAAGAGTGGGGTTTAAAATAAACAAAAAACATGAGAACAATTGGGATGCTGAAATATTTACGTTATTATTTCAAAATAATTATTTAACATTGGAAGAGTGGGGTTTTAAATAAACAAAAAAACATGAGAACAATTGGGACGCTGAAACATTTACGTTATTATTTCGAAATTATTATTTAACATTGGAAGAGTGGGGTTTAAAATACACAAAAAAACATGACAACAATTGGGATGCTGAAATATTTACGTTATTATTTCGAAATTATTATTTAACATTGGAAGAGTGGGGTTTAAACTAAACAAAAAACATGAGAACAATTGGGATGCTGAAATATTTACGTTATTATTTCGAAATTATTATTTAACATTGGAAGAGTGGGGTTTAAAATAAACAAAAAACATGAGAACAATTGGGACGCTGAAATATTTACGTTATTATTTCGAAATTATTATTTAACATTGGAAGAGTGGGGTTTAAAATAAACAAAAAAACATGAGAATAATTGGGATGCTGAAATATTAACGTTATTATTTCGAAATTATTATTTAACATTGGAAGAGTGGGGTTTAAAATAAACAAAAAAACATGAGAACAATCGGGATGCTGAAATATTAACGTTATTATTTCGAAATTATTATTTAACATTGGAAGAGTGGGGTTTAAAATAAACAAAAAAACATGAGAACAATTGGGACGCTGAAACATTTACGTTATTATTTCGAAATTATTATTTAACATTGGAAGAGTGGGGTTTAAAATAAACAAAAAAACATGAGAAGAATTGGGACGCTGAAACATTTGCGTTATTATTTCGAAATTATTATTTAACATTGGAAGAGTGGGGTTTAAAATAAACAAAAAAACATGAGAACAATTGGGACGCTGAAACATTTACGTTATTATTTCGAGATTATTATTTAACATTGGAAGAGTGGGGTTTAAAATAAACAAAAAAACATGAGAACAATTGGGACGCTGAAATATTTACGTTATTATTTCGAAATTATTATTTAACATTGGAAGAGTGGGGTTTAAAATAAACAAAAAACATGAGAACAATTGGGATGCTGAAATATTTACGTTATTATTTCAAAATAATTATTTAACATTGGAAGAGTGGGGTTTTAAATAAACAAAAAAACATGAGAACAATTGGGACGCTGAAACATTTACGTTATTATTTCGAAATTATTATTTAACATTGGAAGAGTGGGGTTTAAAATAAACAAAAGAACATGAGAACAATTGGTACGCTGAAATATTTATGTTATTATTTCGAAATTATTATTTAACATTGGAAGAGTGGGGTTTAAAATAAACAAAAAAACATGAGAACAATTGGGCCGCTGAAATGTTTACGTTATTATTTCGAAATTATTATTTAACATTGGAAGAGTGGGGTTTAAAATAAACAAAAAAACATGAGAAGAATTGGGACGCTGAAACATTTACGTTATTATTTCGAAATTATTATTTAACATTGGAAGAGTGGGGTTTAAAATAAACAAAAAGACATGAGAACAATTGGGACGCTGAAACATTTACGTTATTATTTCGAAATTATTATTTAACATTGGAAGAGTGGGGTTTAAAAGAAACAAAAAAACATGAGAACAATTGGGACGCTGAAATATTTACGTTATTATTTCGAAATTATTATTTTACATTGGAAGAGTGGGGTTTAAAATAAACAAAAAACATGAGAAGAATTGGGATGCTGAAATATTTACGTTATTATTTCGAAATTATTATTTAACATTGGAAGAGTGGGGTTTAAAATAAACAAAAAAACATGAGAACAATTGGGACGCTGAAACATTTACGTTATTATTTCGAAATTATTATTTAACATTGGAAGAGTGGGGTTTAAAATAAACAAAAAAACATGAGAACAATTGGGACGCTGAAACATTTACGTTATTATTTCGAAATTATTATTTAACATTGGAAGAGTGGGGTTTAAAATACACACAAAAACATGAGAACAATTGGGACGCTGAAACATTTACGTTATTATTTCGAAATTATAATTTAAAATTGGAAGAGTGGGGTTTAAAATAAACAAAAAAACATGAGAACAATTGGGACGCTGAAATATTTACGTTATTATTTCAAAATAATTATTTAACATTGGAAGAGTGGGGTTTTAAATAAACAAAAAAACATGAGAACAATTGGGACGCTGAAACATTTACGTTATTATTTCGAAATTATTATTTAACATTGGAAGAGTGGGGTTTAAAATAAACAAAAGAACATGAGAACAATTGGTACGCTGAAATATTTATGTTATTATTTCGAAATTATTATTTAATATTGGAAGAGTGGGGTTTAAAATAAACAAAAAAACATGAGAACAATTGGTCCGCTGAAATGTTTACGTTATTATTTCGAAATTATTATTTAACATTGGAAGAGTGGGGTTTAAAATAAACAAAAAAACATGAGAAGAATTGGGACGCTGAAACATTTACGTTATTATTTCGAAATTATTATTTAACATAGGAAGAGTGGGGTTTAAAATAAACAAAAAGACATGAGAACAATTGGGACGCTGAAACATTTACGTTATTATTTCGAGATTATTATTTAACATTGGAAGAGTGGGGTTTAAAAGAAACAAAAAAACATGAGAACAATTGGGACGCTGAAATATTTACGTTATTATTTCGAAATTATTATTTTACATTGGAAGAGTGGGGTTTAAAATAAACAAAAAACATGAGAAGAATTGGGATGCTGAAATATTTACGTTATTATTTCGAAATTATTATTTAACATTGGAAGAGTGGGGTTTAAAATAAACAAAAAAACATGAGAACAATTGGGACGCTGAAACATTTACGTTATTATTTCGAAATTATTATTTAACATTGGAAGAGTGGGGTTTAAAATAAACAAAAAAACATGAGAACAATTGGGACGCTGAAACATTTACGTTATTATTTCGAAATTATTATTTAACATTGGAAGAGTGGGGTTTAAAATACACACAAAAACATGAGAACAATTGGGACGCTGAAACATTTACGTTATTATTTCGAAATTATAATTTAAAATTGGAAGAGTGGGGTTTAAAATAAACAAAAAAACATGAGAACAATTGGGACGCTGACACATTTACGTTAATATTTCGAAATTATTATTTAACATTGGAAGAGTGGGGTTTAAAATACACACAAAAACATGAGAACAATTGGGACGCTGAAATATTTACGTTATTATTTCGAAATTATTATTTAACATTGGAAGAGTGGGGTTTAAAATAAACAAAAAACATAAGACCAATTGGGATGCTGAAATATTTACGTTATTATTTCGAAATTATTATTTAACATTGGAAGAGTGGGGTTTACAATAAACAAAAAAACATGAGAACAATTGGGACGCTGAAACATTTACGTTATTATTTCGAAATTATTATTTAACATTGGAAGAGTGGGGTTTAAAATAAACAAAAAACATGAGAACAATTGGGACGCTGAAATATTTACGTTATTATTTCGAAATTATTATTTAACATTGGAAGAGTGGGGTTTAAAATAAACAAAAAAACATGAGAATAATTGGGATGCTGAAATATTAACGTTATTATTTCGAAATTATTATTTAACATTGGAAGAGTGGGGTTTAAAATAAACAAAAAAACATGAGAACAATCGGGATGCTGAAATATTAACGTTATTATTTCGAAATTATTATTTAACATTGGAAGAGTGGGGTTTAAAATAAACAAAAAAACATGAGAACAATTGGGACGCTGAAACATTTACGTTATTATTTCGAAATTATTATTTAACATTGGAAGAGTGGGGTTTAAAATAAACAAAAAAACATGAGAACAATTGGGACGCTGAAATATTTACGTTATTATTTCGAAATTATTATTTAACATTGGAAGAGTGGGGTTTAAAAGAAACAAAAAAACATGAGAGTAATTGGGATGCTGAAATATTAACGTTATTATTTCGAAATTATTATTTAACATTGGAAGAGTGGGGTTTAAAATAAACAAAAAACATGAGAACAATTGGGACGCTGAAACATTTACGTTATTATTTCGAAATTATTATTTAACATTGGAAGAGTGGGGTTTAAAAGAAACAAAAATACATGAGAACAATTGGGACGCTGAAATATTTACGTTATTAGTTCGAAATTGTTATTTAACATTGGAAGAGTGGGGTTTAAAATAAACAAAAAACATGAGCACAATTGGGATGCTGAAATATTTACGTTATTATTTCGAAATTATTATTTAACATTGGAAGAGTGGGGTTTAAAATAAACAAAAAAACATGAGAACAATTGGGACGCTGAAACATGTACGTTATTATTTCGAAATTATTATTTAACATTGGAAGAGTGGGGTTTAAAATAAACAAAAAAACATGAGAACAATTGGGACGCTGAAACATTTACGTTATTATTTCGAGATTATTATTTAACATTGGAAGAGTGGGGTTTAAAATAAACAAAAAAACATGAGAACAATTAGGACGCTGAAATATTTACGTTATTATTTCGAAATTATTATTTAACATTGGAAGAGTGGGGTTTAAAATAAACAAAAAACATGAGAACAATTGGGATGCTGAAATATTTACGTTATTATTTCAAAATTATTATTTAACATTGGAAGAGTGGGGTTTTAAATAAACAAAAAAACATGAGAACAATTGGGACGCTGAAACATTTACGTTATTATTTCGAAATTATTATTTAACATTGGAAGAGTGGGGTTTAAAATAAACAAAAGAACATGAGAACAATTGGTACGCTGAAATATTTATGTTATTATTTCGAAATTATTATTTAACATTGGAAGAGTGGGTTTTAAAATAAACAAAAAAACATGAGAACAATTGGGCCGCTGAAATGTTTACGTTATTATTTCGAAATTATTATTTAACATTGGAAGAGTGGGGTTTAAAATAAACAAAAAAACATGAGAAGAATTGGGACGCTGAAACATTTACGTTATTATTTCGAAATTATTATTTAACATTGGAAGAGTGGGGTTTAAAATAAACAAAAAGACATGAGAACAATTGGGACGCTGAAACATTTACGTTATTATTTCGAGATTATTATTTAACATTGGAAGAGTGGGGTTTAAAAGAAACAAAAAAACATGAGAACAATTGGGACGCTGAAATATTTACGTTATTATTTCGAAATTATTATTTTACATTGGAAGAGTGGGGTTTAAAATAAACAAAAAACATGAGAAGAATTGGGATGCTGAAATATTTACGTTATTATTTCGAAATTATTATTTAACATTGGAAGAGTGGGGTTTAAAATAAACAAAAAAACATGAGAACAATTGGGACGCTGAAACATTTACGTTATTATTTCGAAATTATTATTTAACATTGGAAGAGTGGGGTTTAAAATAAACAAAAAAACATGAGAACAATTGGGACGCTGAAACATTTACGTTATTATTTCGAAATTATTATTTAACATTGGAAGAGTGGGGTTTAAAATACACACAAAAACATGAGAACAATTGGGACGCTGAAATATTTACGTTATTATTTCGAAATTATTATTTAACATTGGAAGAGTGGGGTTTAAAATAAACAAAAAACATAAGACCAATTGGGATGCTGAAATATTTACGTTATTATTTCGAAATTATTATTTAACATTGGAAGAGTGGGGTTTACAATAAACAAAAAAACATGAGAACAATTGGGACGCTGAAACATTTACGTTATTATTTCGAAATTATTATTTAACATTGGAAGAGTGGGGTTTAAAATAAACAAAAAAACATGAGAACAATTGGGACGCTGAAATATTTACGTTATTATTTCGAAATTATTATTTAACATTGGAAGAGTGGGGTTTAAAAGAAACAAAAAAACATGAGAGTAATTGGGATGCTGAAATATTAACGTTATTATTTCGAAATTATTATTTAACATTGGAAGAGTGGGGTTTAAAATAAACAAAAAACATGAGAACAATTGGGACGCTGAAACATTTACGTTATTATTTCGAAATTATTATTTAACATTGGAAGAGTGGGGTTTAAAAGAAACAAAAATACATGAGAACAATTGGGACGCTGAAATATTTACGTTATTAGTTCGAAATTATTATTTAACATTGGAAGAGTGGGGTTTAAAATAAACAAAAAACATGAGCACAATTGGGATGCTGAAATATTTACGTTATTATTTCGAAATTATTATTTAACATTGGAAGAGTGGGGTTTACAATAAACAAAAAAACATGAGAACAATTGGGACGCTGAAACATTTACGTTATTATTTCGAAATTATTATTTAACATTGGAAGAGTGGGGTTTAAAATAAACAAAAAACATGAGAACAATTGGGACGCTGAAATATTTACGTTATTATTTCGAAATTACTATTTAACATTGGAAGAGTGGGGTTTAAAATAAACAAAAAACATGAGAACAATTGGGATGCTGAAATATTTACGTTATTATTTCGAAATTATTATTTAACATTGGAAGAGTGGGGTTTAAAATAAACAAAAGAACATGAGAACAATCGGGACGCTGAAACATTTACGTTATTATTTCGAAATTATTATTTAACATTGGAAGAGTGGGGTTTAAAATAAACAAAAAAACATGAGAACAATTGGGACGCTGAAATATTAACGTTATTATTTCGAAATTATTATTTAACATTGGAAGAGTGGGGTTTAAAATAAACAAAAAACATGAGAACAATTGGGATGCTGAAACATTTACGTTATTATTTCGAAATTATTATTTAACTTTGTAAGAGTGGGGTTTAAAATAAACAAAAAACAAAAGAACAATTGGGACGCTGAAATACTAACGTTATTATTTCGAAATTATCATTTAACATTGGAAGAGTGGGGTTTAAAATAAACTAAAAAACATGAGAATAATTGGGATGCTGAAATATTAACGTTATTATTTCGAAATTATTATTTAACATTGGAAGAGTGGGGGTTAAAATAAACAAAACAACATGAGAACAATTGGGATGCTAAAATATTAACGTTATTATTTCGAAATTATTATTTAACATTGGAAGAGTGGGGTTTAAAATAAACAAAAACACATGAGAACAATTGGGATGCTGAAATATTTACGTTATTATTTCGAAATTATTATTTAACATTGGAAGAGTGGGGTTTAAAATAAACAAAAAAACATGAGAACAATTGGGACGCTGAAACATTTACGTTATTATTTCGAAATTATTATTTAACATTGGAAGAGTGGGGTTTAAAATAAACAGAAAAACATGAGAACAATTGGGACGCTGAAACATTTACGTTATTATTTCGAAATTATTATTTAACATTGGAAGAGTGGGGTTTAAAATACACACAAAAACATGAGAACAATTGGGACGCTGAAACATTTACGTTATTATTTCGAAATTATAATTTAAAATTGGAAGAGTGGGGTTTAAAATAAACAAAAAAACATGAGAAAAATTGGGACGCTGAAATATTTACGTTATTATTTCAAAATAATTATTTAACATTGGAAGAGTGGGGTTTTAAATAAACAAAAAAACATGAGAACAATTGGGACGCTGAAACATTTACGTTATTATTTCGAAATTATTATTTAACATTGGAAGAGTGGGGTTTAAAATAAACAAAAGAACATGAGAACAATTGGTACGCTGAAATATTTATGTTATTATTTCGAAATTATTATTTAACATTGGAAGAGTGGGGTTTAAAATAAACAAAAAAACATGAGAACAATTGGGCCGCTGAAATGTTTACGTTATTATTTCGAAATTATTATTTAACATTGGAAGAGTGGGGTTTAAAATAAACAAAAAAACATGAGAAGAATTGGGACGCTGAAACATTTACGTTATTATTTCGAAATTATTATTTAACATTGGAAGAGTGGGGTTTTAAAGAAACAAAAAAACATGAGAACAATTGGGACGCTGAAATATTTACGTTATTATTTCGAAATTATTATTTAACATTGGAAGAGTTGGGTTTAAAAGAAACAAAAAAACATGAGAGTAATTGGGATGCTGAAATATTAACGTTATTATTTCGAAATTATTATTTAACATTGGAAGAGTGGGGTTTAAAATAAACAAAAAAACATGAGAACAATTGGGACGCTGAAACATTTACGTTATTATTTCGAAATTATTATTTAACATTGGAAGAGTGGGGTTTAAAATACACAAAAAAACATGACAACAATTGGGATGCTGAAATATTTACGTTATTATTTCGAAATTATTATTTAACATTGGAAGAGTGGGGTTTAAACTAAACAAAAAACATGAGAACAATTGGGATGCTGAAATATTTACGTTATTATTTCGAAATTATTATTTAACATTGGAAGAGTGGGGTTTAAAATAAACAAAAAACATGAGAACAATTGGGACGCTGAAATATTTACGTTATTATTTCGAAATTATTATTTAACATTGGAAGAGTGGGGTTTAAAATAAACAAAAAAACATGAGAATAATTGGGATGCTGAAATATTAACGTTATTATTTCGAAATTATTATTTAACATTGGAAGAGTGGGGTTTAAAATAAACAAAAAAACATGAGAACAATCGGGATGCTGAAATATTAACGTTATTATTTCGAAATTATTATTTAACATTGGAAGAGTGGGGTTTAAAATAAACAAAAAAACATGAGAACAATTGGGACGCTGAAACATTTACGTTATTATTTCGAAATTATTATTTAACATTGGAAGAGTGGGGTTTAAAATAAACAAAAAAACATGAGAAGAATTGGGACGCTGAAACATTTGCGTTATTATTTCGAAATTATTATTTAACATTGGAAGAGTGGGGTTTAAAATAAACAAAAAAACATGAGAACAATTGGGACGCTGAAACATTTACGTTATTATTTCGAGATTATTATTTAACATTGGAAGAGTGGGGTTTAAAATAAACAAAAAAACATGAGAACAATTGGGACGCTGAAATATTTACGTTATTATGTCGAAATTATTATTTAACATTGGAAGAGTGGGGTTTAAAATAAACAAAAAACATGAGAACAATTGGGATGCTGAAATATTTACGTTATTATTTCAAAATAATTATTTAACATTGGAAGAGTGGATTTAAATAAACAAAAAAACATGAGAACAATTGGGACGCTGAAACATTTACGTTATTATTTCGAAATTATTATTTAACATTGGAAGAGTGGGGTTTAAAATAAACAAAAGAACATGAGAACAATTGGTACGCTGAAATATTTATGTTATTATTTCGAAATTATTATTTAACATTGGAAGAGTGGGGTTTAAAATAAACAAAAAAACATGAGAACAATTGGGCCGCTGAAATGTTTACGTTATTATTTCGAAATTATTATTTAACATTGGAAGAGTGGGGTTTAAAATAAACAAAAAAACATGAGAAGAATTGGGACGCTGAAACATTTACGTTATTATTTCGAAATTATTATTTAACATTGGAAGAGTGGGGTTTAAAATAAACAAAAAGACATGAGAACAATTGGGACGCTGAAACATTTACGTTATTATTTCGAAATTATTATTTAACATTGGAAGAGTGGGGTTTAAAAGAAACAAAAAAACATGAGAACAATTGGGACGCTGAAATATTTACGTTATTATTTCGAAATTATTATTTTACATTGGAAGAGTGGGGTTTAAAATAAACAAAAAACATGAGAAGAATTGGGATGCTGAAATATTTACGTTATTATTTCGAAATTATTATTTAACATTGGAAGAGTGGGGTTTAAAATAAACAAAAAAACATGAGAACAATTGGGACGCTGAAACATTTACGTTATTATTTCGAAATTATTATTTAACATTGGAAGAGTGGGGTTTAAAATAAACAAAAAAACATGAGAACAATTGGGACGCTGAAACATTTACGTTATTATTTCGAAATTATTATTTAACATTGGAAGAGTGGGGTTTAAAATACACACAAAAACATGAGAACAATTGGGACGCTGAAACATTTACGTTATTATTTCGAAATTATAATTTAAAATTGGAAGAGTGGGGTTTAAAATAAACAAAAAAACATGAGAACAATTGGGACGCTGAAATATTTACGTTATTATTTCAAAATAATTATTTAACATTGGAAGAGTGGGGTTTTAAATAAACAAAAAAAACATGAGAACAATTGGGACGCTGAAACATTTACGTTATTATTTCGAAATTATTATTTAACATTGGAAAAGTGGGGTTTAAAATAAACAAAAGAACATGAGAACAATTGGTACGCTGAAATATTTATGTTATTATTTCGAAATTATTATTTAATATTGGAAGAGTGGGGTTTAAAATAAACAAAAAAACATGAGAACAATTGGGCCGCTGAAATGTTTACGTTATTATTTCGAAATTATTATTTAACATTGGAAGAGTGGGGTTTAAAATAAACAAAAAAACATGAGAAGAATTGGGACGCTGAAACATTTACGTTATTATTTCGAAATTATTATTTAACATTGGAAGAGTGGGGTTTAAAATAAACAAAAAGACATGAGAACAATTGGGACGCTGAAACATTTACGTTATTATTTCGAGATTATTATTTAACATTGGAAGAGTGGGGTTTAAAAGAAACAAAAAAACATGAGAACAATTGGGACGCTGAAATATTTACGTTATTATTTCGAAATTATTATTTTACATTGGAAGAGTGGGGTTTAAAATAAACAAAAAACATGAGAAGAATTGGGATGCTGAAATATTTACGTTATTATTTCGAAATTATTATTTAACATTGGAAGAGTGGGGTTTAAAATAAACAAAAAAACATGAGAACAATTGGGACGCTGAAACATTTACGTTATTATTTCGAAATTATTATTTAACATTGGAAGAGTGGGGTTTAAAATAAACAAAAAAACATGAGAACAATTGGGACGCTGAAACATTTACGTTATTATTTCGAAATTATTATTTAACATTGGAAGAGTGGGGTTTAAAATACACACAAAAACATGAGAACAATTAGGACGCTGAAACATTTACGTTATTATTTCGAAATTATAATTTAAAATTGGAAGAGTGGGGTTTAAAATAAACAAAAAAACATGAGAACAATTGGGACGCTGAAACATTTACGTTATTATTTCGAAATTATTATTTAACATTGGAAGAGTGGGGTTTAAAATACACACAAAAACATGAGAACAATTGGGACGCTGAAATATTTACGTTATTATTTCGAAATTATTATTTAACATTGGAAGAGTGGGGTTGAAAATAAACAAAAAACATAAGACCAATTGGGATGCTGAAATATTTACGTTATTATTTCGAAATTATTATTTAACATTGAAAGAGTGGGGTTTACAATAAACAAAAAAACATGAGAACAATTGGGACGCTGAAACATTTACGTTATTATTTCGAAATTATTATTTAACATTGGAAGAGTGGGGTTTAAAATAAACAAAAAAACATGAGAACAATTGGGACGCTGAAATATTTACGTTATTATTTCGAAATTATTATTTAACATTGGAAGAGTGGGGCTTAAAAGAAACAAAAAAACATGAGAGTAATTGGGATGCTGAAATATTAACGTTATTATTTCGAAATTATTATTTAACATTGGAAGAGTGGGGTTTAAAATAAACAAAAAACATGAGAACAATTGGGACGCTGAAACATTTACGTTATTATTTCGAAATTATTATTTAACATTGGAAGAGTGGGGTTTAAAAGAAACAAAAATACATGAGAACAATTGGGACGCTGAAATATTTACGTTATTAGTTCGAAATTGTTATTTAACATTGGAAGAGTGGGGTTTAAAATAAACAAAAAACATGAGCACAATTGGGATGCTGAAATATTTACGTTATTATTTCGAAATTATTATTTAACATTGGAAGAGTGGGGTTTAAAATAAACAAAAAAACATGAGAACAATTGGACGCTGAAACATGTACGTTATTATTTCGAAATTATTATTTAACATTGGAAGAGTGGGGTTTTAAATAAACAAAAAAACATGAGAACAATTGGGACGCTGAAACATTTACGTTATTATTTCGAAATTATTATTTAACATTGGAAGAGTGGGGTTTAAAATAAACAAAAGAACATGAGAACAATTGGTACGCTGAAATATTTATGTTATTATTTCGAAATTATTATTTAACATTGGAAGAGTGGGGTTTAAAATAAACAAAAAAACATGAGAACAATTGGGCCGCTGAAATGTTTACGTTATTATTTCGAAATTATTATTTAACATTGGAAGAGTGGGGTTTAAAATAAACAAAAAAACATGAGAAGAATTGGGACGCTGAAACATTTACGTTATTATTTCGAAATTATTATTTAACATTGGAAGAGTGGGGTTTAAAATAAACAAAAATACATGAGAACAATTGGGACGCTGAAACATTTACGTTATTATTTCGAGATTATTATTTAACATTGGAAGAGTGGGGTTTAAAAGAAACAAAAAAACATGAGAACAATTGGGACGCTGAAATATTTACGTTATTATTTCGAAATTATTATTTTACATTGGAAGAGTGGGGTTTAAAATAAACAAAAAACATGAGAACAATTGGGATGCTGAAATATTTACGTTATTATTTCGAAATTATTATTTAACATTGGAAGAGTGGGGTTTAAAATAAACAAAAAAACATGAGAACAATTGGGACGCTGAAACATTTACGTTATTATTTCGAAATTATTATTTAACATTGGAAGAGTGGGGTTTAAAATAAACAAAAAAACATGAGAACAATTGGGACGCTGAAACATTTACGTTATTATTTCGAAATTATTATTTAACATTGGAAGAGTGGGGTTTAAAATACACACAAAAACATGAGAACAATTGGGACGCTGAAATATTTACGTTATTATTTCGAAATTATTATTTAACATTGGAAGAGTGGGGTTTAAAATAAACAAAAAACATAAGACCAATTGGGATGCTGAAATATTTACGTTATTATTTCGAAATTATTATTTAACATTGGAAGAGTGGGGTTTACAATAAACAAAAAAACATGAGAACAATTGGGACGCTGAAACATTTACGTTATTATTTCGAAATTATTATTTAACATTGGAAGAGTGGGGTTTAAAATAAACAAAAAAACATGAGAACAATTGGGACGCTGAAATATTTACGTTATTATTTCGAAATTATTATTTAACATTGGAAGAGTGGGGTTTAAAAGAAACAAAAAAACATGAGAGTAATTGGGATGCTGAAATATTAACGTTATTATTTCGAAATTATTATTTAACATTGGAAGAGTGGGGTTTAAAATAAATAAAAAACATGAGAACAATTGGGACGCTGAAACATTTACGTTATTATTTCGAAATTATTATTTAACATTGGAAGAGTGGGGTTTAAAAGAAACAAAAATACATGAGAACAATTGGGACGCTGAAATATTTACGTTATTAGTTCGAAATTATTATTTAACATTGGAAGAGTGGGGTTTAAAATAAACAAAAAACATGAGCACAATTGGGATGCTGAAATATTTACGTTATTATTTCGAAATTATTATTTAACATTGGAAGAGTGGGGTTTAAAATAAACAAAAAAACATGAGAACAATTGGGACGCTGAAACATGTACGTTATTATTTCGAAATTATTATTTAACATTGGAAGAGTGGGGTTTAAAATAAACAAAAAACATGAGAACAATTGGGACGCTGAAATATTTACGTTATTATTTCGAAATTATTATTTAACATTGGAAGAGTGGGGTTTAAAATAAACAAAAAACATGAGAACAATTGGGATGCTGAAATATTTACGTTATTATTTCGAAATTATTATTTAACATTGGAAGAGTGGGGTTTAAAATAAACAAAAGAACATGAGAACAATCGGGACGCTGAAACATTTACGTTATTATTTGGAAATTATTATTTAACATTGGAAGAGTGGGGTTTAAAATAAACAAAAAAACATGAGAACAATTGGGACGCTGAAATATTAACGTTATTATTTCGAAATTATTATTTAACATTGGAAGAGTGGGGTTTAAAATAAACAAAAAACATGAGAACAATTGGGATGCTGAAACATTTACGTTATTATTTCGAAATTATTATTTAACTTTGTAAGAGTGGGGTTTAAAATAAACAAAAAACAAAAGAACAATTGGGACGCTGAAATACTAACGTTATTATTTCGAAATTATCATTTAACATTGGAAGAGTGGGGTTTAAAATAAACTAAAAAACATGAGAATAATTGGGATGCTGAAATATTAACGTTATTATTTCGAAATTATTATTTAACATTGGAAGAGTGGGGGTTAAAATAAACAAAACAACATGAGAACAATTGGGATGCTAAAATATTAACGTTATTATTTCGAAATTATTATTTAACATTGGAAGAGTGGGGTTTAAAATAAACAAAAACACATGAGAACAATTGGGATGCTGAAATATTTACGTTATTATTTCGAAATTATTATTTTACATTGGCACAGTGGGGTTTAAAATAAACTAAAACATGAGAACAATTGGGATGCTGAAATATTAACGTTATTATTTCGACATTATTATTTAACATTGGAACAGTGGGGTTTAAAATAAACAAAAAAACATGAGAACAATTGGGATGCTGAAATATTTACGTTATTATTTCGAAATTATTATTTAACATTGGAAGAGTGGGGTTTAAAATAAACAAAAACATGAGAACAATTGGGATGCTGAAACATTAACGTTATTATTTCGAAATTATTATTTAACATGGGAAGAGTGGGGTTTTAAATAAACAAAAAAACATGAGAACAATTGGGATGCTGAAATATTTACGTTATTATTTCGAAATTATTATTTAACATTGGAAGAGTGGGGTTTAAAATAAACAAAAACATAAGAACAATTGGGATGCTGAAACATTTACGTTATTATCTCGAAATTATTATTTAACATTGGAAGAGTGGGGTTTAAAATAAACAAAAAACATAAGAATAATTGTGATGCTGAAACATTTACGTTATTATTTCGAAATTATTATTTAACATTGGAAGAGTGGGGTTTAAAATACACACAAAAACATGAGAAAAATTGGGACGCTGAAACATTTACGTTATTATTTCGAAATTATTATTTAAAATTGGAAGAGTGGGGTTTAAAATAAACACAAAAACATGAGAACAATTGGGACGCTGAAACATTTACGTTATTATTTCGAAATTATTATTTAACATTGGAAGAGTGGGGTTTAAAATAAACAAAAAAACATGAGAACAATTGGGACGCTGAAATATTTACGTTATTATTTCGAAATTATTATTTAACATTGGAAGAGTGGGGTTTAAAATAAACAAAAAAACATGAGAACAATTGGGACGCTGAAACATTTACGTTATTATTTCGAAATTATTATTTAACATTGGAAGAGTGGGGTTTAAAATAAACAAAAAACATGAGAACAATTGGGACGCTGAAATATTTACGTTATTATTTCGAAATTATTATTTAACATTGGAAGAGTGGGGTTTAAAAGAAACAAAAAAACATGAGAACAATTGGGACGCTGAAATATTTACGTTATTAGTTCGAAATTATTATTTAACATTGGAAGAGTGGGGTTTAAAATAAACAAAAAACATGAGCACAATTGGGATGCTGAAATATTTACGTTATTATTTCGAAATTATTATTTAACATTGGAAGAGTGGGGTTTAAAATAAACAAAAAAACATGAGAACAATTGGGACGCTGAAACATTTACGTTATTATTTCGAAATTATTATTTAACATTGGAAGAGTGGGGTTTAAAATAAACAAAAAACATGAGAACAATTGGGACGCTGAAATATTTACGTTATTATTTCGAAATTATTATTTAACATTGGAAGAGTGGGGTTTAAAATAAACAAAAAAACATGAGAACAATTGGGACGCTGAAACATTTACGTTATTATTTCGAAATTATTATTTAACATTGGAAGAGTGGGGTTTAAAATAAACAAAAAACATGAGAACAATTGGGACGCTGAAATATTTACGTTATTATTTCGAAATTATTATTTAACATTGGAAGAGTGGGGTTTAAAATAAACAAAAAAACATGAGAACAATTGGGACGCTGAAACATTTACGTTATTATTTCGAAATTATTATTTAACATTGGAAGAGTGGGGTTTAAAATAAACAAAAAACATGAGAACAATTGGGACGCTGAAATATTTACGTTATTATTTCGAAATTATTATTTAACATTGGAAGAGTGGGGTTTAAAATAAACAAAAAACATGAGAACAATTGGGATGCTGAAATATTTCCGTTATTATTTCGAAATTATTATTTAACATTGGAAGAGTGGGGTTTAAAATAAACAAAAGAACATGAGAACAATCGGGACGCTGAAACATTTACGTTATTTTTTCGAAATTATTATTTAACATTGGAAGAGTGGGGTTTAAAACAAACAAAAAAACATGAGAACCATTGGGACGCTGAAATATTTACGTTATTATTTGGAAATTATTATTTAACATTGGAAGAGTGGGGTTTAAAATAAACAAAAAACATGAGAACAATTGGGATGCTGAAACATTTACGTTATTATTTCGACATTATTATTTAACTTTGTAAGAGTGGGGTTTAAAATAAACAAAAAACAAAAGAACAATTGGGACGCTGAAATACTAACGTTATTATTTCGAAATTATCATTTAACATTGGAAGAGTGGGGTTTAAAATAAACAAAAAAACATGAGAATAATTGGAATGCTGAAATATTAACGTTAATATTTCGAAATTATTATTTAACATTGGAAGAGTGGGGGTTAAAATAAACAAAACAACATGAGAACAATTGGGATGCTAAAATATTAATGTTATTATTTCGAAATTATTATTTAACATTGGAAGAGTGGGGTTTAAAATAAACAAAAACACATGAGAACAATTGGGATGCTTAAATATTTACGTTATTATTTCGAAATTATTATTTTACATTGGAACAGTGGGGTTTAAAATAAACTAAAAAACATGAGAACAATTGGGATGCTGAAATATTAACGTTATTATTTCGAAATTATTATTTAACATTGGAAGAGTGGGGTTTAAAATAAACAAAAACATGAGAACAATTGGGATGCTAAAACATTTACGTTATTATTTCGAAATTATTATTTAACATGGGAAGAGTGGGGTTTTAAATAAACAAAAAAACATGAGAACAATTGGGATGCTGAAATATTAACGTTATTATTTCGAAATTATTATTTAACATTGGAAGAGTGGGGTTTAAAATAAACAAAAACATGAGAACAATTGGGATGCTGAAACATTTACGTTATTATCTCGAAATTATTATTTAACATTGGAAGAGTGGGGTTTAAAAGAAACAAAAAACATAAGAATAATTGTGATGCTGAAATATTAACGTTATTATTTCGAAATTATTATTTAACATTGGAAGAGTGGGGTTTAAAATACACAAAAAAACATGAGAACAATTGGGATGCTGAAATATTAACGTTATTATTTCGAAATTATTATTTAACATTGGAAGAGTTGGGTTTAAAATAAACAAAAAAACATGAGAACAATTGGGACGCTGAAACATTTACGTTATTATTTCGAAATTATTATTTAACATTAGAAGAGTGGGGTTTAAAATACACACAAAAACATGAGAACAATTGGGACGCTGAAACATTTACGTTATTATTTCGAAATTATAATTTTAAATTGGAAGAGTGGGGTTTAAAATAAACAAAAAAACATGAGAACAATTGGGACGCTGAAACATTTACGTTATTATTTCGAAATTATTATTTAACATTGGAAGAGTGGGGTTTAAAATAAACAAAAAAACATGAGAACAATTGGGACGCTGAAATATTTACGTTATTATTTCGAAATTATTATTTAACATTGGAAGAGTGGGGTTTAAAATAAACAAAAAACATGAGAACAATTGGGACGCTGAAACATTTACGTTATTATTTCGAAATTATTATTTAACATTGGAAGAGTGGGGTTTAAAATAAACAAAAAACATGAGAACAATTGGGACGCTGAAATATTTACGTTATTATTTCGAAATTATTATTTAACATTGGAAGAGTGGGGTTTAAAAGAAACAAAAAAACATGAGAACAATTGGGACGCTGAAATATTTACGTTATTAGTTCAATATTATTATTTAACATTGGAAGAGTGGGGTTTAAAATAAACAAAAAACATGAGCACAATTGGGATGCTGAAATATTTACGTTATTATTTCGAAATTATTATTTAACATTGGAAGAGTGGGGTTTAAAATAAACAAAAAAACATGAGAACAATTGGGACGCTGAAACATTTACGTTATTATTTCGAAATTATTATTTAACATTGGAAGAGTGGGGTTTAAAATAAACAAAAAACATGAGAACAATTGGGACGCTGAAATATTTACGTTATTATTTCGAAATTATTATTTAACATTGGAAGAGTGGGGTGTAAAATAAACAAAAAACATGAGAACAATTGGGATGCTGAAACATTTACGTTATTATTTCGAAATTATTATTTAACATTGGAAGAGTGGGGTTTAAAATAAACGAAAGAACATGAGAACAATCGGGACGCTGAAACATTTACGTTATTATTTCGAAATTATTATTTAACATTGGAAGAGTGGGGTTTAAAATAAACAAAAAACATAAGAACAATTGGGATGCTGAAATATTTACGTTATTATTTCGAAATTATTATTTTACATTGGAAGAGTGGGGTTTAAAATAAACGAAAGAACATGAGAACAATCGGGACGCTGAAACATTTACGTTATTATTTCGAAATTATTATTTAACATGGGAAGAGTGGGGTTTAAAATAAACAAAAAAACATGAGAACAATTGGGACGCTGAAATATTTACGTTATTATTTGGAAATTATTATTTAACATTGGAAGAGTGGGGTTTAAAATAAACAAAAAACATGAGAACAATTGGGATGCTGAAACATTTACGTTATTATTTCGAAATTATTATTTAACTTTGTAAGAGTGGGGTTTAAAATAAACAAAAAACAAAAGAACAATTGGGACGCTGAAATATTTACGTTATTATTTCGAAATTATTATTTAACATTGGAAGAGTGGGGTTTAAAATAAACAAAAAAACATGAGAATAATCGGGATGCTGAAATATTAACGTTAATATTTCGAAATTATTATTTAACATTGGAAGAGTGGGGGTTAAAATAAACAAAACAACATGAGAACAATTGGGATGCTAAAATATTAGCGTTATTATTTCGAAATTATTATTTTACATTGGAAGAGTGGGGTTTAAAATAAACAAAAAAACATGAGAACAATTGGGACGCTGAAACATTTACGTTATTATTTCGAAATTATTATTTAACATTAGAAGAGTGGGGTTTAAAATAAACAAAAGAACATGAGAACAATTGGGACGCTGAAATATTTACGTTATTATTTCGAAATTATTATTTAACATTGGAAGAGTGGGGTTTAAAAGAAACAAAAAAACATGAGAATAAGTGGGATGCTGAAATATTAACGTTATTATTTCGAAATTATTATTTAACAGTGGAAGAGTGGGGTTTAAAATAAACACAAAAACATGAGAACAATTGGGATGCTGAAATATTAACGTTATTATTTCGAAATTATTATTTAACATTGGAAGAGGGGGTTTAAAATAAACAAAAAAACATGAGCACAATTGGGACGCTGAAACATTTACGTTATTATTTCGAAATTATTATTTTACATTGGAAGAGTGGGGTTTAAAATAAACAAAAAAACATGAGAACAATTGGGACCCTGAAACATTTACGTTATTATTTCGAAATTATTATTTAACATTGGAAGAGTGGGGTTTAAAATAAACAAAAAAACATGAGAACAATTGGGACGCTGAAACATTTACGTTATTATTTCGAAATTATTATTTAACATTGGAAGAGTGGGGTTTAAAATAAACAAAAAAACATGAGAACAATTGGGACGCTGAAACATTTACGTTATTATTTCGAAATTATTATTTAACATTGGAAGAGTGGGGTTTAAAATAAACAAAAAACATGAGAACAATTGGGATGCTGAAATATTTACGTTATTATTTCGAAATTATTATTTAACTTTGGAAGAGTGGGGTTTAAAATAAACAAAAAACATGAGAACAATTGGTACGCTGAAATATTTACGTTATTATTTCGAAATTATTATTTAACATTGGAAGAGTGGGGTTTAAAATAAACAAAAAACATGAGAACAATTGGGATGCTGAAACATTTACGTTATTATTTCGAAATTATTATTTAACTTTGTAAGAGTGGGGTTTAAAATAAACAAAAAACAAAAGAACAATTGGGACGCTGAAATACTAACGTTATTATTTCGAAATTATCATTTTACATTGGAAGAGTGGGGTTTAAAATAAACAAAAAACATGAGAATAATTGGGATGCTGAAATATTAACGTTAATATTTCGAAATTATTATTTAACATTGGAAGAGTGGGGGTTAAAATAAACAAAACAACATGAGAACAATTGGGATGCGAAAATATTAACGTTATTATTTCGAAATTATTATTTAACATTGGAAGAGTGGGGTTTAAAATAAACAAAAAAACATGAGAACAATTGGGATGCTGAAATATTAACGTGATTATTTCGAAATTATTATTTTACATTAGAAGAGTGGGGTTTAAAATAAACAAAAGAACATGAGAACAATTGGGACGCTGAAATATTTACGTTATTATTTCGAAATTATTATTTAACATTGGAAGAGTGGGGTTTAAAAGAAACAAAAAAACATGAGAATAAGTGGGATGCTGAAATATTAACGTTATTATTTCGAAATTATTATTTAACAGTGGAAGAGTGGGGTTTAAAATAAACACAAAAACATGAGAACAATTGGGATGCTGAAATATTAACGTTATTATTTCGAAATTATTATTTAACATTGGAAGAGTGGGGTTTAAAATAAACAAAAAAACATGAGAACAATTGGGACGCTGAAACATTTACGTTAATATTTCGAAATTATTATTTAACATTGGAAGAGTGGGGTTTAAAATAAACAAAAAAACATGAGAACAATTGAGACGCTGAAACATTTACGTTATTATTTCGAAATTATTATTTAACATTGGAAGAGTGGGGTTTAAAATAAACAAAAAAACATGAGAACAATTGGGACGCTGAAATATTTACGTTATTATTTCGAAATTATTATTTAACATTGGAAAAATGGGGTTTAAAATAAACAAAAAAACATGAGAACAATTGGGACGCTGAAACATTTACGTTATTATTTCGAAATTATTATTTAACATTGGAAGAGTGGGGTTTAAAATAAACAAAAAAACATGAGAACAATTGGGACGCTGAAACATTTACGTTATTATTTCGAAATTATTATTTAACATTGGAAGAGTGGGGTTTAAAATAAACAAAAAAACATGAGAACAATTGGGATGCTGAAATATTAACGTTATTATTTCGAAATTATTATTTAACATTGGAAAAATGGGGTTTAAAATAAACAAAAAAACATGAGAACAATTGGGACGCTGAAACATTTACGTTATTATTTCGAAATTATTATTTAACATTGGAAGAGTGGGGTTTAAAATAAACAAAAAACATGAGAACAATTGGGATGCTGAAATATTTACGTTATTATTTCGAAATTATTATTTAACATTGGAAGAGTGGGGTTTAAAATAAACAAAAAACATGAGAACAATTGGGACGCTGAAACATTTACGTTATTATTTCGAAATTATTATTTAACATTGGAAGAGTGGGGTTTAAAAGAAACAAAAAAACATGAGAACAATTGGGACGCTGAAACATTTACGTTATTATTTCGAAATTATTATTTAACATTAGAAGAGTGGGGTTTAAAATAAACAAAAAAACATGAGAAGAATTGGGACGCTGAAACATTTACGTTATTATTTCGAAATTATTATTTAACATGGGAAGAGTGGGGTTTAAAATAAACAAAAGAACATGAGAACAATTGGGACGCTGAAATATTTACGTTATTATTTCGAAATTATTATTTAACATTAGAAGAGTGGGTTTTAAAATAAACAAAAAAACATGAGAACAATTGGGCCGCTGAAATGTTTACGTTATTATTTCGAAATTATTATTTAACATTGGAAGAGTTGGGTTTAAAAGAAACAAAAAACATGAGAACAATTGGGATGCTGAAACATTTACGTTATTATTTCGAAGTTATTATTTAACAGTGGAAGAGTGGGGTTTAAAATAAACACAAAAACATGAGAACAATTGGGATGCTGAAATATTAACGTTATTATTTCGAAATTATTATTTAACATTGGAAGAGTGGGGTTTAAAATAAACAAAAAAACATGAGTAATTGGGACGCTGAAACATTTACGTTATTATTTCGAAATTATTATTTTACATTGGAAGAGTGGGGTTTAAAATAAACAAAAAAACATGAGAACAATTGGGACGCTGAAACATTTACGTTATTATTTCGAAATTATTATTTAACATTGGAAGAGTGGGGTTTAAAATAAACAAAAAAACATGAGAACAATTGGGACGCTGAAACATTTACGTTATTATTTCGAAATTATTATTTAACATTGGAAGAGTGGGGTTTAAAATAAACAAAAAAACATGAGAACAATTGGGACGCTGAAATATTTACGTTATTATTTCGAAATTATTATTTAACATTTGAAAAGTGGGGTTTAAAATAAACAAAAAAACATGAGAAGAATTGGGACGCTGAAACATTTACGTTATTATTTCGAAATTATTATTTAACATTGGAAGAGTGGGGTTTAAAATAAACAAAAAAACATGAGAACAATTGGGACGCTGAAACATTTACGTTATTATTTCGAAATTATTATTTTACATTGGAAGAGTGGGGTTTAAAATAAACAAAAAAACATGAGAACAATTGGGATGCTGAAATATTAACGTTATTATTTCGAAATTATTATTTAACATTGGAAGAGTGGGGTTTAAAATAAACAAAAAACATGAGAACAATTGGGACGCTGAAACATTTACGTTATTATTTCGAAATTATTATTTAACATTGGAAGAGTGGGGTTTAAAATAAACAAAAAACATGAGAACAATTGGGATGCTGAAATATTTACGTTATTATTTCGAAATTATTATTTAACATTGGAAGAGTGGGGTTTAAAATAAACAAAAAACATGAGAACAATTGGGACGCTGAAACATTTACGTTATTATTTCGAAATTATTATTTAACATTGGAAGAGTGGGGTTTAAAAGAAACAAAAAAACATGAGAACAATTGGGACGCTGAAACATTTACGTTATTATTTCGAAATTATTATTTAACATTAGAAGAGTGGGGTTTAAAATAAACAAAAAACAAAAGAACAATTGGGACGCTGAAATATTGACGTTATTATTTCGAAATTATTATTTAACATGGAAAGAGTGGGGTTTAAAATAAACAAAAGAACATGAGAACAATTGGGACGCTGAAATATTTACGTTATTATTTCGAAATTATTATTTAACATTAGAAGAGTGGGTTTTAAAATAAACAAAAAAACATGAGAACAATTGGGCCGCTGAAATGTTTACGTTATTATTTCGAAATTATTATTTAACATTGGAAGAGTTGGGTTTAAAAGAAACAAAAAACATGAGAACAATTGGGATGCTGAAACATTTACGTTATTATTTCGAAGTTATTATTTAACTTTGTAAGAGTGGGGTTTAAAATAAACAAAAAACAAAAGAACAATTGGGACGCTGAAATATTGACGTTATTATTTCGAAATTATTATTTAACATTGGAAGAGTGGGGTTTAAAATAAACAAAAAAACATGAGAATAATTGGGATGCTGAAATATTAACGTTATTATTTCGAAATTATTATTTTACATTAGAAGAGTGGGGGTTAAAATAAACAAAACAACATGAGAACAATTGGGATGCTGAAATATTTACGTTATTATTTCGAAATTACTATTTAACATTGGAAGAGTGGGGTTGAAAATAAACAAAAAAACATGAGAACAATTGGGACGCTGAAATATTTACGTTATTATTTCGAAATTATTATTTAACATGGGAAGAGTGGGGTTTAAAATAAACAAAAAAACATGAGAACAATTGGGACGCTGAAATATTTACGTTATTATTTCGAAATTATTATTTAACATTGGAAAAGTGGGGTTTAAAATAAACAAAAAAACATGAGAACAATTGGGATGCTGAAACATTTACGTTATTATTTCGAAATTATTTTTTAACATTGGAAGAGTGGGGTTTAAAATAAACAAAAAAACATGAGAACAATTGGGACGCTGAAACATTTACGTTATTATTTCGAAATTATTATTTAACATTGGAAGAGTGGGGTTTAAAATAAACAAAAAAACATGAGAACAATTGGGATGCTGAAATATTAACGTTATTATTTCGAAATTATTATTTAACATTAGAAGAGTGGGGTTTAAAATAAACAAAAAAACATGAGAAGAATTGGGACGCTGAAACATTTACGTTATTATTTCGACATTATTATTTAACATTGGAAGAGTGGGGTTTAAAATAAACAAAAAACATGAGAACAATTGGGACGCTGAAACATTTACGTTATTATTTCGAAATTATTATTTAACATTGGAAGAGTGGGGTTTAAAAGAAACAAAAAACATGAGAACAATTGGGACGCTGAAACATTTACGTTATTATTTCGAAATTATTATTTAACATTAGAAGAGTGGGGTTTAAAATAAACAAAAAAACATGAGAAGAATTGGGACGCTGAAACATTTACGTTATTATTTCGAAATTATTATTTAACATGGGAAGAGTGGGGTTTAAAATAAACAAAAGAACATGAGAACAATTGGGACGCTGAAATATTTACGTTATTATTTCGAAATTATTATTTAACATTAGAAGAGTGGGTTTTAAAATAAACAAAAAAACATGAGAACAATTGGGCCGCTGAAATGTTTACGTTATTATTTCGAAATTATTATTTAACATTGGAAGAGTTGGGTTTAAAAGAAACAAAAAACATGAGAACAATTGGGATGCTGAAACATTTACGTTATTATTTCGAAGTTATTATTTAACAGTGGAAGAGTGGGGTTTAAAATAAACACAAAAACATGAGAACAATTGGGATGCTGAAATATTAACGTTATTATTTCGAAATTATTATTTAACATTGGAAGAGTGGGGTTTAAAATAAACAAAAAAACATGAGAACAATTGGGACGCTGAAACATTTACGTTATTATTTCGAAATTATTATTTTACATTGGAAGAGTGGGGTTTAAAATAAACAAAAAAACATGAGAACAATTGGGACGCTGAAACATTTACGTTATTATTTCGAAATTATTATTTAAAATAGGAAGAGGTGGGTTTAAAATAAACAAAAAAACATGAGAACAATTGGGACGCTGAAACATTTACGTTATTATTTCGAAATTATTATTTAACATTGGAAGAGTGGGGTTTAAAATAAACAAAAAAACATGAGAACAATTGGGACGCTGAAATATTTACGTTATTATTTCGAAATTATTATTTAACATTGGAAAAGTGGGGTTTAAAATAAACAAAAAAACATGAGAAGAATTGGGACGCTGAAACATTTACGTTATTATTTCGAAATTATTATTTAACATTGGAAGAGTGGGGTTTAAAATAAACAAAAAAACATGAGAACAATTGGGACGCTGAAACATTTACGTTATTATTTCGAAATTATTATTTAACATTGGAAGAGTGGGGTTTAAAATAAACAAAAAAACATGAGAACAATTGGGATGCTGAAATATTAACGTTATTATTTCGAAATTATTATTTAACATTAGAAGAGTGGGGTTTAAAATAAACAAAAAAACATGAGAAGAATTGGGACGCTGAAACATTTACGTTATTATTTCGAAATTATTATTTAACATGGGAAGAGTGGGGTTTAAAATAAACAAAAGAACATGAGAACAATTGGGACGCTGAAATATTTACGTTATTATTTCGAAATTATTATTTAACATTAGAAGAGTGGGTTTTAAAATAAACAAAAAAACATGAGAACAATTGGGCCGCTGAAATGTTTACGTTATTATTTCGAAATTATTATTTAACATTGGAAGAGTTGGGTTTAAAAGAAACAAAAAACATGAGAACAATTGGGATGCTGAAACATTTACGTTATTATTTCGAAGTTATTATTTAACAGTGGAAGAGGTGGGTTTAAAATAAACACAAAAAATGAGAACAATTGGGATGCTGAAATATTAACGTTATTATTTCGAAATTATTATTTAACATTGGAAGAGTGGGGTTTAAAATAAACAAAAAAACATGAGAACAATTGGGACGCTGAAACATTTACGTTATTATTTCGAAATTATTATTTTACATTGGAAGAGTGGGGTTTAAAATAAACAAAAAAACATGAGAACAATTGGGACGCTGAAACATTTACGTTATTATTTCGAAATTATTATTTAACATAGGAAGAGGTGGGTTTAAAATAAACAAAAAAACATGAGAACAATTGGGACGCTGAAACATTTACGTTATTATTTCGAAATTATTATTTAACATTGGAAGAGTGGGGTTTAAAATAAACAAAAAAACATGAGAACAATTGGGACGCTGAAATATTTACGTTATTATTTCGAAATTATTATTTAACATTGGAAAAGTGGGGTTTAAAATAAACAAAAAAACATGAGAAGAATTGGGACGCTGAAACATTTACGTTATTATTTCGAAATTATTATTTAACATTGGAAGAGTGGGGTTTAAAATAAACAAAAAAACATGAGAACAATTGGGACGCTGAAACATTTACGTTATTATTTCGAAATTATTATTTAACATTGGAAGAGTGGGGTTTAAAATAAACAAAAAAACATGAGAACAATTGGGATGCTGAAATATTAACGTTATTATTTCGAAATTATTATTTAACATTGGAAGAGTGGGGTTTAAAAGAAACAAAAACATGAGAACAATTGGGACGCTGAAACATTTACGTTATTATTTCGAAATTATTATTTAACATTGGAAGAGTGGGGTTTAAAATAAACAAAAAACATGAGAACAATTGGGATGCTGAAATATTTACGTTATTATTTCGAAATTATTATTTAACATTGGAAGAGTGGGGTTTAAAATAAACAAAAAACATGAGAACAATTGGGACGCTGAAACATTTACGTTATTATTTCGAAATTATTATTTAACATTGGAATAGTGGGGTTTAAAAGAAACAAAAAAACATGAGAACAATTGGGACGCTGAAACATTTACGTTATTATTTCGAAATTATTATTTAACATTAGAAGAGTGGGGTTTAAAATAAACAAAAAACATGAGAAGAATTGGGACGCTTAAACATTTACGTTATCATTTCGAAATTATTATTTAACATGGAAAGAGTGGGGTTTAAAATAAACAAAAGAACATGAGAACAATTGGGACGCTGAAATATTTACGTTATTATTTCGAAATTATTATTTAACATTAGAAGAGTGGGTTTTAAAATAAACAAAAAAACATGAGAACAATTGGGCCGCTGAAATGTTTACGTTATTATTTCGAAATTATTATTTAACATTGGAAGAGTTGGGTTTAAAAGAAACAAAAAACATGAGAACAATTGGGATGCTGAAACATTTACGTTATTATTTCGAAGTTATTAGTTAACTTTGTAAGAGTGGGGTTTAAAATAAACAAAAAACAAAAGAACAATTGGGACGCTGAAATATTGACGTTATTATTTCGAAATTATTATTTAACATTGGAAGAGTGGGGTTTAAAATAAACAAAAAAACATGAGAATAATTGGGATGCTGAAATATTAACGTTATTATTTCGAAATTATTATTTTACATTAGAAGAGTGGGGGTTAAAATAAACAAAACAACATGAGAACAATTGGGATGCTGAAATATTTACGTTATTATTTCGAAATTACTATTTAACATTGGAAGAGTGGGGTTGAAAATAAACAAAAAAACATGAGAACAATTGGGACGCTGAAATATTTACGTTATTATTTCGAAATTATTATTTAACATTGGAAGAGTGGGGTTTAAAATAAACAAAAAAACATGAGAACAATTGGGACGCTGAAATATTTACGTTATTATTTCGAAATTATTATTTAACATTGGAAAAGTGGGGTTTAAAATAAACAAAAAAACATGAGAAGAATTGGGACGCTGAAACATTTACGTTATTATTTCGAAATTATTATTTAACATTGGAAGAGTGGGGTTTAAAATAAACAAAAAAACATGAGAACAATTGGGACGCTGAAACATTTACGTTATTATTTCGAAATTATTATTTAACATTGGAAGAGTGGGGTTTAAAATAAACAAAAAAACATGAGAACAATTGGGATGCTGAAATATTAACGTTATTATTTCGAAATTATTATTTAACATTAGAAGAGTGGGGTTTAAAATAAACAAAAAAACATGAGAAGAATTGGGACGCTGAAACATTTACGTTATTATTTCGAAATTCTTATTTAACATGGGAAGAGTGGGGTTTAAAATAAACAAAAGAACATGAGAACAATTGGGACGCTGAAATATTTACGTTATTATTTCGAAATTATTATTTAACATTAGAAGAGTGGGTTTTAAAATAAACAAAAAAACATGAGAACAATTCGGCCGCTGAAATGTTTACGTTATTATTTCGAAATTATTATTTAACATTGGAAGAGTTGGGTTTAAAAGAAACAAAAAACATGAGAACAATTGGGATGCTGAAACATTTACGTTATTATTTCGAAGTTATTATTTAACAGTGGAAGAGTGGGGTTTAAAATAAACACAAAAACATGAGAACAATTGGGATGCTGAAATATTAACGTTATTATTTCGAAATTATTATTTAACATTGGAAGAGTGGGGTTTAAAATAAACAAAAAAACATGAGAACAATTGGGACGCTGAAACATTTACGTTATTATTTCGAAATTATTATTTTACATTGGAAGAGTGGGGTTTAAAATAAACAAAAAACATGAGAACAATTGGGACGCTGAAACATTTACGTTATTATTTCGAAATTATTATTTAACATAGGAAGAGGTGGGTTTAAAATAAACAAAAAAACATGAGAACAATTGGGACGCTGAAACATTTACGTTATTTTTTCGAAATTATTATTTAACATTGGAAGAGTGGGGTTTAAAATAAACAAAAAAACATGAGAACAATTGGGACGCTGAAATATTTACGTTATTATTTCGAAATTATTATTTAACATTGGAAAAGTGGGGTTTAAAATAAACAAAAAAACATGAGAAGAATTGGGACGCTGAAACATTTACGTTATTATTTCGAAATTATTATTTTACATTGGAAGAGTGGGGTTTAAAATAAACAAAAAAACATGAGAACAATTGGGACGCTGAAACATTTACGTTATTATTTCGAAATTATTATTTAACATTGGAAGAGTGGGGTTTAAAATAAACAAAAAAACATGAGAACAATTGGGATGCTGAAATATTAACGTTATTATTTCGAAATTATTATTTAACATTGGAAGAGTGGGGTTTAAAATAAACAAAAAACATGAGAACAATTGGGACGCTGAAACATTTACGTTATTATTTCGAAATTATTATTTAACATTGGAAGAGTGGGGTTTAAAATAAACAAAAAACATGAGAACAATTGGGATGCTGAAATATTTACGTTATTATTTCGAAATTATTATTTAACATTGGAAGAGTGGGGTTTAAAATAAACAAAAAACATGAGAACAATTGGGACGCTGAAACATTTACGTTATTATTTCGAAATTATTATTTAACATTGGAAGAGTGGGGTTTAAAAGAAACAAAAAAACATGAGAACAATTGGGACGCTGAAATATTTACGTTATTATTTCGAAATTATTATTTAACATTAGAAGAGTGGGGTTTAAAATAAACAAAAAACATGAGAACAATTGGGACGCTGAAACATTTACGTTATTATTTCGAAATTATTATTTAACATGGAAAGAGTGGGGTTTAAAATAAACAAAAGAACATGAGAACAATTGGGACGCTGAAATATTTACGTTATTATTTCGAAATTATTATTTAACATTAGAAGAGTGGGTTTTAAAATAAACAAAAAAACATGAGAACAATTGGGCCGCTGAAATGTTTACGTTATTATTTCGAAATTATTATTTAACATTGGAAGAGTTGGGTTTAAAAGAAACAAAAAACATGAGAACAATTGGGATGCTGAAACATTTACGTTATTATTTCGAAGTTATTATTTAACTTTGTAAGAGTGGGGTTTAAAATAAACAAAAAACAAAAGAACAATTGGGACGCTGAAATATTGACGTTATTATTTCGAAATTATTATTTAACATTGGAAGAGTGGGGTTTAAAATAAACAAAAAAACATGAGAATAATTGGGATGCTGAAATATTTACGTTATTATTTCGAAATTATTATTTTACATTAGAAGAGTGGGGGTTAAAATAAACAAAACAACATGAGAACAATTGGGATGCTGAAATATTTACGTTATTATTTCGAAATTACTATTTAACATTGGAAGAGTGGGGTTGAAAATAAACAAAAAAACATGAGAACAATTGGGACGCTGAAATATTTACGTTATTATTTCGAAATTATTATTTAACATTGGAAGAGTGGGGTTTAAAATAAACAAAAAAACATGAGAACAATTGGGACGCTGAAATATTTACGTTATTATTTCGAAATTATTATTTAACATTGGAAAAGTGGGGTTTAAAATAAACAAAAAAACATGAGAAGAATTGGGACGCTGAAACATTTACGTTATTATTTCGAAATTATTATTTAACATTGGAAGAGTGGGGTTTAAAATAAACAAAAAAACATGAGAACAATTGGGACGCTGAAACATTTACGTTATTATTTCGAAATTATTATTTAACATTGGAAGAGTGGGGTTTAAAATAAACAAAAAAACATGAGAACAATTGGGATGCTGAAATATTAACGTTATTATTTCGAAATTATTATTTAACATTGGAAGAGTGGGGTTTAAAATAAACAAAAAACATGAGAACAATTGGGACGCTGAAACATTTACGTTATTATTTCGAAATTATTATTTAACATTGGAAGAGTGGGGTTTAAAATAAACAAAAAACATGAGAACAATTGGGATGCTGAAATATTTACGTTATTATTTCGAAATTATTATTTAACATTGGAAGAGTGGGGTTTAAAATAAACAAAAAACATGAGAACAATTGGGACGCTGAAACATTTACGTTATTATTTCGAAATTATTATTTAACATTGGAAGAGTGGGGTTTAAAAGAAACAAAAAAACATGAGAACAATTGGGACGCTGAAACATTTACGTTATTATTTCGAAGTTATTATTTAACTTTGTAAGAGTGGGGTTTAAAATAAACAAAAAACAAAAGAACAATTGGGACGCTGAAATATTGACGTTATTATTTCGAAATTATTATTTAACATTGGAAGAGTGGGGTTTAAAATAAACAAAAAAACATGAGAATAATTCGGATGCTGAAATATTAACGTTATTATTTCGAAATTATTATTTTACATTAGAAGAGTGGGGGTTAAAATAAACAAAACAACATGAGAACAATTGGCATGCTGAAATATTTACGTTATTATTTCGAAATTACTATTTAACATTGGAAGAGTGGGGTTGAAAATAAACAAAAAAACATGAGAACATTTGGGATGCTGAAATATTTACGTTATTATTTCGAAATTATTATTTTACATTGGAGGAGTGGGGTTTAAAATAAACAAAACAACATGAGAACAAGTGGGACGCTGAAACATTTACGTTATTATTTCGAAATTATTATTTAACATTGGAAGAGTGGGTTTTTCAAAGAAACAAAAAAACATGAGAACAATTGGGACGCTGAAATATTTACGTTATTATTTCGAAATTATTATTTAACATTGGAAGAGTGGGGTTTAAAATAAACAAAAAATATGAGAACAATTGGGATGCTGAAATATTTACGTTATTATTTCGAAATTATTATTTAACATTGGAAGAGTGGGGTTTAAAATAAACAAAAAACATGAGAACAATTGGGATGCTGAAACATTTACGTTATTATTTCGAAATTATTATTTAACTTTGTAAGAGTGGGGTTTAAAATAAACAAAAAACAAAAGAACAATTGGGACGCTGAAATACTAACGTGATTATTTCGAAATTATTATTTAACATTGGAAGAGTGGGGTTTAAAATAAACAAAAAAACATGAGAATAATTGGGATGCTGAAATATTAACGTTAATATTTCGAAATTATTATTTAACATTGGAAGAGTGGGGTTTAAAATAAACAAAGCAACATGAGAACAATTGGGATGCTAAAATATTAACGTTATTATTTCGAAATTATTATTTAACATTGGAAGAGTGGGTTTAAAATAAACAAAAAAACATGAGAACAATTGGGATGCTTAAATATTAACGTTATTATTTCGAAATTATTATTTTACATTGGAAGAGTGGGGTTTAAAATAAACAAAAACATGAGAACAATTGGGATGCTGAAATATTAACGGTGTTATTTCGAAATTATTATTTAACATTGGAAGAGTGGGGTTTAAAATAAACAAAACAACATGAGAACAATTGGGATGCTGAAATATTTACGTTATTATTTCGAAATTATTATTTAACATTGGAAGAGTGGGGTTTAAAATAAACAAAAAAATGAGAACAATTGGGATGCTGAAACATTTACGTTATTATTTCGAAATTATTATTTAACATGGGAAGAGTGGGGTTTTAAATAAACAAAAAACATGAGAACAATTGGGATGCTGAAATATTAACGTTATTATTTCGAAATTATTATTTAACATTGGAAGAGTGGGGTTTAAAATAAACAAAAAAACATGAGAACAATTGGGATTCTGAAACATTTACATTAATTTTTCGAAATTATTATTTAACATGGGAAGAGTGGGGTTTTAAATAAACTAAAAAACATAAGAACCATTGGGATTCTGAAATATTTACGTTAATGTTTCGAAATTACTATTTAACATTGGAAGAGTGGGGTTTAAAATAAACAAAAAAACATGAGAACCATTGGGACGCTGAAATATTTACGTTATTATTTCGAAATTACTATTTAACATTGGAAGAGTGGGTTTTAAAATAAACAAAAAAACATGAGAACAATTGGGACGCTGAAATATTTACGTTATTATTTCGACATTATTATTTAACCTTGGAAGTGTGGGGTTTAAAATAAACAAAAAACATGAGAACAATTGGGACGCTGAAATATTTACTTTATTATTTCGAAATTATTATTTAACATTGGAAGAGTGGGGTTTAAAATAAACAAAAAACATGAGAACAATTGGGACGCTGAAACATTTACGTTATTATTTCGAAATTATTATTTAACATTGGAAGAGTGGGGTTTAAAATAAACAAAAGAACATGAGAACAATTGGGACGCTGAAACATTTACGTTATTATTCCGAAATTATTATTTAACATTGGAAGAGTGGGGTTTAAAATAAACAAAAAACATGAGAACAATTGGGATGCTGAAATATTAACGTTATTATTTCGAAATTATTATTTAACATTGGAAGAGTGGGGTTGAAAATAAACAAAAAAACATGAGAACAATTGGGATGCTTAAATATTAACGTTATTATTTCGAAATTATTATTTAACATTGGAAGAGTGGGGTTTAAAATAAACAAAAAAACATGAGAACAATTGGGATGCTGAAATATTAACGTTATTATTTCGAAATTATTATTTAACATGGGAAGAGTGGGGTTTAAAATAACTTCAACGTAATACAGAAATGAACGATGAAAAAAAAGCAGATATATCAAAATTTGAATTTAACTATAATAAGTATTATCGTATCTGTTCAGTGCACATCTACCTATAAGTATGGCCAACCACTTATAATTCAGTAACTGTAATTTTTTTTTCAAAAATAATCAATTATAATAAACAGAACGACTCATAGGAATCTATGTATATTCTTTTTTCATTTTAATATACTTTTATAGAAATGTTTTGTTATGTAAAAAAAAAAAAAATTTTCTTTACGTCACAAGTGTCACGCTCATACATGAATTCCATAGCTAATATAACATATTGACCTAACGGGTCACGGGTAGTCTAGTCTAGTATATATATATATATATATATATATATATATATATATATATATATATATACATGTTGAGAAACAATAAACTCATTATTCGGAAAGTAAACACAAGCAGAGGTCACAGTCCTATATCCTCAGAGTTTCGAATAAATGCTTTCCTTCTCGTCAGAGGGGAGGAGCTAGCAAAATGTATAAAGAAATATTGCTTGTAAAGTATTTAAAGAAACAAAGTACGAAAAGGAAATGTAATAAATAAAACAGATGGAGTAGGTAAAAACGACAAATAGTTTCACGTTAGATAGAGTTCTCATGGTTGTTAAGTTCAAAATCCAGTGAATCCAAGAAGGTGGTGAAAGTACAATATCCATGTTTGCTGTAATGATTATTATGAACTGAAATTCGAAAAATTTTAGCTATTTTGGTGTTATCAAAATTTCTAGTTATAAAACGATTCTTTTATTTTGTTTTATTTTATTTTTTGATTTGAAACTGTGTTTTTTTTTTGTTCCTGTTATTAATGAGGCGATAATAAAAAATAACTAATTTAAAACAGCCTGTAAAACTGACATTTATATATCATACTGACGAATTTATGTAAAAATAGCACAATTTAAAAATATAAGAAAAAAACCTCAAAATAGTTTTTTCAGAATAGAATTAAAAAAATTTTTTTTCAAGTTTAGAAAAGATATATCTCTAAATTTAACAGTAAATGTCAGCTCTCAGATCCGCTTAATTCCTAGGGAGGTGAAATATGTCTAATAGTTACCGACGCAGGCTGATAATCTGCGTGTGCTGTGGTCGAACCCAATTCGTTCCACAAAAACACTTTCACTTAGGAACGTTGGAAGCCTTTACGTAGCTCTCTCTGTAAGTGCCCAGTAACCCCTATAAAGAATTCTTAATAGAAAGATATCGTTGAAACGAATACCAAGATAATGATCATAAATGGTGCTCCAGATAAACAGATAAATAAGCAGCATCCGGAATATAATTCTATCCTATGTAAAATATCTTTATAATGGTTTCAAATAAGTTTTAGCAACAATAGATACTAAAAAATGAATGTATGCTTGAGCTTTCCTCGGACTCTTAAAAGTTGGAACGGTAAGAGCAATGGTGTAGTATCACGTATAATAGGTTCGTTTTTACGCCGACACCATCTCCAACGATGACACTACAAAATTTAACCGCCGAAACGAGGCTCCTGGCTTTCGTATTAAAGTCAAGTTGATTATTATCCCAAATTATATCTTGTTGAATACTTTTGCTTCGGCCAGCGATTCTTTAAATTAAAGATATAAATAAGTTTCTCGATGTACCTAGACAGATGCTCGGAATGTGAAATTATGGTAATTCAGCTAGAACAAGTTTCATTACCCTACAATAATAGCAATTCCGAGGAATCTATATGAATAAAACATCTTGTTCTGAAAAGCGTCCTGCAATATTTGTGTTCAATAAATAAAAGAAACTGCGTTTGTTAGACGATCGGAGATGCAAAGGAGCGCGCGAATTTTAACGCGAGTTCAACCCGATATTAACCGCCATCTTAGCTGTCGACCGTTTAACTGGAAGGCCTCGGAAAGGGTAAGCATTTCAAAATGCGTTACTAAAATATACGAATTAAATTGCATTCGCCAAATAGCAGAATGCGATAAAATTGATGACAGCCAGGTACGCGTATGCGCGAACGTATACACATGCGAAACGACAACGAAAAAAAGATGAAGTCAGGACAAGGCAATAAATAGAGGCGTTAAATCACTACTATTCCAGGTGAGCATTGCCTGAGGGTAGCGGTTTCAATCCAAACTCCACGAAGGCGGAAAAAAAAATGAAAGAAAATCTGACATCTTAGCCGATGTCTCCATGACGCAACCAGAAGCCAAAAGCGTTGAAATTAACCAAAGTCAATCCAACGGTGACGATTACTTGCTAAAATTTCGGTGAAAAAAATTGATCCCTCCTTGTCTAAAATGGCCAAGTTGAGTGTGAAGGAATTAATGTTTTTGACCAATTTTTCGATATTTGTCGTCCGAATGGTTGAGCTTCAAACAATACCGATCTCGTGAAAATTTGTCTCCTCTATAGAAAGTTTTTGCGTACATACATACATACATTTAAAGAGACAAGTGAGATTTATATCATAGAAGATGGCGTTATCCAAGAAAGGAAATCGAATATAATAACTCTCACTAAAAATACTGCCAGAATGATGAAAAAGGGGAGATAAAAAGCGAAACAAATACACAGAACATGCCACACAACTGAAATCAATACTATAAATGATGAGGACAGTGAAAGCATTTGCAATCATAAGGAAAATCATCGAATGCCGAAACCAACGCACATAAGAGAAGAACAAGCTAACGATACGCATGGAAGTTGCGTTAGAAATGAAACGAAATCAGCACATGAAACCAAAAGAACTGAAACTGTAAGAAATGTTTTTAAAAATGCTCACCTCCTGAATAAACTGATTGATATCACACAAAATATTCGTGAAGGGTAATAGTAAAGTAGCCGGTACATTTTCACTCGGACCTACCAGGTTGCATGTAGATACATTCGTAACTAAACAAAGGAAAGAAATTCGACTAGGCATTTATTCGTTTTAATACAAAAGGCATTTATTATTATTAATATTTATTATTATTATTTAACGGCACTTTCCAAATCACGCCTACATCCTGTTTTCTTTCTTTTTTTTTTTTTTTTTTTTTTTTACAAATCCTCTCTCATGCTATGTGTTTAATAAAGCCCTATCGTCTCGACACGTCTTGTCCAATACAGTTTTTGCCCACACTGAAGATTGAACCTTCAACCTTCAGGAGAATATCACATTTAACAATTGATTTTTCCAAGTACTCTAACCACTGCGCCACGGGTCTTTGTTCCAACTTTTAGAATATAACTCTCTCAGAATCGATGTAGATTTCTTTTTGCTCCTCCTGAAATGGAGGTATACTTAAAAAGTAAATATAATTCCATAAGCATATAATACTTATTCGATAGAAGACGTTGATAAAGTAATATTTTATCGAAAATTACTAAGTTCTTCATTTATAGTCATTTGATATTCATTTACCGTTGCCTTTTATGAAACTGTGTTTTCAACAATACTGGTTTGGCAACGTCGTCAAAGAAATCATATTTCCTTTAAACGGCACGATCAATACTTGCCAAAAAAAAAACACAATATCCTTTTATCGTTATCTATCTATCGATCTATCTATCTGTCGATCTATCTATCTATCTATCTAATATAATTACCCTGGGTTTAACAAGGTTTCCTCCCTAAAAGATTTTTTCTATATATTTTAATCGCATAAAATACATATTAAAATATTCATTGATTTCGAGATCGAATAATGTTAGAAATCCAACTTACTTGTTCTAAATAGACGGTAGAATATTTCTTTCTGTTCCCGTTAGTCCGGTTTCTAATTTGAAATAAAAGGACCCCTTTCTGAAATTAATCTTTGATTTCCTAAGGAGTTGCCTAAATACTCTAGGGTTTATTTAATGTTCTCCCTGTGGAGTTAGTAAAGCAGTAAATATTATTAGTTTTCTTTCTCTCGCTTGACGGTCGGCGTGGATAGAACTTCTCCGCCAAGTTATAACAACTTCCATATAAAAAGAAACACACGATTAATAGTCCTCTTGCCTCAGTATGTAACGAAATTATAGTCACGCACGCTCAGTGAGTGGTATTCACTTTGTATACTCACATTTGTTAGTATAAACTAAGAATGTATTGATGTACCCTCATGATCTCAGAGAGATAGCCTTTTGCAATCAACCGAGATTTTGCCTCGTGACCTGAAGTGACGTGAAGAGATTTTTCGGACATGATGGCCATTGTTTAGATGACTTGTTCTTACATACAGGGGTTTGGAATACATAATTATATATATAGTTGTATATTGATCGTCTAGTAGTTATGTGAACATGTGTATAAAATTTAAGAAACTGTTCACAAGATATATATATATATATATATATATATATATATATATATATATATATATAGATCGCATATCATTGAAGGGGCAATACCTGCTCGTCTGATATGTCCTATTCATGCGGTTATTTGGTTCACCTTTTTGGGCCATAGGACCGAGAATACGAATTTTAACTTTTCTGAAGAAAAAGTGCAACCTAGAAATATTAAAAAAAAAAAATTACATTTTCACCCCAAACAAGACACATTGCCACTTTGGTGTAGGGGAATACTATCAAGGGCAACAACTACTGGGGTGCTATGTTGGGATTTGGGCAGAAAGATGTACGTTCCCGTTACACTTGAACTTCTGCATGTCAGTACAGTTGGGGAAGCAGAGATCTGGAATGGAATTCCAGAGTCTAGCGGTTCTGGGCGAAGAAACTACTGGAGTAGAAAGATCTTTTACATCTAGGGATTTCTATTGTGTGGGGGTGGGATTTAGCTGCCTGTTGGATTTGTCGAGGGTGTCTACGTCGCGGGGGCACAAGTGTCTGCAGTTCGCCAAAGCATTCACCATTAAAATACTTGTAGAACAGACAGCAGAGGGATGCAACATTTCGTCGATGGGACAGAGGCTGAAGCTTAGATGCCAGTTCAGGGCCTATCAGATTGGCGACTCTCTTTTGAACCTTGTCAGAAATGAGAGCCTAGTAGCAGATGCACCAGTTCAAATGTGACAGCAGTACTCCATACATGGGCGAATGGTGGCCTTATAGAGGTACAGGATACTTTCAGGTGTCAGTAGTTTTCTAGCACGGTAGAGAGAGCCTAGCTTCTTCGCAGCGGCCATGGCAATGCTTTCAATGTAATTGTTCCAACTCATGTTTCCTGTGAACGTTAGGCCAAGCAGTTTGAAAAATGTACTCTCAGATAAAGAATGACTGGCCATTGCTATTGGTGGCAAAGAAGGACAATTTAAACTTATCTTTTTTATTCTGGTAGAACTTTGTTTTCAGTTGCTAGCACCGTTCACATTGGAAGTCTGTTGGATTCGACCCGCTTTCTGTCAGCTCCAAAAACCCAACACCTCAATGCTCACACCTCATCCTATGATACACCTCATTTTAAGTGACCTCTACATCATATTACTAGAGGTCAGACCTATTTTTAAATCATTGTTCTTAATTTAATCGTTCTAAAACTCAGTTTTCTATTTTTCTAAACAATATCTTTATAATTTATATTTATATAAACATTTATTTCAACTAGAATTTAATTTAAAACAACTAATTTATCCTCGGCTAGCAAGGTTATCTGGAATTCTCCGGCATTGCTTATGCTGCATTGTTTCCATATGACTGAGTAATGTCTCTTGTCCTGTGCAGTTCTAGGAGATCAATCACCACAAGCTTTGTTTTTTATTGTTAAAAAAGGTTAGTTTATTGCTAATCGCCTGATGCGCCGTTACCAAGGAATGCGAAAGAGGCTATCTGTTGTGGTGGCAACCACTTATTTGCATATGCGAATAACATAACACTATAAATGGCAAGCCTAGGTTGGCCTTGGTGTGTCTTACTCAAATGCCACCGGAAGTGACGCCGAAGAGCGTACATGTCCTCCCACCAAGACTCTCTGACTCGACACCGTCATTTGTACATATTGTAAATATACCTTTTCTTTAATACACTTATTATTGCGTTATCTTGTTGTTTGCGTCTTCATTGTATTTCCTTACTAATTATGAAATCACTCATTAAATTTTATAATAAAGGTAAAAGCAGAAACGAGAGCCAAATAGTACTAACCTTCATTTGCTATTTATTCTTATTTGACATCCAAACATAAACTTCTATATAATTAAAACGAGTGAGAGATATAATATAACATTTAAAAGAAGGTAGTAGTTTGCTTGAAGCATTGTTGGTAAAGAAATATATATATATATTTTTTAAGCCAAAAACAATGCGGAGGAAAACCGGAAAAGATGAAGTAAAAAGAAAAAAAAAACGGGTCTTCCTCCACATTGTTTTTGGCTTTAATATATATATATATATATATATATATATATATATATATATATATAATATTTGTAAATCGTAATTTGAGTCATTATTCGCAAGGTCACGAACTCAATCAAATCTCTGTGCTCGCAGGCGCGTCGAAGAAAACATAAAACGGATTCTTGAGCAAATTTGCGATTTCTATGAAAATCATAACAAACTCGCATTGCTTATATAAATTGCAATTTGCACAATAAAATATAATTAAAACGAGTGAGAGATATAGTATAATATTTAAGAGTAGGTAGTAGTTTGCTTGAAGCATTGTTGGTAAAGAAATATATATATATATATATATATATATATATATATATTTTTTTTTTTTTTTTTTTAAAGCCAAAAACAATGCGGAGGAAAACCGGAAAAGATGAAGTAAAAAAAAAAAAAAAAAAAAAACGGTCTTCCTCCGCATTGTTTTTGGATTAAAAAATTTTTTTTTTAAATATATATATATAATATAATATTTGTAAATCGTAATTTGAGTCATTATTTGCAAGGTCACGAACTCAATCAAACCTATGTGCTCGCAGGCGCGTCGAAGAAAAAGGATCAACATAAAACGGATTCTTGAGCAAATTTGCGATTTCTATGAAAATCATAACAAACTCGCATTGCTTATATAAATTGCAATTTGCACAATAAAAATGAAAACAGCAAATCTGTGTGTTTAATCTATATTATTCAAATATGGTAAAAATTGTAATGCGTACAATAATTTTTCAATTTTGAAAATAATTTTAATTTAGGAAGAGACAAGTCGAAAAAATAAATTCAAGTCCAAAAAAACAATGTTTTCCGGATGAAAATTAACACAAATATTTCCAGAAAAAATATTAATTTTTTAAAAATCGAATCAAACGCCGATTTTTAGAAAAACTTCGAAGAATTAGGTCCCCGTCACTCGTATCTTTCGTATATTAAATATTTTTTCCTATGGGATTTAAAAAGAAAAATTCGCATTGCGTTTCGTAACCTGAAAGTTTCGTATGTAGAATTCTTCGTATTTAGAGGTTATACCAATTTGATGGCTGACTGTTGTTGCATTTGTCCCTATCTTTGCATTTAATATTAATCCCTGTTCATCGCTATTAATGCCTAACTATTGATTGAAGGGATACCATAGTACTTAATTCGCTGCACGTTATCATAACAAAGGTACATACAAAATTTAAGTCATATCAACATAAGAGATCCCGAAAAAAAAACTTCTAGAGCAAAGGTGGTAATGTGGTTTCCAATCACTATTAGACCGTATCAATCTCAATTTGCATCAAACTAATACCATAATACTTGTGTCACTTTACTTTATCATCACAAAGGTCCATACAAAATTTCAGCGAGACGGACTTAGTAGCTTCCGCGTAAACATATGATAAATATGGTACTGTGATGAGTAATAACTATTACTCCCTAACTGTGTATCGAACGGATCCTATAATACTTAGTTCGCTGCATAGTATTAGAACAAAAGTTCATACAAACTCTCAGCAAGATGATCCTAGTAGTTTCCGAGAAACTTTCCAAGTCAAATTTGTCATCCCTCTAATTAATCTGATTTATTTCCTATAAATCTCTACTCGTGCATCGAGCGGATATAACACCCATTTCGCTGCATTTCACCATAACAGAGGTCCATACAAAATTTCCAACAGATACGCCAATTAGTTACCTAAAAAATAAATGAACGGGGAAACGGAAAAACAGACAGACAGACAGAGTAAGAGAAATATTATATAGATCTGTGTGTACGTATGTGCGTGTTGTGTGTGCGTATGCATTTATGTGTGTAAAAATGCTTGTATTATTGAACATACACCAACAAATGAGTTTTATATTGTCACACACTTTTGACGTGCGTGACGGGCGATCAATTCTAGTTATCTTAAAGCTCACGTCTTAGCTCGTTTTTATACATCGCCAATCTCCTACCTGCAATATGACCAGATCCACTTTTTTTTACCTTCATAAACCCTTCGTCTCCTTCCGACTTCCGTTTTCTTTTCGTTCGTCTCTTGTACGCATGCGTCCAAGAACGCCCACATCCCAATTACAAAATGGCCGATAGACTTGTAACAATACACACACGGACACGCACACACTCAGATATATATATATATATATATATATATATATATATATATAGATGATATATATAGATATGCATCATCATCTATATATATATATATGATATATATATAAATAGTTACAACAGGTATATATATATATATACACACACACACACACATATATATATATATATATATATATATATATATATATATATATATATATATATATATATATATATATATATATAATGCCCCGCGCTGCGGAAGATTGCGGTATCCGAGATGATGAAGCACCCTTGTTATATATTCATGGA
>NC_136499.1:121927125-122037125 GCF_053919585.1 Euprymna scolopes | reverse complement strand
ATATATATATATATATATATATATATATATATATATATATATATATATATGAATCACGGGAAACAGATGGTCTTAGAAGGCTCCTTGTCTCCTTGAGTAAGGGATAGAGAGTGAGGAAAGTACATTATGCCATTTTTGTTTAAATATTCGTTTTCCTTAAAAACATCCGTTTCTCGTGACTAACCCTATATATACGGATTCGGCTGAAATAAAAATAAATCCCTGTTCTGATATTGAAAATCGCTTATTTTGTCTTTTAGTTCTCTCAGCCTACGAAGTATTTTTCTGTCAAAAGGAGAAGAATTGCTGTGTTCTTGGTTGAAAGGAAAGAGAGGAAAGTTAATAAGAACTAATCTCAGATATGCAATGTCAGTCTGACAATGATTAACCCGCTGCGATATCAGCTGACCCTGTTCTCTCTCTCTGGGTGAGGTATCGTTTGTTTAATGATATCAAGAGGGATTGGTGTGGTGCCGATCACCTGAGGCATTCCTACTGGTAAATGCCGACAAAATAATTCCGTAATTATATATAACAAAAAGAAAATTTGGGCAGTGACGGATAGAAAATAAGCAGTAATCGATACGCTTCACGACTGGTGCGTGTTAAATAAGGCTATGACAACAGCATATTCTTTTCATTGTTTTGACTCTGTAGTGTGTATCCCTTGATATCTTATATGCTTTTATATAGAATGATGAGGTTTTGGGTTTATCAACTGAGTCTGTGTCGGATATATACTCGAGAGTCAAAACACTGAAAAGAATATGCTGTTGTTATAGGCCTAGTGATAAATTCAGATATCGCCGATACAGTTTTTAATAATATGTATGAGAACATCAAATTGCTTTAGCATATATATATATATGTATATATATATATATATATATATATAACTACTTAATTTACTGACATAAAATTAATATACGAAAGTAAAGATTTATGCGTAAACTTTAAGTATTTACTTCGAAAGTGCTCAATACGTAGGTAGAGCTAGTTAGTAATTTATAAAATATATATGGCGACTAAGCTACACTGAATATTCGGCGTTTCATCCACTCTATGACTCCTCAGGCTTATGCGCGAATTCTGTGGTTGTTTATCGTTTTTATATGCTCCTCTCCTATTGAGATTTTAGTTAGCCAATCAGCTTTCTAGTATCCGTCGCGCCCCTTCGTATCAGCCAATGGGCATGCAGTTTATCGGGCAAAGGATCTGTTTTAAAACTAGGTTAATGTTTTTTTTAGTTTATATATAAATATATATATATGTGTGTACATACATATATGCACATATATATATACATATATATATATACATACATATATGTGTGATCGTTTATGTATATTCATGTTTATTTAATTAATTTATTTGTTTATTTTCTATTGTTTTTGTTAGTTTTAAAACTATTTTGTATCGCTATCCTAGAGTAAATTTTATTTTGTGAACATAGTTATTTGCTATTTCTCTTCTACAGTTTAATAGATGTTGGGGTTCTTTAAAGTACAGCATAGCAAATTTTTCATGAAGGCATAATCTACATGGGTCGTCTAGATGCCTACATGTGGTAGCTTGTCTTATTATTTTCCATTCGACTACCGGCGAATGTCCGCTTTCTTTGAGTTCTAGGAATCCTAGAGTGGATAAAACGCCGAATATTCAGTGTAGCTTAATCGCCATATATATTTTATAAATTACTATATATATATATATATATATATATATATATATATATATAAACGTACATATGAGCGTATTAGTTTTTGTGAATGCGTGCGTGCGATATATCTAGCGGGCGCGATTGATTTACATATATACACGTACAAGATGTGAGACAATTTATTACATAGATATGGCTACATCTCGTGAGGTATTTATATCAGAACGTGGTAATATCCACCTAAAAATACTTCATATACACACACAGACATCACTGTCTTTCCTTCTTTCTCTCTCTCGTATACATATATATATATACATATATATATAAATGTGTGTGTGTGTGGTTCGATATATACATATACATATACTCATGTATTTTATCTATACAAAGGATAAGGTATATATAGGAATAGTATGTCTGTAACAGGTATATATATATATATATATATATATATATATATATATATTCGTATATATACATATAGTATGTCTGTAAAAGGTATATATATATATACATATATTCATATATATACATATATCTGTATGCATATACACAGACACACACACGTAATACCCCCACATATATATATATATATATATAGTATGTCTGCAAAAGGTATATATACATATATATACATATATTCATATATATACATATATCTGTATGCATATACACAGACACACACACGTAATACCCCCACATATATATATATATATATATATAGTATGTCTGCAAAAGGTATATATACATATATATACATATATTCATATATATACATATATCTGTATGCATATACACAGACACACACACGTAATACCCCCCCCACACACACATATATATATATATATATATATATATATATATATATATATATATGGATGTTCGGTTGATGTCTTCACGCCACAGAAGGGCCATTAATCTTCCAGATGAGGAACGACGCGAATAAAATGTAAAGAGACCTCGGCCATCCATCACTCGACTCTTGCTGCTATTTACTTATGGTCGACGACGACGACGATCAGGTGACGGGTCCAAGAGGATTAAGAGTAAAGGGGCAAGGACCAAAGAAATGAGAAAGAGAGAGATATAAAGAGAGAGAGAGAGAGAGGAATAGAGATAAAGAAAGAGAGTGAGAGGGGAGAGAGAGAGAGGACTTGCGGGGTTAAGAGAGGAAGATAAAAAAGCAATAAAAGTATACGGGAGAGTGTAGATTATTAAAAGAGCCAATGGGAGTGAAAGAGATAACGATGAAAAAAGAGAGCGAGCTGGAGAGAGAGAGAGAGAGAGAGAGGGGGGGAGAGAGAGGGAGAGAGAGAGAGATAAACGGGTAGTTATAATGATTCAATCTCTTTGGCCTTCGGACCTGTTCTGTTGCTACATTTCAATTTTTTTCTTGGTTATTGGAGGAGAAAGACAATTTTTATTTTTGTTTCCCCCCCATTAAAAACAGACATTTGTGTCTAACTCTGCCCTCGTGGGGAGGCAAGTAAATAGGTAAAATGATCCAATCGGGTAAAGGAAGGAAAAACAGTTTATGTAATATGTATTGCTCGAGATGCAAAAAAAAAATGGATGAAAACCGAGAAAAATAAGTAAAAAAAGATGGAGAGAAAGGATGTATTTACTTGGAAGTCACCACTTATCAAGGCTCAGAGGCCACTCGAGGATAAGGGTTAATGGATGTAAGGTGGTAGTGTAGTAATGGTTAATGCTGTAAATTGGGTAGAATTTGATTATGGGGACGGCTCAACAAGAACTTGTTTACATTAAATGTGAAGGCTACCAGGTTGTATTGAACTGGGAAGCAGGCTAGCGGAACAGTGTTCCAAAGGTGGGCAGTTCGGGGAAAAAAGCTTTGTTTATGGAATCTGCGTTTAGATTTAGGCATAAATAGAGAGTGAGGAAAATCATATATAATTATTGTAGCTCGTTGAGTGTTTTTGTGAAAGATTGGAGTTCGGTTGAGCACTTGCCATGAAAATAACGATAGAACAGAAACAGGCTCGCAAGATCATTGATGTGGGAAAGGGATTGAAGGAGCGAGAATAGGGCATTCACCTACTAAGTTTCGAAGCTGGTTTTGAACTCTATCAAGGCAAGATGGGGCGCGCCGTGTTACTTCTACCTAGATGTGCCACCAGTATTCCATTTTAGGACGTACCTGGTTCTTATACAGATGTAGAATAAAGATAAATAGAGATAGATGAAGATGAAGAGGCAGAAATAGTGAACGTATTGAATGGCGTGGAAAGAGAGAATGAAAGAGAAAGTTGTTGAATCCAACGAGCCACACGGTGTTAAGAGGGGAAATCAAATTATGAATGCAAAAAACAAAACAAAAGGATATAACAAAATAGAAAAGGATAAAAAAAAGATACAAAAAAGAATAGTGAGGAGATAAAGAGAGAGAAGCTACATATAGAGAAAGATATTGAGAAATATGCTTAGAGAGAAAGAGAGGGATTGAAAGTAAGATATTGAGAAATAATGCGAATGAATTGGAGAGAAAGAAAGAAATGAAGACCTTTCATACATAATACAATGATAAAAACAAACGACATAATATTCTTATGTCACCATATTGCTTCATTTTCATCGCATAATCAAAATTACATTTGTCTGATTCCGGACATCTAATCAGCTGAGATAATATATATATATATATATATATATATATATATATATATATATATATATATATATATATATATATATATAAAGTAAAATTGTTTGCATTTGTCTGTGTGTATAGATATATAGATAAAAGTAAAATTGTCTGTGTGTGTACATTTCCCTACCAAACTACTCTGTCAATTTTCAGTCTAGAGACACAAGATTTAACATAAGGGGTATTATTATTTGAGAAAAATGAATTTAATCGGTTTTCGGTCAGACATTCCGCTTTCCCAGAAGTCAAAGTTCAACAAGTTGACTTTAAAAACTCTACCAAACTCCTCCACCATTTTTGGGTCTAAATACTTGAAATTTTAGATGTAGATTACTTGTCCATGGATCAAATTTTTTAAATTGATTTGATCCCAAAACAATAAATAAATGTTAAGCGGTCAAAATGGGGGTCAAAGTTGAAAAAAACATTGACCACTATGGTTTCTACCAAATTACTCAGCCAATTCTCGGTCTAAACATTTGAAATGTTATGTAAAGTGTATTCAGACATAGGGCAATAATTTAATCAGTTTTTTTTTGTCGAAAATTTGACTGTCAAGGGATCAAAGTTAAACAGATTTGACTTTTACTACCTCTAGCAAAATATTCAGCCAATTTTGGGTCTAAACAGTTGAAATTTTATATAAAGGGTATTTAGACATGCAGCATGCTTTTAAATAAGTTTTTGAGCAAAATTTTGTCTGCCAAGAGGTCAAAGTTTAAAGAGTTGACCTATGAAGATTTTACCAAACTCCTCTCCTAGCTTTGGGTCTTAACACTTTAAATTTTAGATGTAGGTTACCTGGACATAAGTAAAACTTTTAAATATATATATATATGTATATATATATATATATATATATATATATCCAGTAAAAAGTTTATTATATTTTTGATCACTCTCTTCCTCTCTTTCTCGATCTCTCCCTCCTCTCCCCCTCTGTCTGTCTGTCTGTCTGTCTGTCTGTCTGTCTGTCTCTCTCTCTCTCTCTCTATATATATATATATATATATATAAATATTGGAATCGTCCCATCATTAATATATATATATATATATATATATATATATATCAGGGATGGGACAATATTTTTTTACAATTCCGATACAATTACCGATTCCGTATTAAATTTCCGATTCCGATACAATTACCGATTCCGATTCTTTTCTAAATCTCTACATATTTAACTATAAAGTTATTACTTTTCACTATTACCGTAAAAACACATGTGAAATATGTAGATATTTTCTTTAACATAAAGATGCACCTTTGAGGGATGATCTATCGATTTTAGTTTCACTAATCGGTTAAAATCAACAGGTATTCACTATTCTAGTATTACTATCAGTGGTTGAATATTTTTCTGTAAAGAAAATCAAAGAAAAAAGCCAATTAAAAGAATCGCTGTTGGCATCAGAAAATAGGCACAATTTTTTTCCGATTCCAATCCCGATTCCGATACCCCAACAAGTTCTGATGCTTTCGATTCCCGATTCCAATCAATCCCTCCAACACTATATATATATATATATATATATATATATATATATATATATATATATATATATATATATATATATTCGGGATTAACTGTCTGCACCAACTTCCTATTTCTACAACTCACCATCCCTCACACTTTTAATCCCCCCTTTATTCTCTATACATCATCCCCACCAAGAAATTTTTGTAACTCCCCTCCTTTTCTTAATGGAAAACTTTCGACTTCATATCATAAGACTTTTAAACCATGCTATACGTTAGACATGGCAAAATATTTTTCCTCCTCTAAAATTAAAATTTTTAGCTTTCTAAAATTTTAAGAATTTAGATGAGATCAATAATTATCGAAACATCGTAGCAAGATATTACTATAATTATATAAAGAAAATAAAAATTATATATATATATATATATATATATATATATATATATATACTAGCAAAAGTACCCGTCGTTGTCTGGGTTCAAAAACAGCCTACAGAAAATGGACTCTGATTTATAAAAGTATGATAGGTTATCAAAAGGCAGGTATGTAAATTTGGGTTGAATTTGGGGGTGTCAAAACCAAAGCAAAATATGATGAAAGGAAAAATAAAATAGATAAACCCCATAATTTATTATATCATACCTGTTCACACTGAAACACTTATCACAATATTCTGTGGATCTATATTAAAAAAAAAAAAAACTTGTTAAACTTTGTGACATATTTCCATTCTATGGAGCTCAGGTGATAACGTACACCCCATAATTTTAATATATATATTTTTAAAGTATACTTATGCAGATAGATGTGAAAAGACTTTATTAAAGTTTGTGCCTATTTCCATTCTATGGAGGCCAGGCGCGAACGCAGACCCCACAATTTTATTATACCATCCCTATTTAAGTTAAAACATACTTATCAAAGTATTCTTATGTACATCTATATCAAAAACACTTGTAAACGTTTTTTTTTTAATTTTAACTTTTTATTTCCATACTTTGTGGACCAGACGCGAACGAAGACCCCACAATTTTAATGAACCACCGTTCTTCCAGATCAAACATACCCATTCCTGTGTCTCGACACATCTTCTATTATTATATGTAATCAGTTTTTTAAAATAGTCAACCATATAGGAGCCTATTCGTGACCACACACACACACATTCAGCTTTATATATATATCTTCTCTTCTCTATTCTTCTATTCTATCTTCTTCTATCTTCTCTTCTATCTTCTATCTATTCTCTATATAAATAAAATGAACTAATTTTTTCCCGTTTGATTTTGACATTAATAGGATTAAAAATCAAGATATTTCATGCAAATATAATATGCACAAACGGCAGAACAATATCTGAGGTGTGTTATAGGCTTATTATTTCTCAAATTCCTCGATAATCTTAGATTTCTATACTTTTTCTGCTGAGAAGTCACGGCCAAAATCGGTTAAGATCAATGGAAGTGGTAAAATATTTTCTCTCTAATAAATTCCTCCTCCCTGCCACCACTTAACACCGTTTGGGGATCGTTCACAAGGAACAGTTGAGAAGAGAACACCGGTTTGGCTTCGTAGTTCTTTCATGTGAAGTTATTTAAAATCACTAAACTAAGCTGCAGTGCTCTGTGGCGTAGTGGTTAGCGTGCTGGACAATTCACATTATATTTTCACGTTCGCGCCGACCTACCGTAGTCGTTTTTTTTTTTTTTTTTTTTTTTCCTTAACAACTGGAATGGACTTTTCTTGGTGGCCGAACTGTTAACGTTGCAGATGTTTTTTTTTTTCACACTTTATTTTCCTACTTTTACTTATGACTCCGGGTTTGATCCTTCCTACTTACCTACCATAACATTTTTTAAAATTCCCCCCTCCGTCCCGGAAACAAACACTCGGGCAACGCCGGGTACCCCCGCTAGTATATATATATATATATATATATATATATATATATATATAGAGAGAGAGAGAGAGAGAGAGAGAGAGAGATACTAGTATTTAAGAAGGTTTCTTGTAATTATTAAAGGAAAGCAACTTTGTCTTAGCAGCATAGAATGTAACCGTCTAGTTTTTACCCCATTCCACTACAGACTGAAAGTGTTCCCCTAGGTTTTCCGCTATTGCCTTCGATGTGTGTTCATTTGTTTTTCCTCTCATGGATTCTATAGAGCGTGGCGTGATCAGTAAATATCCCTCACTCAGAGACAATTTTTTCAGGGAGGCCATTGATGTATATCAGGAATAATAATTGACCTCTGAGGTACACGCACATTTATATAATATTGTTTTGACGTACAACCATCGAGAACAACATTGATTCTGCTCTTACTTAAGAATGGTTTAATTAAGTTAAGTATTTGCCCAGTAATACCATATGATCTGATTTTTTTTTGAGAAGACCCGCGTGGCATACTCTGTCAAAAGCCCTAAATATATCTAGGGCTACTACTCTACCTTACTAGTGCACGGTAAATCTGTTCTCAGATTACAGTTAGGATATCTGCAGAAGAACGGGCTTGCCTTAATCCATATTGTTGTTCGGACAGAGGTTTAGCTAATGTAAGGTGGTAGACTAGAGGATTAATTATGGACTCAAATATTTTGGTGAAGAAAGCTTATGGGGCGATAATTTAATGGGTCAGTTCTTTCGCTAGAAGTCTTGTAAACTGGTTCCACCGAAATAGTTTGACAGCAGTCAAAAACAAAGATTCGTTAAGGTTCTTGTTAAAGAGTTTGGGGAGAACTGGAGCAAACGAGATCAGGTGCATATGCTTTTGAGATGTCTAGATTTTTTATATGATATTATACAATTGAAAAGATGTGATTTTCAGATCAATGTGATTTCTGTCCAAAAATGAAAATTAAGGAGAAAGTGGTTTGCAGGGTTAAATGTAGAGTTTGAGGCAAAACAATTGGCAAGCAGATTAGACTTCTCGGTTCTCGTGCAAACATCATCTAAATTAGTTCTAAGCAGATATTCGCGACTGCAAGCCTTAAGGGAGGAGTCGAATATATAGTCTTGGAAGATTTTCAACCTTTAAGACTTATCTCATTTACATATTTTTTTTATTATTCGTTGGAAAACTATTTAATCAGCAACCGACAAGGCTAATATGCTTGCCAGCCGGTTTGCCTCGAACTCCACACTGGACCCTTCCAACCGCCCCCTGCCTGACTTTCCTTTGCGGACAGACGCCACGCTACACGATCTAAAAATCACTCCTGCTCAGGTACACGCTATCATAAAAAACTTTGACACTTCAAAAGCATGTGGACCTGATCTCATCCCAGCTGTGCTATTAAAAACGTGCTCAGCCGAAGTAGCTCCAGTTCTCTCCAAACTCGACAACAAATGCCTTAATGAATCATGCTTTCTGGGCTGTTGGAAAACTGCTTCTGTGGTACCTGCATTCGAGAATTCTGGCGAAAGAACTGAACAATCAAATTATTGCCCCCTTAGCCTCTTCCCACTTTTCGCCTAAATATTTGAGACCATAATTAACCATGCTCTAGTCCGGCATCTTACAGATGCTAAACTTCTGACTGACAAACAATATGGATTTAGACAAGCCAGTTCCACAGCAGATATCCTTACTGTAATCTCTGAACGTATATACCATTCACTTGACAAAGCGGAGGAGGGCAGAGAGGTAGCTCTAGATATATCTAAGGCTTTTGACAGGGTATGGCATGAGGGTCTCCTCAGGAAAATTAAATCATACGGTATCACTGGTAGAATACATAAATAATTAAGTCCTTCTTAGATAAGAGAAAAATCCAGTTTGTCCTCGACGGTCGTACATCTAAACAGTGTGATATAAATGCGGGAGTGCCTCAGGGGTCTATCCTTTGACCTCTATTGTTCCTAATATTTATTAATGACCTCCCCGACAAAACTGCCTCTGAGATGGGTATATATGCTGATGACACCACGCTCTATAACAGGCATGGCAGGAAAACAAATGAACACATATCTAAAGAAATGGCAAAAACACTAGAGGATGACCTCCAATCTGTAGTGGAATGGGGACAAAAAGGGATGGTCACATTCAATGCTGCCAAAACTAAACTGGTTACCTTCAATAATTACAAGAAACCTTCTCTGCCACCAATAGCAATGGCCAGTGACTCCCTGTCTGAGATTACATCTTTCAAACTGCTTGGCCTAACATTCACAGAAAACATGAGTTGGAACAATTATATTGAAAACGTTGCCACGGCCGCTGCGAAAAAGGTAGGCTCTTTCTACCGTGCTAAAAAACTACTAACACCTAAAAGTATCCTGTATCTCTATAAGACCACTATTCGCCCATGTATGGAGTATTGTTGTCACATTTGGGCTGGTGCATCTGCTGCTAGTCTCTCGCTCCTAAACAAGGTTCAAAAGAGAGTCGCCAATCTGATAGGCCCTAAATATGCATCTACACTTCAGCCTCTGTCCTATCGACGAAACGTTTCATCCCTCTGCCTGTTCTACAAGTATTTTTATGGTGAAGGCTCTGACGAACTGCAGACACTTGTGCCCCCACGACGTAGACACCCTCGACAAACCCGACAGGCAGCTAAATACCACCCCCACACAGTAGAGATCCATAGATGTAAAAGATCTTTCTACTCCAGCAGTTTCTTCCCTAGAACCGGTAGACTTTGGAATTCCATTCCAGGTCCCTGCTTCCCCAACTGTACTGACATGCAGAAGTTCAAGTGTAACGTGAACCGACATCTTGCTGCCCAAATCACAACATAGTGCCCCAGTAGTTGCTGCCCCTGATAGTAGCCCCCTACACCAAAGTGGGGTGTTTGTTTGGGGTGAAAATGCAATAAAAAAAAGAAAAAAATGTCATTTAATCACATGCAATTGCTGCATTAACTTGATTTCTTGAATTCACAACAGTCCTTATGTTATTACAGGGATAATCATTTGTCTACTAACTAACTAACTATATATATATATATATATATATATATATATATATATATATATATATATATATATACATATATATATTAGTCGCAAACGAAAAAAAAAACACAAACAGCACCAGTGCTGTCGTCTTTGAAAAGCTGAAATCGCTCCAAGATCCAGGCATGCCGGATATAATGTGTTGAATGAGATTTCAAGGAACATCAAACCTCTTCCAATGCCCCCATTGAACAAACAACATAGGAAAAAACGAATGACTTGGACACAGAATTACATGAAAATGGATTTCAAACAGGTCCTATTTAGGGATGAGGCCCATGCTACTTTTGACGGTCCGGATAGATGGACCAAAGTTTTAAACCCGAACGGAACTCCGACCGACAGATTTCATCACCAACAAGGAGGTGGAGGCATCCTGACATGGCCGGGAATCATGGGGGATAATATGGTTGGACCATTCCGAGCGCCAGAGGGTGTAAAGCTTACCAACAATGCATACACGGCTTTTTTGGATAATCATTTGTAGACATGGCTAGATGATATACCATTGTCACGTCGCTGTCAGATGATTTTCATGCATTACAATGTAACATTTCATTCTGCTTGAGGCGACTGCGTCCTTCCTTGAATCTATGGAATTCGTTGGGGGAACTCTCATGACCTGACCACCGTGTGTACTCAAGACGCTAGCCCCATTGAATATTTCTGGTCAATATTGAAAAGAGGAGTTTATGAGGGAGGAGAGAAATTTACTTCAGACTTGTGGAGGAACATAGCTAATGTTGCTAGAGCCATAACACGTTTAAGATCAAACAATTTACTTGTAGTCGGACAAAAGGTGGTTTTAAGTCTCTTTAAAAAATGGTGGATGTGTCGAGAAATAAGTAATTTATATGAGGCCCATACCTATAATATGCCTTTGTTTATTATTATTTAACAGAAAAATATAATAAAATGTAAAGTTCGCAAGATTATATTGTATTTTTGCCCTAAATCAACATTTTAAGAGACCTTCAATAAAGCGATGGACACTGGAAATTCTTTGATAAAGAATAAAGTGTCATAACTTTGTGAATATCGCATGAATTTGAACAAAAGTAAATAACTAACCTTAAAGAAGTCATTTTGTTGTGACGTATATTTAGTGAAATATTGATATTTTACTAATCTGCAATAAGGCGATTGACACAGTATATATATACATATATATATATACATATATATATACATATATACATATACATATATATAAACATATATATATATAAACATATATATATATATGTATATATTAAGAGAAACAGGGATGAGAGAGAAAGGAGAAGAGGAGAAGGAGAGAGAGAAATGAAGAGGGAAATAAAGAGCTGAAGATATAAAAAGAAAAAATGAGATAAAAAGATGATGATGATGATCATCATCATCATCGCTATCATGATTAGAAAGATGAGAAAAAGAAGGAAAAGGGTGGTCACGAATAAATGTATCTCTTCATCTAAATCGTATCAGCTATTAAGTATATTCCCGAAGCAACAAGCTAAATGGCAGATATCATTGGCCCGTTTGAGTGGCACTTCACAATCATCAGATAATCAAGAGAGCTATTGACTTGACACCTTATAGAAGAGCCCCTGGGTCACACATTTTCTTTAATTTATTTATTTTTTTTTTTTGCGATATATTACTTCGATACAAAGAATGTGATTCGCACGCCTGAACTCAAATGGAAGCGACTCTATTTAATTGCGAATGAAATAAAACATTGGATTCTAGTTAGATTTGGGAGGAGGGTGCTGAAATTGAGAAAGTATATAAATGATAGACAATTGAATATTTACGATGCAAAAATAATTTCTATCCTGTTAGAATGTAATTGTGTTTGTTCTGTTTACAGCTGTTATAAAATAGGTAAAAGAGAATAATTAGTGTTAGTCCCTGAAAATAAATTATGACACTTACATTTTTGTAGCTGTGAATACATTACTAGGACCGTGACATATTTGTGAGAAATACACACACACACACACACACACACACACACACACACACACACACACACACACACGCACGCATCACGGTGTGTGAGAGTTATCTCGTTTTCAAATCTTTCGCAAAGACCATGTTTTATTTTTTCTATCTGACTGGATAGGTAGAAAAGAGATGGATATGATGACTATTTCATAAAACCTGTCAAAATATGACAAAGCTAGATAATAGGCAAGTTTACCGGAAAGTCTGGTCAGCTGATAAGATCTACATGTATGTTATGTGTGATTCACGTGATTAGGTTAGCAGGAAATCATCGAGGAGTTGGAACTTGGAATTGAAGCAAGGCGGTGGTTTGTCCTCCCTTCTTGGGAGGGAGTGACGTATCTTTCAATGTAGACTGTTAAGACCACAAGCAAAGAAACTCACTTTCCATTTTCATCTGCACGACATCCTGAAAAGTGAAATAAAAACTAATATGAAAACCAATCATCGTCTTGGAGTCAATGTGTTTCGTCCAAATAGTTCCAGCCTCTTCCAAGAACAAGATAAAGACAGGATGGGCCAGGTTCTGTGAGCAGAGGTATGTCGAAGATACACATAGGACACTCATACGCACGCATATGAACATTAGACGATCACGAAACGTAAAGCGGGTTCAGAAAGTGAAGAACCACTATTAGACATTTAGTAACACATTTAGGACACGTCACAAACACGAAACGTATACGCCTGTTTACATGGGTACCGTTCATGTTAGATAACGTAACACATCTAATTCATAATATTACTGTATCCTAATATTCGACAAGGTAAAAAGTTTCTTCGAAAATTAAAAAACAATGTTGATAGCCCCCCCTATATATATATATATATATATATATATATATATATATATATATATATATATATATTGAAAGTTTAATGTATCCATGAAGAAAACCTCGTAAATTAAAACGAGGTTATTAAGAGTGCTAAATAAAAAAAAAGAGCAAAATATATTATTTTTATTTACATAGACAAATATGACATAGTCGCTACACTGAACATAGTAATGTTTCAGACAAGTAGTCAGGACCACAAGTCTTCGTCAGGTGACGTAATATAATCTGATCCTCAAAAAATACTTTTTTTAATTAATATCAAGAGGAAGGGCGTGAGGGTTAGTTTGTTGGTTGTTTTTGTATTACGGCATATCAACACTTTTCAGGTTATTTAATGCTAAATCCAGTGATTTTGAAGTACAATTTTTTAATAGAGTATATTTGTATGTTTTTTTAAAAACCGGTTTTTATTAAACCCAAGGTTGGGACCATAACAGGTGCTATCACTCCGGTTCGGAGTGGACCTGGGAGTAATGGCAATTAAAGGGTAGCTCTACACTCCCCAAAGCCCGCAACCTGAGGCCACACCATCGGATATAGTTTAAGGTCATATCCAGGACCGGGGTGAGGGTAAAGCGACATTTTGGACACCATACATTGAAATCGGCAGCAACGAGACGGCAACTATAATATATATATATATATATATATATATATATATATATTACGTAATAAATATATATAAGAAAAGTGATCCCCCACTTTATATCACAAAGTTACAAACATAAGTACAGCATGTAATAAGAACAGATGGTATTTATTTGCTCCCCCACTGAGCAAATTAGGCACAAGGCCGTTTTTAATGTGAGGTAAAAACCAGCTCCCCTAAAAGTAGGCAAAAAGGGGGCACTCTGGTTACCAAAAATAATAATTGTCCCAGTATAGAGGGTTTCCCCTCCATTGACTGGTACAAATTATCTTAAGTGTAGTATTTGCCGGAACAGATGGTATTTATTTGCTCCCCCACTGAGCAAATTAGGCACAAGGCCGTTTTTAATGTGAGGTAAAAACCAGCTCCCCTAAAAGTAGGCAAAAAGGGGGCACTCTGGTTACCAAAAATAATAATTGTCCCAGTATAGAGGGTTTCCCCTCCATTGACTGGTACAAATTATCTTAAGTGCAGCATCTGCCGGAACAGATGGTATTTATTTGCTCCCCCACTGAGCAAATTAGGCACAAGGCCGTTTTTAATGTGAGGTAAAAACCAGCTCCCCTAAAAGGGGTCACTCTGGTTACCAAAAATAATAATTGTCCCAGTATAGAGGGTTTCCCCTCCATTGACTGGCACAAACCATCTTAAGTGCAGCATCTGCCGGAACAGATACTACACTTTGATCTTGGATAAAAGGCAAAGAAAAGCTTAAAAAGCTAAAAACATCATCTATTAGCAACAGACCTTTCATCTTAACCAAAAAAGCCAAGCAGAAAAGTGTTACGGGCAGACCGACAGACCGACAGGACCGACAGACCGAACGACCAAAGGACCGACGGAGTGACTTATACAGTCGCTTGCACGCGACTAAAAAGAATAACGTCCCGCAGTCCAGACCTTGTTTCCTGTGAAAGGGAAATCTTAGAGGTTATCGTTATGAAATAATTGAAGGAATAACAGAGGTTGTCATGAGAGTCACTGCCATGCTTACACAAGAGGACTTCACTTGAGCCTAACATAAATTGTTGGGAAGGTACAATACATTGAAGGTGGAGGAAATTACTTCGAAAGGGACTAGAGTTTAATGTGTGTATATAAATAAAAGTGTCCACACGAAAAAGTATTTAAACTTATTGAAGGCACCTTGTAAGTTTTAAATGGTGGGATCCTTCTACCGCTCCAGACGATATCTCCCTACTGATGCAATTGGCTGTCTATATAAAAGCCAAGTACGTCCAAGGATGGGGTACTGCTGCCATCGTGGCAGGAGCTGCTAAAAACAGCCTATACTGCCTTGACAGAGTACAAAATAGACTTCGTGGCTTAGTGGGTGATGCCCTTTTCCTTTCCCTGTAACCTCTCTCCCACAAGAGAAACGTTGCGAGCCTGTCATTGTTTTATCGTTACTACCATGGCAAGTGATCGTCTGAGCTCCAATCTCTGATCCCCCTCGCCAATCTTTTATGATAAACACCGTCTAACTGAAACCACTGTCAAAAATGTTCTCCACTCTTTATCTGAAATCAAAACGTGGAGTCCATGAACACAGCCTCTGTGCTGGTTGCCTATTTCCCACCTGACTACAACCTGGATGTCTTCAAGTCCAACATAAACAAATTCCTGATGAACCGACCCTTTAAGTAAGACACTTTATCAAATCTCCAATACTAACGTACTGTACACGCAATAACTTTTACCCCCGAGTGGCTTCCAGGCCTTGATAAGTGGTGACTACCTTGTAAAAAAAATACTTCGAAAAGTTAGTTCAAGTCGGTCTGTATTCTTTAGATGCAGTACTACTTTATTCGGTTTGATGCTGAAAATCTAAACTGCTTTTGTCAATGCTGCCAATGCTGGTTACAAAGGTACAAACAAATTTTAACTCTTGTAGACTCGACACCAACACACACAATGTGGGTTAGGGTTAGGGTTAATAATAATTTTATTTTGAACATTGATTATTTATTAAGTACTTTATGTTGTTGTAGGAAAAAAATATTTACCCCCCCCCCCAAAAAAAAAATACAATAAAATATGTAAGCTTATTTAGCACAAAATTAAAAATATCTTGAATAAACCATTTTGTTCTACATCTACATTTTACCGATAAATGTCAATTTTATATAAATACTAGCAGTTCTGCCCGGTTTTGCTCGAGCTCTATATACTGTTCATAACTTTATGTGCATATGTATATATTAAAAAAGTGTGAATATGTACGGTAATGCCTTTCTATATAATAGGCTCCCTTAACTACCATAAAGAAAAGGTGGTAGAGACCGCAGACGTCAATTTTTTTTAAATTTTGACTCCAATTTTGACCCCTTAACATTAATTGTTTTGGGCTCAAATTAACTTAAAATGTTTGACCCATGTCTAAGTAACCTACATCTAAAATTTAAAGTGGTTAGACACACAATTTGTGGAGGAGTTTGGTAAAGTCTGTAATAGTTAACTCTGTAAACTTTGACCTCTTGACAGCCAAATTTTAGCCACAAAATTGAGTAAAAAGCTTGGTGCATGTCTGAGTATCCTTTATGTAAAATTTCAAATGTTTAGACTCAAAATTGGCTGAATAGTTTGCTAGACATCGCAAAGGTCAAATATTTTGATCTTTGGCCACTTAGCAGCTAACTTTTCGGCTAAAAGCCGATTAAAAAGCTTCCCTTATGTTTGAATATACTTTATGTAAAATTTCAAATGTTTAGATCAAAAATTAGCCGAGTAATTTGGTAGAGACCGCAGAGGTACATTTTTTAAAAACTTCGACCCCTATTATGACCCCTAACATTTACTTTTGGGACTCAAATGAAATTATAAAAATAGATCCATGTCCAAGTTACCTAAGTCTAAAGTTTCAGGTGTTTAGACCCAAAATTGGCAGAGGAGTTTGGTAGAGTTCTCAAAGGTCAAATCATTGAACTTTGACCCCCTTAACAGCCAAATTTCTGGACGAAAACCAATTTAAAAGATTTTTTCCAAACTTCCACACCCTGTATGTCAAATCTTGAGTCTGTAGACTGAAAATTGACAGTTATTTGGTAGAGAAATGTCTCAGAGAGACAGACACACACAGGGATATTTTCACTTATATAGATATATAGATTGATAGAAAAGTGATTAATCTCTGTTAAAGATAAAATATATTTATTCCAGATATTTTCCAGATAATTACAGATATTTTCAAGCAGTTAAATAATTCCTTTATATTAACATAGGCAACACCGCGACACGTGTGCTGCTAGTACAAAATAAAACAGAGAGAGTTTATTTGATGCATTAAAAATAATGCCTCTATCATCTGATTAATATATAGATTCTAAAAATATTTTTAATCGCCAGTATCTATTGATAAACAATCACCCATAGTCCATCGTTCGATGAAACCTCTCTATCTTTCCATTCCTCTACGGATGGTAAACGAGCGTAGTTACACGATACATATTTTAATGTCTTTTGTATAATCGGACTGTTACCTGTTATTATCAACAGGGAAGAATCGACACGCTGAAGTATATCTTCCGCTTACAAGTGACATATGATATATACCATTTTATTTAAAATGAAAAATCGCCCGGGTGATAAAAATGCTTAATGGGGAAGGAACGACACGGAAAATATTCAAACGAACAAAAGATTATAGAATTGCTTATAATTCCTCTCATTAAATATGACGATTATTCTCTCAGAGTCAAGTAGGAAGTTGAATCTTCGAATGTTTCTGTTAAAACTTTATTACTTAGTATACAAAACACCTTTGCGAAAGGATCTTTTTCCAAAAGTAAATGTGTCAGGTTTATGTGGTTGATATTTAAACGGGTGAATCAGTTATGTTTATGATTTCTATTTTGAATTAATGACAGGACAATCTATATCATTATAAAATTCAAATGACCTTGTAACGAATGTTGTAACCCAACATCCGGTTTACGACTTCCGGTTGTCCATGTGTACATAAACATAAACCCATAACAACGTAAACAAATAAACACAAATCGCTTCTTTTGTAAATTTTGACCTGCGCACTGAAATATTAACGTTATTATTTCGAAATTATTATTTAACATGGAAAAGGTGAGGATGTTTTGCAACTGTTCTGTATTACAAGTATACTGTCGCAATTTTCTTACAAATAAATCAACTTTGATCCGTTGACAACGTATTGCTTTACTGTGCACGTTTTTAGAGTGCCAATTGTTTTTTTTTCGCGTTTGAATTAAACGATATATCAAAATTTGAATAGTGCAGATTTACCTATAAGTATGGCAAACTACTTATAATTCAATGGCTGTAAGTTTTTTTTTCAAAAATAAACAATTATAAACAGAACGTCACATAGAAATTATCTATATTCTTTTGTTCATTTTTAATATACATTCATAGAAATGTTTCTGTTATGTCACAAAAAACTATTTTCTTTACGCCACAAGTGTCACGCTCATACATTAATTCCATAGCTAATATAACATACTGACTAAACGGGTCACAGGTAGTCTAGTTTGTTTTAAAGATGGTGACGGAGAGAGAGAGAGAGAGAGAGAGAGAGAGCGACGAGTATATGACGAAACAGAGAAAAGGCTAAAGAATGTGGAATAAAGGGAGGTAAGAAAGAATTATGCCAATCCATTCAACCTCTTTCTCACGGAGGAGATGTTGCGAGTTTATCTCTGCTCTATTGTTATTTTCATGGCAAGTGCTCGGCTGAGCTCTATTCTGGTCCCCCTCGCCAGACTTTCACAAGAAACACCCGTCTAGCAGAAAACACTATCACTAATTTCCCCCACTCTTTATCTGTGCCTAAACCTAAACGTAGATTCCATGAAAAAAGCTTCTTTCTTAGAACTGCACGCCTATGGAATTGTCTTCCGTTTTTCTGCTTTCCGGATGACTACAATATGGTTGTCTTCAAGTCTAACGTAGACAAGTTTTTGATGAGCCGTTCCATATATGTTAACAAATTTACCGAATCTCCATTACTAACGATTACTATATTGTCCGATTGTCTACTGTACACTCTTTAACCGTTATCCTTGAGTGCCCTCTTGGCCTTGATAAGTGGTGATGCCTATGCAAAAAAAGATTAAATGAGAAAATAAAAAAATGCTGATAAACGAGTACAGTATGTATACAGGTTGATGTAGCACGTTTATCTGGTTATAGAAAATATCAGATTCCAGACTTCGTCCAAGACTAATTGTATATAAAAAAGTTTTTATATATCATCTTGCTTTTACTGAAGAGAAAAAAGAGCGACAAAGAAACTACTCTAAGTGGGATAGAATAGAGGAAATTGTAGAGAAAATAAATAGTGGAACAGATAACAACGAGTGCATTGGAGTCAGCAGCAGGGTGTTCAGGTCAATAATTTTCCCTTTAACCAATTACGTACCCCAATATTGGGAGCAGTATACATATTGCTTTTTAAAATATAATTATTCCCAACTCGCATTTAGGTAAAAATGCACTCTCGAAAATAATTGAATTCATTCAAAAACGTATCGCAAAAAAAAAGAATTTAGGCTAGAAAATATATCAGGGAAACCAATGCCAACAATAACATTTTCTGATTCGTACAATATGATGATGAGTATGATGATGATTGAGCGGGTGTTTGTGTTTGTAGATGATTGTGCCCTGATGTATTTTTGAGGGATGAAAGTGTGACGTGTTACAAAAAGAATATATATCTAGGTCTTCAGATCTGGGTCCTTCTGCATTATACGGATCGTGCATTTAGGATATAGGATGGAATACTGCTGCCATATCTGGGCAGGAGCTGCTAAAAACAGCCTATCCTGCCTTGACAGAGTACAAAATAGACTTCGTGGCTTAGTGGGGGATGCCCTTTTCTCTACCCTGCAACCTCTCTCCCACAGAAGAGACGTTGCGAGCCTATCCTTGTTTTATCCTTATTTCCATGGCAGGTGCTCGTCTGAACTCCAATCTCTGGTCCCCCCCTGGCCAATCTTTCACGAAAAACACCCGTCTAGCTGAATCCACTGTGAAAAATTTCCTCCACTCTTTATCTGTGCCTAAATAATAACGTGGATTCCATGAACAAAACTTCTTAGAACTGCACGCCTGTGGAACTCTGTTTCGTCTGCCTGCTTCCCACCTGACTACAACTTGGATGTCTTCAAGTCCAACGTTAACAAATTCCTAATGAACCGCCCCCTTAAGTAAACACTTCATCAAATCTCCACACTAACGTACTGTGCTTGCAATAACCCTTATCCCTGAGTGGCTTCCGGGCCTTGATAAGTGGTGACCACCATGTAAAAAAAGGGGTGTTCGAATTAAATTTTATTTCATGATATATTTTGTTTATTACATTGTTTTGGTGAAAGTACAGAGGAGTTAAAAATACCTCCACCCCACTTCTCCTGATTAGAATTAATTTCTAAATAACTTTATTATTTCAGCATAGCCAGTATTCTTCATAAGCACATAAATGTGTGTATAGGTTTCTTATAATGTGTGTATGAGAGAAAAAGAAAGAAGAAACTGTGTTTTTGTCAGAGTCTATGTGAAATTGTGCGAAGGTTTGTGGTGGTGGATAAGTTTGTGTTTGTTTACGAAATGACCGTTTATGTGTTCAAATGTGTGTATGGGTTTCAGAAAAGAGAAATAGATATGTGTGTGTACCACCAAGTATGTTTATGATTCAGAGAATATATTAGAAATATATATATATATATACATATATATATATATATATATATATATATTCAGTAATGTGATTGATAATTTAAAAATCCGTTTCACAAGAAGGAACAGCAACAAAATCAATAATTTGTACGATCGTTTCGGAAAATAATGTTTTTATTGTGGTAGACATTAAGCCACGGACAATAATGACGCTCCATAGACAAACTTGGTTTCACCCTAGATGCAGCAATGCGTTTACTGATATAAAGTAGGGCCACATCTTGTTCCAGACAAGAACGCAAAAAAGCTATGGAGTGATTGGTAGATCTAATTCTACTCCTTAATCGAACAATAATATTACATGTGTCAATTTGGTGTTGAGTGTACCTCTTCCGAAGATATTTAAATAAATGTTTTTCCCTCGCTGTGCCAATATTTTAATCGGTTTTTAAACTTTAATAAATTTACTTTAGTGTCCCCGTACTTTTGGCACATTTTATAAGTTCCCCATTAGAAGTCTTTATTTTCAACATAATATTATTTTGTACGCTATTGATTTTCTCCTGATGAGATGATAGCCGAAAGAGCTCTTGAGAAACTTCCACCTATTTCATTCAAAACTGTATATAAATTCTGTACCCCCAAACAATTATGTAAATATATATATATATATATATATATATATATATATATATATATATATATATATATATATATATATATATATACTTTACAAATATTAATTCTTTAATATTTATAATATACTTTAGTTTTACCATCTTGGATCATTTTGGTAAATTTAATTGTAATTTTTATTATATATATATATATATATATATATATATATATATATATATATATATATATATATATATATATATACTTTAGGAGAGGTAGTATTTGATCAACACTGCTTAACAGCCTCGATTTAATATACTGTTTTATTTTTAAACATCCTAAACTGTTTTTCATGTTGAACAACGGATGATTTCTGTAACATAGGACGTGTGTGAGTTCGTGATAGCAAGTTTTTCAACCAATCCAGGAGATTAAAAGACGAACTGACAAATTAATTTTCCAACGAATGAGTAAAAATTATATATTCTATAATATTTTTTATATAGTTTTAAAGATTAAAAAAGTTTTCCAGACAATATACACGTGCGTGTAGTTGTGTGTAGAAAAATAAAGAAAATATATGTGTATATAGCCAAATGTATGTATAGTCGGGCTCCTTTAGTCTTTAGCAGACTATGGATACCTACGAAGGGGTGCCTGCGCATGATTCTTTTTGTAGCAGGAGGTGCACAATCTTCAATCACACATCTCTTGAGTCGACATTGTTAAATACAAATGGCAAGTTAAGTGTATGTACAGGACGACTGGAAACAAATGCCGAGATAGGTGGAGAGCACATACAGCGCCTAGAATTTTCAAATGGTCACTCATCTGGTACTACTCAGGCTCAACGTTGCTTAACTTTGGTGATCGGACCGGTGTTTCAACGCGATTATACTGTATATATATATATATATATACATACATATATATATATATACATACATATATATACATATATATATATACATACATATATATATATATATGTATATAATTAATGAAATCAAAGGGATGTAGTGTTTACCTGATATACGCAATGGTAAGCTCAAACTAATATAAATAGCAGTAGTTCTATATAGAAAATTTAATCTCAACCGAATAATAAAAGCTCGACACACAATAGAGAGTAGAACTTATTATAAGAGAAAGAAAATAAAAGCTGTAAGTTGAACTTTACAATCAAAACGTATTATCCGACTGAATACTCCAAAAAACAATTTACAAAGTCCGCGCAGTTTCAAAGAATGTTATTCTCCTCATAAGAGGACATAAAGAAATCAGCAAATTATATTTGTAGCAAAACTAGAATTTGCTAGTTACGGCATTAAGTTAAACCGCAATTTATTTTTTGAAACTCCGCTAAATAAGGACTTTGTAAATTCTTTTTTGGGAGTATTCAGTGGAACAATACATTTTGACTGTAAATTTAACTTTTTATTTTTTTATTTTCTTTCCCCTATATATATATATATATATATATATATATATATATATATATATATATATATACTTTACTTTACTTGTGGAAATGGAAACTTAATCATTTTTTTTTTTAGATTTTACCGTTATTGAATATTTTACCTTTCACCAGACTATCCATTCACGTGAAATCATCTTTTTCTTCACCCTATTCCCTCTCATTCACTATTTGTTACCAAGTAAGATCTATGACTTACTTGTAGCTTCATCAAATACTTTTGCAAGCAAAATCCGATCCCGCATTTTTCTAAATCCTACCCTCTGATGAGAAGGAAATTATTCCTTCGAAACTCCGCGGATTAAGGACTATCCACTTATTTTGTGCTTCCTTTTTAAAATTAAATATGTTTTTAACTCTTTATCAAAGTGTTTTTAACATTTTTATTAACTACTTGTTCTGATATATATATATATGCATATATATATATATATGTATATATATATAATTTTTACTATAATAATTATATATACATAATTTTTACTATAATAATTATATATATATATAATTATAGTAAAAATTATATATATATATAATTATTATAGTAAAAATTATATATATATAATTTTTATTATAATAATTATATTGTGCTTCCTTTTTAAAATTAAATATCTTTTTAACTATTCTTCGAAGTGTTTAGCAACATTTTTATTAACTACTTGTTCTTATATCTATATATATATAATTTTTACTATAATAATTATATATATATATATATATATATATATATACAACTCTATGTGTTCAAGAGAATGTCTCTGAAAGAAAGATAACATCTCGTATGTTTCTGTGTTTGTATCAGTTTGTGTGTAGTTACGCGAATGAATACGTGTGCATTACAGTGAGACGGTGAAAGAGAGAGAAAGAGAGAGTAAGAGAGTGAGAGAGAGAAAGAGAGAGGGGGGAGAGAAAGAAAGATGAAAGGCGAAGAGTTGGGTAGGTAAACTTCTATCAGTAAATTATTTGGTTTTGGCGAGAAATTAGCCATTTGTCAAGACTGTTTCATGTTTCAACTGTTTCTGATGTCGACAAAATCACAATCATTTTTGACAAATGGAGCCATAATTCACGGGGCAAAACACTATGCCGAAAATAAAGTAATAAATAATAGCCAACAGAATGAACGTAGAGTAAATAAAAAGAAAGAAATAGAAAAAAAAATTCGCTTAGACAAAGTTAATAGTAAACGTTGTTGGAATAGCAGACATGGCTTCAGGGTTAGAGGATCACACCTTCAAATTAAAGTATCGCAAAACAATTTACGTACAAACCGTCGCAATTTATATTATTTATTTGCAGTGACTGGCAGTGACTGGCAGTGAATTGCAGTGATGGCGGTGTCGACGAAGCGGTAGCCCTCGACATAGAAACTGTTGGCAGCAATCTTCTTTATAATATTTATATAGGTTGGAAGAATAGAATCAAGGAACTGCCATCGGAAGACATCTCAGCGTTACTGTTACATGCATAACTATCTGAAAATTATTGATCTTTCTTATAAATGCAGGGTGTCCACAAAGTCTGACTACATTATGTAGCCAGACTTTGTGGAAGCATCCTGTAGATTATGTAGGCCCAGACTTTGTAGGCACCCTGTATATACGTAATCACAGGATGCTTCCACAAAGTCTGGCTACATTATGTAGCCAGACTTTGTGGACACCCTGAATTTCCCTGACCGCAACAGCTGTTCGTCTCTCGGAACAGGTAAATTATTGCTTCATTGGATATTGACTTCTCGTTGTGTAATTGAGCTACCACCTAGCGCTTTTTCTAATAGACCCAACTACTTATTCACCTTCACTAATCTCCTATCAATCAAATATTAATATTCAGTTCCAGTAAATGAACAAGAAATTCCACTCGTTAATACCAACAATAGTAATAATATCAAGCTAATAATGTTAGAGAATAACACGGTTTAAAGTTAAATTAGTTATTATCGATCTATCTATCTTTCTATTTTTCTATTTATCTATCTATCCAGTGATATTGTTAAATTATTTATTGTTTAGCTGAATATGTTTACATAAATTAGAAAAAAAAATTAAAAAAGTTAAATAAACAAAAATATTGAACAATTGCGTATGTAACAGAAGTCACACGTTAAGAGACGTGTTCTTTTGATGATGGCGTAACGGAACTGACGGGTCAAGAGGTCAAGACGATTTGAAATTGAGAGTTGGAGTTTGGTCACGAAAGTGATCAGCTGACTTCAAGTCGAGGAAGCGGGGCGAGAAAGAACAAGCATGTAGGCGTAATGCAGACTCCCTGTGAAGACCACGTAGACAGCTGAAATAAATTTATATTTTAAAAATATAAAGTGTTGTTCTGTAGTTTCACGAAATAAGAGAAAAGAGGTGTTTCAATCGGTTATGGTGTTGGTCTTTGCATATTGCATCACGGAGCCTGCAGTGAAGACAGACGAAGTCCCGGATAAATAAAAGGTATGAAGCATATATTCTTCTTATAAAGTATGATACCTTTATATAAATACAATCTATCGCAATATATCCCCGTGTGATTACCCTGGCTACAAAACATAGGCCACGGCACCAAAAACTATTTTAACAATATCGCTAGATAGATAGATAGATAGATAGATAGATAGATAAATAGATGGATAGAGACATAGATCGATCATAATTAATTTAATTTTTAACCATGTTTTTATTTAACAATAATGCCCACAATAGAAATCTCTATAACTCCCTCAATTATAGACTACATAACGCTCTCACACTACGCACTACTTAATTAGTTACTACGCCTCTAACCGGTATCTCTATTTTAATAAAAATTACGCAACTAAAACGCGTATATTCTTTTGATTATGAAAATATTGACAATAAACATAAAATCTATAATCTTAGTTAATCTTAATTAAAATCTTAATACCTTTTCTTTTTTAAATGGGTTATATTTAACAAGTCTAAATCATACACCCTTTCATCTTTGCATTTCAGTAACTGGAAGAATAATTACTTTCTCCTAGAATAAAAAATATAATTACTTCGAACATAAACTTATTTCGTAATGCAAACACATAAAAGTTTAAATACAATCACTTATGCACCCATAAACTACATAATACTAATTACGAATAATCCCATAATTCTCCTGACCATAGAACATTTCAGAACTATAATTCTCACTTATAGCACATTTTCGATTTACTGCTAAGGATCAAAACTGAAAGGAAAACAGTTGACCTTAGCAAGAGTAGTCGATTAATCATGTTTATATGTACAAACCTACATTCATAAGTTAAATAATGTTATTTTTAACTAGTAGTATGCGTATGGGTGTAACTCAGAGACTACGGAACGACGCTGGAGAGTTGATGTTTCGGTTTCGATTCTAACTGTGGCCCAAGTCATATATATATTTTTAAAATTTTGATGTCATTACTATATATTGGGTACAATATAATAATCAATAGAGAATTGGCTTTATAAAAATGAACATCTAACCTGCATGAATTAAAATATCATATATAATCGTATCTTACTACCGGTCATGCTGGCAGCCTGCGAATTGTATTCAAACTACAGAAACAATTCAATAAAAATTTCAATATAAATCTAAATCACAAAATTTTTGTCTAAATTTAGGATAATCACCTAGAATTTTGCAACAACTACGACACTCCCTCAATCTCTCCTCATCTTCTTGACTTGATGATTAATATTTTCCACAAACCCTTGTTATATATAAACCCGATACATTATGTACCCAAATTTAGGTATCTGCCCACTAGTTATATCCACAGATCCTTTGAATTTTAAAATATGCTGATGAGTTTGAATTACAATAACATATAATGTAGTTTTTCGAAACTAAAATAGACTCTAAGCCACCAAACACCCCCCTTTTTACATAAGCATCACCACTTATCAAGGCCAAGAGGTCACTCAAGGATAAAGGTTAAAGACTGTACAGTAGACAATTGGACAATATAGTACTCGTTAGTAATAAAAATTCGGTAAATTTGTTAACTTGTATGGAACGGCTCATCCAAAAACTTGTTTACGTTAGACTTGAAGACAATCATATTATTGTCAGCTGGAAAGCAGCAAAACGGAAGACAATTCCATAGGCGTGCAGTTCTAAGAAAGAAGCATTGCTCATGGAATCTACGTTTAGGTTTAGGCACAGATAAAGAGTGAGGGACATTGTTGATAGTGTTTTCTGCTAGACGGGTGTTTCTTGTGAAAGTCTGGTGAGGGGGGACCATAGATTGGAGCTCAGCCGAGCAATTACCATCAAAATAACGATAAAGCAGAGACAAACTCGCAACATCTCTTCTATGAGAAAGAGGTTGCAGGGAAGAGAAAAGGACATCTCCTACGAGGCTATGAAGTCTATTTTGAACTCTATCAAGGCAAGATAAGTCCTTTCTAGCAGCTCCTGCCAAGATATGGCAACAGTACTCAATCCTAGGACGTACCTGGCTCTTATATAGATAGAGAATTGCATTAGCAGTGAGATATCTACTGGATCGATAGAAGAATCCCACCATTTTTCCAGCGGTCTTGGCAACGGATTTAATGTATGTATTCCATTTCAGATCAGGAGTAAAGATCAAGCCCAGTAGCGTGTCAAAACATGCGGCCTTCCCAAAACGAGAACCATTCATTTGATGTCAGAGCGTTGATGATGCAAAGATAAAAGCTTGGTTTTAAATGCATTAAAAGTAACAAGCCACCTCTTTCCCCATTGTACCACTTGCTCAAGATCAGAGGAGAGAGAATCAGAGAGAACTTGGTCGTTTACGGTCTTAGATGTGCTACCATATATGGTAGTGTCATCAGCATAAATGTCTACGAATGATGTAAGGATGTGATTTGGAAGATCATTAATATAGATCAGGAAGAGAGTTGGGCCCAGGATGGACCACTGAGAGACTCCAGCATTAATACTGTGAGCTTTTGATTTCTGCCCATCGACCACTACTTTTATGTGATCGTTTTTTGGCCAGAAATTTAGCGATTAAGGGGTCAAAGTTCAACGATTTGACCTTTGAGAACTCTACCAAACTCCTCCGACAATTTTGGGTCTAAGCACAAGAAATTTTAGATATAGGTTCCTAGGACATGGATCTAACTTAACAACTTGATTTGAACCCAAAACAATAAATTTGAAGGGGTCATAATAGGGGTCAAATTTATAAAAACTTTACCTCTGCGGTCTCTTCCAAATTACTCAATTTCTAGTCTAAATATTTGAAATTTTACATAAAGCGTATTCAGAGATAGGGCAAGCTTTTTCATCAGTTTTGTATATACATATATATTAATTTTATTTATACAAACATTAATGACTGCATATGTGCATACATGTTTTTGTAATCACCCGCGTTGGGGGATTACGTGTCGAAAGACTTTCGACGGTAATTCTTGGCCTGAAGACGTAATCCCCCAACGCGGGTGATTACAGAAACATGTATGCATTAATGTTTGTATAAATAAAATTAATATACCTGCTCTGTTCACTCATTGAGCACTATTTTGGTAGACACATGTTGTTTCATTGGATGTACTTCTAGGAAACTAAACTCTACTGGCTATATACATATATATACATACATACATGTGTGTGTATGTGTGTGTGTGTGTGTGTGTGTGTGTGTGTGTGTGTGTACCTTCTTCTCTTTGTAACAAGCAAAACCCATAGGGGCTTTTTCTCTTTAACTATTTATATGTCTTACCATCAAAATGTTGCCCTTGTTCTTTTGAAATAGTCCGACAAAAGTTCCATCGACTATTGTGGGTCATGCAACACGCGATCTAAATACCGCGGCCGCGTTCAATTACCATGTAGATTTGGCGCCGGCGATACCCTGCTCCGCCCAATGACTGGCGGTCGGAAGGTGAAATCTCCATTAATGGCGACAAAAAAAAAAAAAGAAAAAAGAAAAAAGAAAAAGAAAGCCACGCTATCAGCAGGTGCGGCTGACGTTCGAATGTGCTGGTCGTCGCCGGCGGCCGAACGGGAAAATCGGTCTACGCGAAGAAAAAATAAATAAATAAAACGTCTAGTTTTTCATAAAACTTTGCCGGCCTCAATTTAACAAGTGATCTCTCATTTAATAAGGTGATTGATTATCTTTCCGTTTTTTGTTTTGTTTTTGTTACCTTTCCCCCTTCCTTCTTTTTTTCCTCTTATTTATTTGATTAACTAAATTTCCATTGTTTCTTTATTACTCACTTTCACACCTAACAAGGTACATCGCCACTTGGACGAAGGGACTACTATTTGGGGCCATGCCTAAGAAAGATTAACAAGATGTTTGTTTACATTACATTTAAAATTTTGCGTCTCAGTACAGTCAGTTAAGCATGTAACACTAATAATTCATTATAGTTACCTACCCTTTGTCAATCAATTTTTCACAAATATGAAAAATAACCATAAAATAGAGACTAACTCAATGAATACGAAAATATCTACTTAGCCAGTGTCTTTTCTCTTTTCTTTTCCAAACAAACAACTACGTGCTTGAGGACGGTCGAAGGCTAAGCTGACCAGAACGTTGCACAAATAACACTAAAGATGAGAACAATAGCCCGATCAATACAAGTAAAATAAACTATCAGCACTTATCTCAAAAATTGAAACTTTAAGATATTAGTTTACGTTACATTTAAACTTCTGCATCTCATCACAGTCACAGGAGCAGATTAGCAAGAAGAAAATTCCAACGTCGATCTGTTTAAACGAAGAAACTATTAGAGTAGAAATCTTTCTGGCATTTAGGAACCTGAACTGTAAAGGGGTGCGATTTTGTTGCTAATCGGATTTGTCGGGGATATGTACGTTGAGGAGATTTAGTGCAACGCGTTAATCAGGGCACATTCTATTACACTATTTGTAAAACAGTCGCAGAGATGCAACATTGCGGCGATGAGACAGGGGTTGGAGCTTAGTTGACAATTATGAGACCTATTAGTTTAATGACTCTTTTTTTTAACTATATAAAAGAGTGATAGATGTCGTAACAAAACTCCATGCATGGTCGGATGGTGGCCTTGTAGATGTGCAGGATACTCTACTTATCTTTCTATTTTTTTCTTTCGTACAATTTCCTGTCTCCGTTTTCTTTATTTTTCGTACCTATCTTTTCTGGTTGCGTGATTGTCTAATAGATATAATTAATTTTAATAGAATCGGTCGTCTACAATTTTTAGCCTCTCGAACGAAAATAACACGATGTATGAATTATTAGTTAGATACGCAAGCAATACTCGCACAGATGAGTTGAATTGGCTTCCCTTGACGAAAGGAAATTAATGAGAATACCAAATTCAGAAGCTATATAGAGTTAGTTTTATATCCTCCTCACGGAGATGACAATGTTATGTAGCATAGCGCGCTTGACTTCATGCAAACACCAAGCCGTTTGCAAAATGACGTCTAAGGAAAAAGAAGACTATAAAAAGGAAAAAGCATGTCTTAGAAAAGAATCTCGTTAGAGAGTGGATTACGTTCGAGAGTATGTTCCAAAAGTCGATCACGCGATGATGTCACAGCGGTAATGAAAGAATGAGAAAATAATGTCGCTATACAACAAAAATGCGAGTTGAAGTTCTTTTATATTCTTTGCCTGCTTTGCGACTGACGCTACAACGTGTTGGTTCCAGGACAAAGTTACAGTTCGGTCGTAGTCATTATTTTAGGGATTGATAATAGAGAACCTTCTTTATGAGAAGAGGAAAGAGTAATTGATCTAAGATATGTGCGCAAAGAAAGATTAGTTCTTTTTCGTTAATGTCGCGGGATTCGAAGCTTACAATACTGGATTTTAAGTTAAACCAATGGTGTCTATTGAACTCTCATGTCGCAGTAAGGAAACTATCCAACAATTACGAAAGACCACAGGTTAGAAAAATTTATTATTGAAGAAAACAGTTTGTCGAAGATAATACAAAATCTTAGCTGACATAATAGGTTCTCCTTTGTTTTCCTGGTGTTTACGCTACGTCACGTGACACAGCGAACGTGGCCGAATTTTATTTTTTCGTTGAATAATAGAATAAGTGTTTTATATGATATTTCAGAAATATTAAACTAATTATGACATGATAATTCGGTAGATAACATTGCTTATTCGTGAAATTAGCAGGAAATGTAAGTAGTTATCACTTTTCTTTTTTTAACGAAACTCAGTTTTTCGGCTGCTGGATTTTACTAGAATAACGAAGAAAAACGTCCAAGAAGTTTCAGAACCGATTCTTTTCTCAAGAGAAACACTATTCTTTAGAATCTCATGAAGAAAAAGGGACACACAATTTTAAAAGGCTTAATTATTTCTAATTAAAGCTAGTAGATTAAGCTGGATTACTAAAATCCCCTGAAGCAACAGCTATCTATTGGGCATTGCTGATTCTGCTATCAGATATACGATTTCTAATGGATATAAAACTAAAACGGTTTCTGTTGATAGACGTCCTATTAATCATCGCCTACTTTGGCCATATACCAGAAGTGAGAGATTCTCCAAACAAATATCTTTGTCTGTAAAACAATTTTTCTTTTGTTTTTCAATACATGGTTCGTTTTTTTCTGGACGTCTATTCGAAAATACGTACTTTCTACCACACAATATAACAATTCTATTATATATATATATATATATATATATATATATATATATTAGTACATGAAGATCATTTCATATCGTTCCATGTTTTTTACTCTAATTTTATTCAGAATTCCATACATTTTCTCTTTCGTGTGCCAAGTTACGAATTTTCAGAAATAGATATACGTAAAAAAAAAACAAAAAAAAAAGAATAGCAAAAAGTTTACAAAACTTGCAGCAATGGGCAAATAAAAAGAGTGAATTAAACCACTAGGAAAAAATGAAACAGTTAAAACAAAACAGTTAATGCTTGATTTTTAAATGCATATTTACAACAATTTTTCCTTCGTTTTTTTCTGGACGTCAATCTAAAAATACGTACTTTCTACCGCACGATATAATAATTCTACTATTTATTTAAATGCAGTTTACACTACGTTAGGAGAAACTCACATACATTAAATGGTTACGTTAAGCAACACGAGTCTACAAAATTCACCAAAAAAATTATGTATCATCGTATGATTTGAAATATATATGTGGGTCATTGACTAGCAGTATCAGAAATTTGGGGATATTCGCAGGCGAAGTCGCCATTTTGAATATACACCTATCTTTCTATCAGATTTTAATAATAGTAAAACGTAATTTAAACCCGTAAATTTTATTTCAATAAAACGAGCAAAGACCAAATTTTAATATCATAAAAAGCTTTAATAGAGAAATAAACAATTTTATTTATTTTTCCGTCGATTTCTTCACTTAAGTGACACTTAACATTCGAACAATAACATTACTTGAATCTTACGATAATTATTTTAACGGCAAAATAAAGAACTTACCTGGTTAATGAGTAAGATATGCTTTCTTTTAATCTTCCTGTATGAGGATTTATTCATATTTATGTATTATAATCCATGTATTTTTAAATGGAAGGATTTTTCCAACACACGGCGACGACGGCGTGTCTTTAAAGCAAGTTGTGACGACACCGGAAAGTGAAAAATTATCTCTTACTTATGTACGGAGGCCTATAAGTGTAAAAAAAAAAACACTAATTAAGAAACCTTAATAATCTCGATATTGGATTATATTCCTTCAAATTTTCCACTTTTAAAGGTTTTCGGAGGCGCTGAAAACATAAATAAACATATATACGGCAAACGAAACTAATAGTTTCCAAGATAAAAAATTTTACAAATGGTCACAAAGTGGGGGGTCACTTTTCTATAATGATGTGACGTCAAATGGGCCCCCACTTTATGGCCACATTGCAATGAACAGATTGACGGTAGCAGTACGTTTTTGCCTGACTTAAGGGAGATAACTTGTCCGGTTTTTTTTATTTTTGTGCCTTGACGCTATCGTAGACAAAATCTGATAGTTTTCATTTTTTCATTAAGACGGATTACTATATGACGCAGATGTTCAATGGTATTTTTCTTTTTTTAATATCTTAAAGAAATACCTGAATATTTTTTTTATTATACTATAAATCTGCATTACCCGAATTCGTCTTTGTTTTTTTATATATCGAAAAAAAGGAAACCAGGAATTAAATATAATTATATCAACTGATGGACTATTAATTACTGGAACATTCTAAACAAAACTTAAGCTTCCACGTAAAAAAAACAAAAACAAAAAAAAAAAAAACGTGGTTATCGAAAAAAGAAGGATTTAAATTTTGGACTTTACCGGTAAATTACCAGATAAGTAATATTTTTTGTTTTTTTAAATTTGAGTATTTTATTTATTCATGTTTTATCTTCAATTTGTGATATATAAAACGTTTCAAGCAAAATTAATTATTAAATTTCTCATAGACATTCCAAAATGGGGGGGTGAATTTATAAAACAACGTTTGTCTAGAATATTATATTTAGTTTATCGGAAAGAGCATAAAATTTTACATTCACCCTGAAAAAAACGTAATAATTGAACGAATAGGAAAATTTTGATAGATTTTTAAAGTTTAAAAATTGAAAAATATTCATCTCATAAAAATCTATTGATTTCATTACGTAACAAAATGGCTCCCTAGAGCGCACGCACGCACTTTGTAAACAATGTTTTTTAAACAATGAAAAATAATATTTCTATTATTTTTTAAACAACTTAAATAGTTTATTTTGGAAGCATATTCTATAAAGAAAATAAATAACCCACTTTAGAAAGAGAAATTACGAGTTTTCTATATTTTAATCGCAGTTTTCTGTTAGGGGTGTCAAAAATTCCCCCAAATTTCTGATACTGCTACACTGGGTCATCCATCACCGAACATTTTATAAATAACTATCCTTGTGCTCCGAATTTAAGCGTTGACTTATTCTCACTTCTTAGTGATTCACACTTTCCTTGGCAAATTAATACAACCGTGAATAGCGGATCAGATTTAAATAGACAATCACGCATAGTAACCTACTCAAGCTGGGTCACGTAAATGGAAGCCCGTTCCATTAAAGTACACTGTTCACGATTATGCGATAAATGACTATTATAGGGATATTGATTTTTCTTTTCAATTCTGAAATTAATCGCCAAAAGATTTATAGCACTTGTTCAAATGACTGTATTTTATTTTCCAAAAATTAAAAAATTATTTCATATTTGGAGACGTGCAATTAAAAGATAACTTTTTTACCGACAAAATATTTCAGTGAAGTTTTATTTTTATAAAATGTATTTGAATATTAATATTAAAATGCACTCGTTCTAAAATAACCCGTTTAATTGTTATCTATCGCCTAACCATAGCCATTGTACTTTATTATCGGAAACATTACCGTATAGGGAATAATATAACTACCAATAAACCACTTTTATTTACATCTTATTAATAAGCCCATATATCCATTTAAAATAACAAGTAACTCGACCATGAAACATATATAAATAAACAAATGAGTAAATATATGAGAGAGAAAGAAAAAAATAAATAACAAAAAATAAATAAAAACTTGTCAACCGGAAGTCGCCATCTGTAAAGAAAGAAACCATAAAACAACCTAGCTTATAGGTAGTAGCGACGATAGGAATATAAAAAGTACTTTAGATCACAGCAAGAAAATTAGCTGCCAGACGATTTAATTCTAGCACATTCCAATTGAGAGAAAGGTCTTTTTCTAAGATCATATTTTGTCGCTTTTCGAAACTTATCGAAATAATTTCTGTATAAAGTGTATCTAAGAACACTACCGGACATATAAATTACCTTCGTGTGAAATTTGTAAATAAAAGACTCAGCTGTTTCGGAACCTATGAGGAAAGAAACACACACACAAAGCGACGTTTTATATAAGAGTATATATATATATATATAAACATGTGTGTATGTATATATAATCACACAGACACACCCACAGACACACAGACACACACACACAGACACACACACACACACACACACACACACATATATATATATTACAACACTGCTATCAAAGACATTCACTTTGGATTTTACAATGCAATGCGGATGTGAATTTTTATATATTTCTTGTTAACTTCCCTTACTCTATGACATTTAAATACTTTAAAAAACTTTAATTGTGATTTTTCATGTCTCACTGACTTTAGCAAATAAGGTGTAAACCATTATAACTATTTGCTAATATTTTCTCCTCTGAAGAGATGGTAAACATCGAAATCCTATAGGATAAGGAGTTAAACTATTTCAAATGTATTCTTTTGTATTACATAGAATAATAAATATCTTTTGATTTGAAATTCAAACATTTCACGTCATAAATTTTTAAATTCATTGAATGACTAAAATTATATATATATATATATATATATATATATATATATATATATATATATATATATATGATGAAAATAATGGAAATAGTATTCCGACAAAATAGAGAAAATAAAAAGTAACAAACCGTATTATGTGTTCATCAACGTTTAGTCTTTATTATTATTATTATTATTATTATTATTATTATTATTATTATTATCAGAGGAAGTCTCGAAATAAAGACGAAACGTTGATGAACACATAATACGGTGTGTTCCTTTTTATTTTCTCTCTCTCTCTCTCTATATATATATTACTTGGCCGCCCGGCGTTGCCCGATCCTACAATACGTTTAAACATGTTATTTTAATTTATGAAAATTGTGTACGTATGTATTATAGAATCAACCCTCTATTGATTCTAATATTACGATGAATAATTTGCCAGGTGGACTAATTCGCAAAAAATGGAAATAAAATGAAATAATAGTAATGAACATGTCTCTATCTACTTGCCTCCCCACGAGGCCAGGCTTAGACACAGGGTTGGTTTTTAATATGGGAAAAATCAAGCTCCACAGAAAGGGGCACTGTAGATGGGATGACAATTAAAACTATCCCTGTCATAAAATATTTCTCCCCCACTAACCGAGGGCAGAAAAAAATAAGTGTGACATCAGAACAGATACTACATTTTCATCTTGTCCCGAAGACCAGAAAAAACCTAATTCATCACATTCTGTCAGTGTTTGTTTACAACATCACGTCGACATATATTTGAGCTGGATGACGAATGCCCTGAAAACGTCGTTTATGATTAATGTTTAGTTTTAAAATATGTAAAAGAAGAAATGACTTGCGGCGATTGTAAATAGTACCTCTTCATTTATCATAAATTTAACTCATTAATAAGAAACAATTAGAATAAAATAGTGAGAAACACCTGGGTCTTAACAGGAGTATATTTGATTCGTAACCGAATACTTATCACTGAGCTACATTTCATAATAACTAAATATGTTTGTTTAATTAGAAATAATTTGCATAGATAGTTTTATTCACGTTCTCGCTGTAACGTAAAATACTCCCCCGTAAAAATGATGTTTTCATCTATATATGTTTTCAAAATCGGACTTTTTCTATTTTCGAAAATAACTTCCTGAGATTCCATTATTTTCCTTAGCAAGTGTAACGTAAAATATTCCCCCTAAAACATTCTTCTTGTTTTGTCTATTATGGAAAAAATACTTTTAAATCGGAATTTCTGTACAAAATATATCTAAGTACACTGCCAGACATATAAATTACTTTTGTGTGTAATTTTCAAAAGATAGGTTCCGTCGTTTCGGAACCTATAAGAAAAAAAACTCCCTCGCACACAAAGTGATTTTTATATGAGAGTTGATATATATATATATATATATATATATATATATATATACATATATATGTATATATATGTATATATATATGCATATATATATGCATATATATGTATATATATGTATATATATGCATATATATATGTATATATATGTATATATATGTATATATATGCATATATATATGTATATATATGTATATATATATATGTATATATATGTATATATGTATATATATGTATGTATATATATATGTATATATATGTATATATATGTTTGTATATATATATATATATATATATATATATATATATATATATATATATATATATATATATATATATATATATATATATATATATAGTAATTTATAAAATATATATGGCGATTAAGCTACACTGAATATTCTGCGTTTCATCCAACGTTGGATGAAACGCAGAATATTTAGTGTAGCTTAATCGCCATATATATTCTATAAATTACTAACTAGCTCTATCTACGTATTGAGCACTTTTGAAGTAAATACTTAAAGTTTACGCATAAATCTATACTTTCGTATATTAAATTTACGTGAGTAAATTAAGTAGTTATATATATATATATATATATATATATATATCCTAAAGAAGCTTTGAATAAAAAAAAATACAAAAATAAAGTATGCAGTGTAAATTATCGGGAGGGGGGAAATATATTAACTTTAACCTATCGCAGACTAAGCACCTACATAATCCGACTTCTAAAAAGTTTTTTTTATGACAAAATAGAATTCATTATTATAAAGATGAACAAAAAAAAGGCATCAACTAAAGTCGTTAAATAGAAATAGACTTAGCACTTGCATAAGCCGATTTCGCAAAAGTTTTCAATTTTAAAATATAATTTAACTACATAAGGATGAGAAGAGAAACCCTTAACTAAAATTTTGTAAATAGAAAACGGGGATCATCAGCTGTATGTTGAGATTGGGGTTACCACTTTGTAGGGGATCTTCAGAGCGGTTTTGCCAGCCGTTATAGGCTGCGCATTATAAGCTCGTTGTGGGATCGATTATTGAGATGATTGCACGTTCGATTACTAAAAGGTCGACGTTTGTAATTCGGGCAGTTTAATGAAAACAACAAACAAGAAGGGCATGTGTTACGAGTAAATAAAGTAGACATTTAAATGAAACACGCTAAAGCAGGATTACATAGTTATATACGTACAAGGAATATTTATTTACACCGAAGGGTTACGAACATTACAGAGTGTTTGTGTATATATGAACTTCATATACCTCATAATACCCCTGCAACTTATGTCCCCTATAGAAGCCCCCTACTTCACAGTGTTACTGTGCCTTGTTTAGGCTGAAAATTGAAAAAATAAATAGCATGCATGTAAGAAAATGTTAGTTGCAGGTATGTTTGCGTGAGTGCATAGAAGATCTCAGTGGAGTATAGGTTGGATGATCATTAACTCTGTAAGTATTCGATCCTACCTTGGACAAGTAGAACGCATCTTCTGAGACGCTTCCAAGTTTTGACTCCACTCGCATTGGAGGATCTAATCAAAACGAGAATGATCGAGAGAAAGAGGACCGGAAGTAGAGAACGCCACCTGTTGGGAAAACGGAAATTACAAGGGCAGGTAACCAGTGCGTTATTTAAAGGTGTATGCGTGTGTACGATTTGAGTAAACGCATGTAAGATTTCAAAGGCATGTGTCCGTATACACACACACACACACACACACACATATACATATTAATATATAAACATTTACACACATACACACACAGGATTCTTATGCGCATAAGCATGAAGAATCCTAGAGTGGATGAAACGCGGAATATTCAATGTAGCTTAATCGCCATATACAATTTATAACTTACCATATATATATATATATATATATATATATATATATATATATATATTTATATAATAAGTTAGAAATATATATATGACAATTAAGGTACACAGAATATTTAGAGTTTTACCACACTAGGATTCGTCAGGCTTATGCGAAGAGTTGTTTTATCCTGGCGTTTTTACGTATACGCATATTCTATTGAATTTTTAGTTAGCCAATCAGCTTTCTAGTTCTACCGTCCCCTTCCTAATCAGCCAATGAGCAGACACTTACAGAACAAAGGCCCATTTGACCTTAGGTTCATCCCTTCCTTTGTGTATGCTTTTTTAGCAGGAAGTGTAGGTATCTAGTGAGTGGACCTATTTTAAACCTATATGTAGTTAAATGTGTGTGTGTGTTTTTTGGTATTATGTTAGTTTATATATATATATATATATATATATATATACATATATATATATATATATACAGCATTTGAGACTTTAAACGACCGGTCGGCAAAGTCGATAGAAAATTTCTTGGGGCGACTAGAAGTCGTAAATCACTCGCCCGCCAGTCGATCAAATTTCTTAAAATAAAGAAACGGGAAAAACTCATTTATTTTACCACCACCGGCAAATATGCAGTGACTTAGAATAACCTATGTCTGATCATTTGTGTATTCTTTCATCTCTAGCTGTGAGACCGTTGGAATATCGTATTGAAAAAAGAGTGGTCACGCTAAAGGTCCAGAAGAGGTACAATTTACACATTCGGCGTGTAGTCAAAATGTCGCCTTCATTTAGCGCTCTGATTTTTAAATTCATTTGGAAAAAATTCTTCGATGCTACAGCTACATACACTTCATGCTTACAAAAGTAAAGACGAACATTTCATCCCAAAATAGCGAACATTTCTGTAAAATCTGAGGAAGCTACAGACGGCAAAAAAAAATAACGGCCGAGTAGCTGAAACAATAATGTAACTTAACAGAAAGATACAGTAATAAAAAATAAAACGCATATTTGCTCTACAATTGTATTGAGCACTTTCTTTAGTTTTTATTAATTACCATTTCCACTATATATATATATATATATATATATATTATATATACATATATGCGATAATTTATGTATTGTATAGTTTATTTATTTATTTATTTTCTATTCTTATTGTTAATTTAAAAATCATTCTGTATCGCTATCCTAAAGTAATGTTTATCCCGTGAACACAGTTATTCGCTATTTCTCTCCTAGAGTTTAATAGATGTTGGGGTTTTTTAATGTATAGGATAGCAAATTTGTCATAAATGCCATAATCTACATGGATGGTGTACGTCTCTACATGTCACATGTTTGGTCTGTGAGCAAAATGTATGCTTCTCTAGGTTTCAATTTGCCAACCTTCTCGTTAATTTTTAATTTATTGGTGATTTGTTTACTTTCGGTATTTATTATATCCATGTATTCGCATTCGTTTGTATCTAGTCTTTTTGTAGCTTTTTTTAAAAATGTTTTCTTTGATTAATTTGTTATATTCTTGTTTATCTATTTTATAAAAATTTATAGTTTTATCTGCTTTTACAAAGATTTTATTAGAGTTGTTACTAACTATTTTGTGTAGTTTCCGTTGGAAATTGTCATGTTGAGTGTGGAATTCTAAGTTGTTAATGGCGTTTAGAAGGTCATTGTCAAAGTTTATCAAAACTTCTACTGCTTTGGCATTTTTTAGGGTTTTAAAACCATAGGATTCATTTTGTTTTCGTTTCATGTTTAAGGAAAGAATTTGCTCGCCATCGCATTCAGCGTATTAGTTAATCTGTTTTTTTTTTAATTAATTTAATAATATAGCTATGCTTGCTAGGTGTGAGAATGTTTTATAGCGATGTTTCAAAATTAACCCTTTCCATATCTATTTTTTGGTGTGGTGAAATAAATTCTTTTGAGAGTGCTCAACTGTTTCAGGAGCTAAGTATGACTACTTCATTTAATCACATAAAATTAATATACGAAAGTATAATTTTATGCGTTAACTAAGTATCTACTTCAGCATTGCTCAATAGATAGGTAGAGCTTGGTAATAAGTTAGAAAAATATACATGGCAATTAAGCTACACATAATATTCCGCGTATCATCCACATTATATGTAGTTAAATGTGTGTTTTTTGTTTTTTTTAGTAGTATGTAAGTTAAATGAAGTAGTCATATATACATATATATATATATAAATTATAATTATATATATATATATATATATATATATATATATATTAATACATATAAGTTATGGTACATCTGTAAATAAGCACACACATATACCATCATTGAGAATTTATACATACACACCCACGTTAATTTCATTCGCAATTTCTTTACTTAATTAATACGTATCATCCACACTATATGTAGTTAAATGTGTGTTTTTTGTTTTTTTTAGTATTATGTTAGTTAAATGAAGTAGTCATAAATATATATATATATATATAAATTATAAGTATGTATATATATATATATAAATTATAAGTATATATATATATATATATTAATACATATAAGTCATGGTACACCTGTAAATAAGCACACACATATACCACCATTTAGGATTTATACATACACACCCACGTTAATTTCATTCGCCATTTCTTTACTTAATTAATACGTATACTTTTAATAGATTACTTTTAAGTCTATTCGACATTTCTAATAAGATGCATTTAATATAAATTAATGAAGAAACTAAAATTGGCTCCAATTAATGTATAATTATGATTAATTAATACAGATAAGTGTACCATTGACTGTGCTGCAAACAAATTACACAATAAGTTAAGACTTATTTAGCCTTTGAAAACGTATCATAACACTTTCATATCTTCTGAGAACTGTGTAAGTGTATTTTAAATTGCATGTAAGTGCAATTATCTGTGTGTATGTGTCCGTATTATGAGTAATCCTTCTTGTAAATTGCATGAATGTGCATTATATTTTATGTGAAGATGTAATTACACACACACATGCACGCACACGCACATACAGACACACACACACACATATATATATCTATTTAATTTACTCACATAAAATTAATATACGAAAGTCTAGATTCATGCGTAAACTTTAAGTATTTACTTCAAAAGTGCTCAATACGTAGGTAGAGCTAGTTAGTAATTTATAAAATATATATGGCGATTAAGCTACACTGAATATTCCGCGTTTCACCCACTCTAGGACTCTTCAGTCTTATGCGCGAATTCTGTGGTTGTTTATTGTTTTTATATGCTCCTCTTCTATTGAGATTTTAGTTAGCCAATCAGCTTTCTAGTATCCAACGCGCCCTTCCTATCAGATCAAGAAACTAAATAGAGCACACACAAAGGAACAGGTCAACCAGAGGACAAATAGGCCTTTGTCCGATAAATGCATGCTCATTAGCTGATGGGAAGGGCGCGGTGGATACTAGGAAGCTGATTGGCTAACTAAAATCTCAATAGAAGAGAAGCGTATAAAAACGATAAACAACCCCAAAATTCGCGCATAAGCCTGAAGAGTCCTAGAGTGGATGAAACGCGGAATATTCAGTGTAGCTTAATCGCCATATATATATATATATATATATATATATATATATATATATATATATATATATATATATATATATATATGATTTTCTTGGGGGTTCAAAACTTTATTAAGGCAATCATGAAGGGAAGACGTATTCCTTCGGAATTCATTTAATATTAAAAACTAAAAAGACCGAGGAAAAAAGAAAAATGTGATAGCGACTAAAAAATAAAGTAGGGAAATAGAGGGAAGAAAAAATATCAAAACGAGTTAATTGACATGTTTCTCCCTCACTCATCAAAATTGGAATCGAGGGATTCATTTTTAGTAATTTGTTTTCCTTAATGATAAAATCTAAAAAAGAGACGGGAGTAACAGCAATCGTATGGGATGAATTTTAGAGGCTGATCACGTTCAAACCCAACAAGCAGTCCTTTTACTTACAAAGGGAAGGCTTCCTAAGGCGAACGTGAACAGTCTCCTACAAATCAAGCAAACTCATCTATGGAATAGACGTACTTCATCTCAAACAAGAAGTCTATTCATCCAACCAACGAGAACCCAAGTAGGGTTTTTAAACTCGCAAGGACGATGCGATCCAACAAACTAACCTAGCGAGCAGTTAATAATAGAATTTTATAGCATGAAAGATATGAGTATTTCGATTGTCATGCAACGTCGCAGCTCACAAGATCTATGAAAGCAAAAAAAAAAAAAAAAACCGGAAGTCCGACACTTGAGTTTCGCCTTTATTTGAGCATATCAGTAAGACTCATCAAAACTCGGGATTCGAAACCCAACTTGCATTGTATGAGTACTCTGCCACTTGAGCAAACGTTCCATACACAATAAAAACCATTAACTAACACAGAGCAAGCAAACCGTGGCGAAACCATTATATAGAAGTAGACCTACTTCGTTTCAAACAAGGGATGTGCTCATCTAAGCAACGAGTAACCAAGCCGAGATCTCACAAGCAGGAATTCTTATCTCACGCTCTATACATACTATTATTAATTGCTCACTAGGTTGGCATGTTGAATGACATCGTCCTAACGATTATAAAAATTCTACTTGCTTAGAGAACAATTCAACCATGATATTTGACATTTGCATTGTAAACTTTAATTCAAAACATATTATAAAAATAATATAAAGTATTCTGAACTAAGTCGCTTCGGGGAGGCATGTGAATCTTCTCAACTGTAATTAATTGAAATATGCAAAGAAACTAAAAATTAATTTTTTTAGGTTTTTATTACATTTTCACCCCAAACAAGGTACGTTGCCACTTTGATGTAGGGGGCTACTATCAGGGACCTAAGCAACAGGGGTACTATGTGGGAAGTTGGGCAGCAAGATGTCGGTTCACGTTACACTTGAGCTTCTGCATGTCAGTACAGTTGGGGATGCAGGAACTCGGAAGGGAATTCCAAAGTCTAGCGGTTCTGGGGAAGAAACTACTGGAGTAGAAGGTTTTCTTACATCTAGGGATCTCAACCGTGAAGGGGTGGGATTGTGCTGCTTGTCGTGTTTGTCGGGGGTATTTTACGTCAAGGGGGTAAAGTGATTGCAGTTCGTCGGAGCATTCACCGTTAAAGTACTTGTAGAACAGGCAGAGGGATGGTACATTTTGTCGATGGGACAGAGGCTAAAGCTTAGATTAGCTTTTGAACCTTGTCCAGGAGCGAGAGACTAGTAGCAGATGCACCGGCCTAAATATGTCAACAATACTCCATACATGGGCGAATGGTGGTCTTATAGAGGTACAGGATACTTTCGGGCATTAGTATCTTTCTAGCACGGTAGAGAGAGCCTACCATCTTCGCAGCGGTCCTGAAGATGCTCTCAATGTAATTTTTCCACTCATGTTTCCTGTGAATGTTAAAAGAAAAAAAATCTTTCGCTACTACGTGAGACTAATAGGAAATGTTAGTCGAATGGACTAAAAGGCCTGAAAATCACGAAGTAATAAATGAAGAATTAGATAATACGGTATAGTTGACTGTTTTGATGCCTGCTGTTTTTATCGGCTATTAAATAAATAGAAAAGCGCCCTTCTCAATAAAATAAGGAACGATTCGAAATACCTTAGACCGTTTCCATTGGAGTACTTTAATAGGAGAGAGTCAATATTATAGTAGGGTTGTTTCTATTAGAGCTAAAGTGAAGAAATAAGTGACTCTATAATAAGAAATATGAGATCTGCGCCAATTTAAACGTCATATTTTAGCGTATTTGTCAACCGGAAAAGATAGATAGTATAACATAAACGACATCAGTATAGCCGATATATATATATATATATATATATATATATATATATATATATATATATATATATATATATATATATATATATATAATTCTACACAAATATGTATTAATGAAAAAGTACCCTTATCTTTATAAGAAACTATAGCTATCTCTGGAAAATCAAGATATTTTTGAAATACGATTCACCGTTCTGCTCGTTGTATATAACAAGGTATTGGTTAGAATGGGTCTAACATTAATCGAGTTGAGTAAAACCTGGACGTAAAGTAACACTCGAACAACCGAGTCTGTATATATAAAGTTAATTATATTCATTGCATCTTTAAAAAATAGAAATCCTGTTTGAAACACATGTAGTATCTCCCCGATGAGGGTGTGAAATAAATCCTCAGATTGTTTGTAACCCGGCTGTTAACGCCAGACTTCGATAAGAGCACTGTCTTGGGTTCTATGAACAGGTTGTTAATTACGTGACCGCATGTATATTCTGCCGGACGATGAGCCGAAAACGCAAAACACCTTCATGAGAAAGCTAGATGTCTCCGTGGATCCATTTAAGGAAGTAGGTATAGATATTTAAGAATCTGAAAGTACTTCTTTTAAACTTCTCGGCCTAACTTTCACAGGAAACATAAGTTGGAACAATTACATTGAGAGCATTGCCAGGATCGCTGCGAAGAAGATAGGCTTTCTCTACCGTGCTAGAAAGATAGTAACGCCCTAAATTATACTGTGCCTCTATAAGGCCACAGTTCGCCCATGTATGGAGTATCGTTGTCATATTTGGGCTGGTGCATCTGCTACTTTTCTCTCACTCCTTGGCAGGGTTCAAAAGATAGTCGCCAACCTGATAGGTCCTCAACTGTAATCTAAGCTTTAGCCTATATCCCATCGATGAAATGTTGCATCCCTCTACCTGTTTTACAAGTATTTAATGGTGAATGCTCCGACAAAGCACTTGTACCCTTCGACGTAAACACCCTCGACAAACCCAACATGCAGCTAAATCCCACCCCTAAACAGTAGAGATCCCTAGATGTAAGAGAGCTTTCTACTCCAGTAGTTTTTCCCCCAGAACTGCTAGACTTTGGAATTCCCTTCTGGGTCCCTACATCCCCAACTGTACTGACATGCAAAAATTCAAGTGTAACGGGAAAGGAACATCTTGCCTCCAAACTCCCTACATAGTGCCCCTGTAGCTTAGGTGGCTGATAGTAGCCCCCTACATCAAAAGGGCAATGTGCCCTGTTTGGAGTGCAAACGTAATTAAAAAAAAAAGGATCTCATGGAAAGGCCACTTAATGAACTAACATATCCTTAATTTTGTCGGCTGGTTTATGTATTGTTTCAGATGAGAACCTTTACGATTTTGGAAAGTAATGTACAAATGTTGTTTGGCTTGATAAAAGGGGAAATAATGCCCAATTCTGTAGCTCCTGGACAATTTTTCACAGCAATGGAGCTGAGTATATACACCAATATAACGATGACTGAGACACATGAGGTCAAACTTCGATTAACTAACCCCGCAATAATGCAAAGGTGGAGCGTTTCTATATGATATTGGATGTGTTAGCTAAACTAGCTGAAAGGGAGGAAAGAGAAGTGGGATATTTAATTGATTCAAGTGCTGATTGGATAAGACATCGTCCTAACATAGACAACCTGCTGGCATCTCGACGACAATACACGCGAATTGGTCATTATAGTTTGAAGCTGAAACAACAAGATATTTGTTAAGAGAAAACGAAGAATCAAAGCAACAGAAATACGAAGGAATACAAAAAGAAAACAAAAAGAAACATATGTAGTTTAATGTCTTGGCTTTCGAACAAACATCAAAGTGTAGTATCTGTTCTGATGCTAAACTTCAATTTTTTGTTCTTAGTGGATCAAAAATCCTTCATGACTGAGAAAATTAAAAACATTTTTCCCCCTTTCTCCACATTAAAAAACGACCTTTTTGTCCAACCCTTCCCTCATGGGGAGACAAAGTAAATAGGAAGTATCACTAAAAGGAGGTAAGTTGGACCGAAAATGCGGTCCGTTTTATCGAGTAGGTGAGGAGATCGGTCTAATGTTATTTATAATTTGAGTTTAATCGTCCAAAATGTCAAGCGAGTTGATGTTAGTAACAGAAAGTCGATCGTGTAAACGGACCGGGGGACTCAATTGGCTCGTGAAGAGGAGAAAAAGCAAAGACAGATAACTCTTATAAATCCAGAAAAATGCAGACGAGTAACGGAAAAAAGACAAGATCCTAAAAAGCCTTGAAACGCTTGATCAGCTGTAAATCAGGAAATATATCAACAAGTTGTAATCAGAGTTTTTTTTCTGTCTGTTTCGATTTACTCAAAACCGCACACACCTCGTCTTCTCATGTATCGTTCTCTTCTTCCTCTTCTACTTCTTGCTCTTTTTCTTCTTTTTTCTTCTCAGTCGTCAGAAGCGTCGTCTTTGTCTTGACTACGTTTTTCCTTCTCCCTTCTTGCTCACAGTGACCCGTTTTTATGCTAAGCTGTGTGTGCGAGAGAACACGAGATTTTGCGTGATTACTTGGCAATATTAACCGGCCGCCACCATCTTGCCATTTTTCTTTGGACGTGCCCGCTTTGCAGAGTGCACACCTCGAGCGTTTGTCAGGTAAGCCCGTCTGTTCGCAATTTATTACACACTCCCCCCTGATCTCATTATCACAGAAAGAGCAGGGTGGCGGTGGCCTTTTTCTTCGAGTGCTTCTTCGGAGAGGGGGATTCGGGGCTTCATCATCGTCTGCGCTGTCTTCCGTGACAGGAAGGTCGGCGAACCTAAAGCTGAGCATCGCAGTATCACTGTCCGGGTCTTCATCATCAGCGGAGGGTCAGTACTTTAAAGGCTACCACTCTCAGTGTCGCTGTGCGTTGAAGCCGTCATGAACCAGAATGATGGGTCGCTGGTCACGGATTCAATTTCACTATCTTCGTTAAGCGGCAGCTGCGTTTGGAATACTGATCTTTAAGTCTTTAATATGACGAGGTACTCCATCAACTCGCACCGCCTGCGGGCTGATCACTTCAGTGACATGACCGGTTCCGTAGCGAGTCGTGCACTGGCCTCGGGTTTTTTTTAACCCAGACGACATCTCCCTCTTTTATGTTCTTTTGTGGTGGCTCCGGTTCGGGTAGTGAGCTGCTCTCCAAACCTCTCACCCTGACACGGTATGTATGTAGCGCGTTGGCTGGCGCGGTGGAGGGTGAAACATCGTCCTTAGGGGTGACGTTATACCAATAGACTGCCTCAGGTACCGTACACCCCTTCCGCACTGCGATTGTCTTAACAGTTCTGTGATTGCGCTCAATAATCCCGTTTCCACTGGGAACATGGGCACACCGAAAACGCAGATGGACACCCCAGCCATCTGCAAACTGTTTAAACGGCTCACAAACAAAAGCGGGGCCATTGTCGGTGAGTATCTCAGAAGGCGGGCCACGCTCGAGGAACACACCTTCCAACTCATGGATAATGGCAGCCGCGTCCTGCCGGCGAAGGGGCCGCCACAATGAAAACCTAGATGGTCCACAGTCGATAAGCGTCAAAAAATGCCTCCCGTTGTAGTGCGTTATGTCCATCCAAATCCTATCCCAATTACGCTTCACACTGAGTATTCCCTTCTTCCACCGGACAGGTGCTGGGTCGATCGATCGGCAGGTGTTGCAGCTTCCCACAACAGATTTCACAGCCCTCCGAGACACAGAGGGGTCAACCAATCTGGCGAAGTAAAGCGTTCGGTTTACACCGGGGTGCCCGCTTTGGCAATGGACATCATTAATATGCTCCGGGCTGAGTCTATGTCCCACTGCAGCGCAATTTACAGGTGCTGACTCGTTCACTTCTTTTGGCAGGTCTAGCCAACGGCGTGGCACTCTGGTCAGACGATCCGCCTGATTCAAACAGGACTGCACCAGTGTCACATCTATGACCAAGTCGTATTCCTTAGTGGTTTCGGTTAGGGTAGCAAGCCGCCTCCGGATCAACGTTTCGGCCGACGCCTTCGTTGTCAGACGTGCTTTTCCGTTCAAGGCATTGGTCATCCACCGATGCACACACGTGGAATCCGTGATGATGTAAAGGATTCTAGCCTGCCACTGAAGCGATAGATTGACTCCTTTCAGTGTAGCATCGAGTTCAGCTAGGTTTATATGCTTGGCGTCATTCTCCGGCCGAAGCCAGCAGGCATCTTCTATTATCCTTCCGTCGACCGCCAGAGCAACGCCAAGGGCAAGTGAGCTGGCGTCTACCCAAACTGTAAATTCACTCCCATCGACGCACCAGATCCCCCGTACAGGGTCATCATTGGTCACTCTGGCCACAACTTCCACCAGCATGCTTCGCAGGGCAGGATCATGCACCTCATCGTCCCATCCAGTTGACATAGAAGTTGCCCGTCGCTTTATGGCCGCTACAGCCACTCGGAGCCACCCACACACAGGGAAGTGACCCACCAATTTTCCGCAAATGGCAAACGTGCTCCGACGTGTGATGGTAGATGGGATTTCCGGGATTTCACCACTCCTTCCCCATTGAAGGCCATCTGCACTTCCGCTCACCTGCAGTAGGAGCACTTTCGCCCCGTCCTGTAGCCGCTCCGGCTCCTTGCACGACAATCCGAAGTGCTCGAAGTGTTCTTTGACCGCCTGGGCAGACAGGAGGCTCTCATTGACAAAAATGTCGTCTATATACGACGATGTCGCATGTTGCACCGCTTCATCTTGACGCCGGATCGCCTGCATGATTGCTGTCATGATGTTAGGGGCTACATTCAGGCCGAATCCTAGCCTGGTCAAGCAATAGCGAGTTCCTTTGATCACCACCGTCTGGAACGGCCACAGCGATTTCTCAACACGTATTTGCAAGTACGCTCTTCGCAAGTCCAGTATGGCTGCTTCCGCACCCTGCCGCCGCCACTCCCGTAGTTTATGAGCACAGACATCAGCCCCCGCAGTGTGTGGGTCAACGTATTCATTAAGTTCCCGGTAATCAAGAACAGGTCGAACTTTCTGCTTGTTCTCTTGTCTGACAGCCATCAGGGGAATTAGCCCCCGCGGGGGCCCGAGCTCATCCTCTGGGTATGGAACTAACCAGCCATTATCCAGCCACACTTGAAGTTCTGCCTCGTACTGCCCCCTAAGCCACGCAGGAGGGGGATACTCTGTAAGTCGATTCCGCAATGACACTGGTGGCTGGTCGCCTGCCCATTTCCAGGACGCTGTCCAAGTGTTTGTGCCCTTATCGTATTCTGCATGGAAGTCGGGCTCATCGAGAGTGATTGCTGCACACATTTGTTTGTTTGGCGAGAGAAGCTCACATCACCGGCGCCGTTCACAGTAATTCCGCCTAGCTGTGTGATAGCGTCCATTCCAAGGAGAAGGTCATATCCGAGCAGCTCCCCATCGAGCACTAACACCGTCACAGCAACCAGAGAGCCATTGCCAATGCTGATATGAACAACGCTGACCCCACAACACACCAATGAGCCTTGGCCGACAGTAAGTACAGGGATCCTTCGTTTCTTCCATGTGGCGCAATATTCCTTTCGAAGAAGGGTTTGGGTACAGCCGGTGTCAACCAGCGCTGAACGTTCACATCCATCAACTTGAACTGTTACTGCAGGCAGCGCTTTGTTCAATGCCGCGTTGGGGAGGGTGCTAGCGCTGCGGCGTCCTCCCCTTGCCCGTTTCCCGGACAATTCCGTGCTATGTGACCTGGCTTATTGCATTGGTGACACCGTATCGTGCTCCATAATTAGGGGTGCGCCTTGTACCGCTTTTGCAGTCTCTGGAAAAGTGGTTGGGGCCACCACAGGTATAGCATCGTAGACCCTTCGTTGGCGAGTCCAGAGTGTCAACAGCTGCGGAGACTAGTTCTCGATCGTCTTTCAAGATGTTTCGTGCTCTCGCCAATAACTCCTCCAATCCAATCTCAGTGAGTCTTGACGATGCTCGCAGCAGTCGACTTGCCTCATCCGGAAGTCCCGACAAAAAGGCGCATGCCAATATGCGATCACTTGCACCGCCGAAGGGAGTGGCAAGCTTTTTCAAGTCGGCCATGTAGACATCCACTGTCTCCCCCGGCCCAAGTCGGCGTTCGGAAAACTTCCTCCAGGCGACAAAAGGGTCTGTACCAAATGCCCCGTATAGCGCTTGTGTAATCTGCTCCATGGTCGGATCCTCCCCTAGCTGCTGGTACACGGCATAAGCCCCTTTAGTGAGTCTCAATGGGATAACCATAGCTGGGTCTTTAATCTTGCACAACCGGCAAACGCGCTCAGACTTTTCCAGCCATTCGACCACCGAGAGACCAGTGGGGGAGCCATCGAATTCCGGAATTAATCTGATGTCAAATTTCTCCATACCAAAGCCGAGATAGCTTGTAATCAGTTTTTTTTTCTGTCTGTTTCGATTTACTCAAAACCGCACACACCTCGTCTTCTCATGTATCGTTCTCTTCTTCCTCTTCTACTTCTTGCTCTTTTTCTTCTTTTTTCTTCTCAGTCGTCAGAAGCGTCGTCTTTGTCTTGACTACGTTTTTCCTTCTCCCTTCTTGCTCACAGTGACCCGTTTTTATGCTAAGCTGAACTCTCGTGTGTGCGAGAGAACACGAGATTTTGCGTGATTACTTGGCAATATTAACCGGCCGCCGCCATCTTGCCATTTTTCTTTGAACGTGCCCGCTTTGCAGAGTGCACACCTCGAGCGTTTGTCAGGTAAGCCCGTCTGTTCGCAATTTATTACACACAAGTTAGACGGAACCTCGTAACTGGCTGAAGAGAGCTCAATCCAATTGTAGAATAAGGAAACAGTTTTATCTCATCAGGTTAGGCTTAAGAAAAAGAAGACGAATATGGTGATGGAGGAAATTTCATTTAAATTATGCTCTTAATGGTGCAAGTTACTTTGGTCGTAGTATTAAATTAGTAGAAAGAGCGAATGGTAAAAATTATTAAGCGATGGTATACAAAAGTTAAAGGAACACTTCCCAGGTGAAAATCCCGATAAATGAAGAAAAAGAATTGGTAAATATCCTAACAGACTAAAAAGCAGCGGTCATCGCTCGATAACGATTTTTCTCTTAAATTTATTGCGGGGGTATGTGACACATGATACTGATAATGATCAAATCAGAAGGGACGTAGAGAAAATAGTGCGAATCCTGTGTTCAAAAAGTTAAAACTAAGTAATGGTATTAGTTCAAAGTTGTTAATTACGTAATCGATGTACCACCTTATAAAGGGATGTTCAATTAGATGAAAAACGAGGCCAGAAGATTGATCGAACGTAGACCGCATCTCGACAAGAGATATTCGGAGAAAATGGATGTTTTTTATGAAGAAGGGTTGAATAAGCTTTCGTGGGAGTATAAAATTCACAAGCACTCCACAGTCGTATGTATGTACCGTCAGAGGAGATGACGACGTTAGGTTTATGCAGTTCTTGCAGAGAAGTGTCGAGGTCCTCCTACAAACAGCACCTGATATTCCGAAATGGCCACCTCTCTGTTACAGGCGAGGCTCATGGTTGCTTAACTTCAGAGATTTAACATGAACTAGTGTATCAACGATATCATGATATATATATATATATATATATATATATATATATATATATATATATATATAGATAGATAGATAGATAGATAGATAGATAGAGTAAAGATGAATACCATCGATTTACGAATATTTTGGGGCAGAAAGATCAGTATAGAAATCATGCTTGCACATGGGAAAAATAGATATGTTGCCGTAGAGATAGTAAAGCGCACGGTTACGAATATTCGAGAAGACTTTCAGCATCTGGTTTGGAACCATTTCGATATGAAACCATGTTACCCGAGTAAAATTAGCGGATCTTACGCGAACCATAAGATCACGCGGTTGACGAGAACGTATCAGTAGTGAACGTCATACGACTCGATGTTGACTAAAATAAAAAGTAAATCTAAATTACTTGATTTCCGAAGAATACACCCTCCAATACGATGTCTGTCTTTCTGGTTGACCCCCTTGCCCGGACCAATGTAATTCTCTACCTCCAGATTTCACTGTCTTTTATCGAATGCCTCAGATATTTAGGATCACAGTTGGCGTCATGTGTAATTTGCTGTATGTACGTAGATCTAGGCCGTCCTATACTTGTCATAGAACCACACACACCGAGTAAAGACGGGGTAATTATAGTGAGTGAGGATATCAAAGGACTTCATTTTTATTTGCAATAATCTGATGAATGTGTCGAACTAGGCACCCTCTACCAAAATTTATGCACCATGTCAAAATACACCGAATATTTTGTCATTAAAACACATGTCGCCAAACATAGTATACCTTGGACAATTAAGAGAGTTTCTGATGAAGGTACAAATTAACTTAGCTCATGAATCGGATTCCCGGTAGAATTAATCAGAAACCTATGGTATATCTATAATACCTTTAGATGTGTGACGTTGCTAAAGAAAACAAATTGCTGTTATTGGTGTCGGTAGTTCCATTAGATAATCTAAATATGCTTAGGCTCTATCAGGCTATCAATTTATCCATTTCTTACTTCGTAAGCCGATCACAAGGTGGTCGCACTTGCCGGTTATCTGCCCGAAGTAGAACTTATAGCCAGTAATTCGGCCAGAACGAAATTCGTGTCTTCGCAGGAAATGAAGTAAAAACATAGAAGACAGCCGCTGGGGATTTACATGTTCGTAAAGTCAGTCTATAAATGAGTATTTTATTCGGGTTGATAGAGACCAATACGAGTGTTTAGTTGAATCTTTGAAAAATGGAATTGAAATAATAAACAAGTTAATCATGAAATTGCGTGTGTACATCTGACAACGTAAGGCTGGCTGGGTCTCATCTGAACATTATTTGTACACATTGGATGACGTATTCCTGAAATTCTGCCATAAAAATGTAACCAGAGTTCAATAAAAAAGAAAGTGACGCATGCATGGTCCCCCGTGAGTGCACAGTGGACCAGGCATAAAAAGTGACTAATGTCAGCATTTGCACCACCCCATTTAGCAAAAAAGTCCCAAGGGACATCAAATTCTGGTGAAAATCAACAAACGGAGACCGTTTTTGTAGAACACCCCAGGTTGGTCCTCCAACAACGACGTGACTTCAGAAATGAAGGCTGCATCATCTGAGAAACGCTTTCCTTTCAAAAACCACTTCATGGCTGGGAAGAGGTGAAAGTCAGAGGGTGCAAGGTTAGGAGAGTAGGGAGTATGAGGAAGGATTTCATAACCACACACCCGTGCTTCTGATCTGGCGACATGCGAGCTGTGGACCTGAGCGTCGTCCTGCAGGAGGAGGGTACCTTTGCTGATCTTGCCCCGCCTCTTGATTTTGGTAGCTTCCCTTAATTTACTCGAAGCATAATAGACTCCTGTAATTGTGGTACCCTTTGCCAGGAAATCTGTCATCACTACTCTGTCCTAGTCCCAGAAGACTATGAGAATGACCTTGCCAGCGGAGGGCTGTACCCTTGCCTTCTTTGGAGTCCAAGTGCTTCCACTGCATTGACTGTGCTTTGGTCTCTGGATCATAGAGATGGACTCAGGTTTCATCCTGTGTAATCAATCTTTTGAAAAAGTTTGACTCATCTTCTTGGCACATCTCCAAACTCATCCTCGAGCACTCGACGCGTTCTCACTTCTGGAATGGTGTGCGCAACCTGGGAATCCATCTGGCAGAAACCTTATGCATATGCATATGGACATGAATGATAGTTTCCACAGACCCTGTACTAATCTTGACATCTTGGGCTATTTGGCGAATAGTAATGCGCCGATCTTAAAAAATGGCAGCCTCAACTTTATGGACAGATGCTTCGTCAATGGCAGAAGGGGTGCGACCAGGTCTGGGAGCTGTTTCCACAGACTTCCAGCCATGTTTGGATTCACGATGCCAGGGATTTACAAGGTCATATGATGGGGCATTATCACCATGTTTCTTTCATTTCATCAAAGTCCCCTGTGGTGTGCTTCCTTGCAAATTAAAAAAAAACCCGGACCACTGCTCGACATTCAACAGGCTCCATTCCACACCTGACTCAGTTCAAACACCTGTAAAACAAAAAACACAATTAGTTAAGAGGTGTAATTTGCGACTTGACCCTAGAGATATAAACCATTGCACATGCAAAATTTCAGCTGGATCAGACAACTGGAAGTGGGTCATGGGCATTGCTTATTGCACGCACCTCGTATTTATTGAGAAAAGTCAGACAGACGACAGATGAACGGAGGAACGGACATGGATGAATTTACAGGTGCACTCTCCTTTTGTTGGGGAATCAAAAAGTATTTATCTAATAAGGCTGAAATTTTACCTTTTAAATTGTAGTTATTGTTATGAACGAGCGCAACTATAACCCAAATTTGCAATTAAAATTGACAAACTTTTATGTTCATAATCATCGGATTATGTTTTTACGTGTTAGGTTCAGAACAAGTTCTTGCGAAATTTTTACTTTTGATTTTAAATGATGTAATTTAAATTTGGATTTCAAATGATACAATTTTAATTTGGATTTCAAATGATATAATTTTAATTTGTATTTCAAATGATGTAATTTAATTTGGATTTCAAATGATATAATTTTAATTTGGATTTCAAATGATATAATTTTAATTTGGATTAACAATGATATAATTTTAATTTGGATTTCAAATGATATAATTTTAATTTAGATTTCAAATGATATAATTTTAATTTGGATTAACAATGATATAATTTTAATTTGGATTTCAAATGATATAATTTTAATTTGGATTTCAAATGATATAATTTTAATTTGGATTTCAAATGATATAATTTTAATTTGGATTTCAAATGATATAATTTTAATTTGGATTTCAAATGATATAATTTTAATTTGGATTTCAAATGATATAATTTTAATTTGGATTTCAAATGATATAATTTTAATTTGGATTTCAAATGATATAATTTTAATTTGGATTAACAATGATATAATTTTAATTTGGATTTCAAATGATATAATTTTAATTTAGATTTCAAATGATATAATTTTAATTTGGATTTCAAATGATATAATTTTAATTTGGATTTCTAATGATATAATTTTAATTTAGATTTCTAATGATATAATTTTAATTTAGATTTCAAATGATATAATTTTAATTTGGATTTCAAATGATATAATTTTAATTTGGATTTCAAATGATATAATTTTAATTTGGATTTCAAATGATATAATTTTAATTTGGATTTCAAATGATATAATTTTAATTTGGATTTCAAATGATATAATTTTAATTTGGATTTCAAATGATATAATTTTAATTTGGATTTCAAATGATATAATTTTAATTTGGATTTCAAATGATATAATTTTAATTTAGATGTCAAATGATATAATTTTAATTTGGATTTCAAATGATATAATTTTAATTTGGATTAACAATGATATAATTTTAATTTGGATTTCAAATGATATAATTTTAATTTAGATTTCAAATGATATAATTTTAATTTGGATTTCAAATGATATAATTTTAATTTGGATTTCAAATGATATAATTTTAATTTGGATTTCAAATGATATAATTTTAATTTTAATTTCAAATGATATAATTTTAATTTGGATTTCAAATGATATAATTTTAATTTAGATTTCAAATGATATAATTTTAATTTGGATTTCAAATGATATAATTTTAATTTGGATTTCAAATGATATAATTTTAATTTGGATTTCAAATGATATAATTTTAATTTGGATTTCAAATGATATAATTTTAATTTGGATTTCAAATGATATAATTTTAATTTGGATTTCAAATGATATAATTTTAATTTGGATTTCAAATGATATAATTTTAATTTGGATTTCAAATGATATAATTTTAATTTGGATTTCAAATGATATAATTTTAATTTGGATTTCAAATGATATAATTTTAATTTGGATTTCAAATGATATAATTTTAATTTAGATTTAAAATGATATAATTTTAATTTGGATTTCAAATGATATAATTTTAATTTGGATTTCAAATGATATAATTTTAATTTGGATTTCAAATGATATAATTTTAATTTGGATTTCAAATGATATAATTTTAATTTGGATTTCAAATGATATAATTTTAATTTGGATTTCAAATGATATAATTTTAATTTGGATTTCAAATGATATAATTTTAATTTGGATTTCAAATGATATAATTTTAATTTGGATTTCAAATGATATAATTTTAATTTGGATTTCAAATGATATAATTTTAATTTGGATTTCAAATGATATAATTTTAATTTAGATTTCAAATGATATAATTTTAATTTGGATTTCAAATGATATAATTTTAATTTGGATTTCAAATGATATAATTTTAATTTGGATTTCAAATGATATAATTTTAATTTGGATTTCAAATGATATAATTTTAATTTGGATTTCAAATGATATAATTTTAATTTGGATTTCAAATGATATAATTTTAATTTGGATTTCAAATGATATAATTTTAATTTAGATTTCAAATGATATAATTTTAATTTGGATTTCAAATGATATAATTTTAATTTGGATTTCAAATGATATAATTTTAATTTGGATTTCAAATGATATAATTTTAATTTGGATTTCAAATGATATAATTTTAATTTAGATTTCAAATGATATAATTTTAATTAGGATTTCAAATGATATAATTTTAATTTGGATTTAAAATGATATAATTTTAATTTGGATTTCAAATGATATAATTTTAATTTGGATTTCAAATGATATAATTTTAATTTGGATTTCAAATGATATAATTTTAATTTGGATTTCAAATGATATAATTTTAATTTGGATTTCAAATGATATAATTTTAATTTGGATTTCAAATGATATAATTTTAATTTTAATTTCAAATGATATAATTTTAATTTGGATTTCAAATGATATAATTTTAATTTAGATTTCAAATGATATAATTTTAATTTGGATTTCAAATGATATAATTTTAATTTGGATTTAAAATGATATAATTTTAATTTGGATTTCAAATGATATAATTTTAATTTGGATTTCAAATGATATAATTTTAATTTGGATTTCAAATGATATAATTTTAATTTGGATTTCAAATGATATAATTTTAATTTGGATTTCAAATGATATAATTTTAATTTGGATTTCAAATGATATAATTTTAATTTGGATTTCAAATGATATAATTTTAATTTGGATTTCAAATGATATAATTTTAATTTGGATTTCAAATGATATAATTTTAATTTAGATTTAAAATGATATAATTTTAATTTGGATTTCAAATGATATAATTTTAATTTGGATTTCAAATGATATAATTTTAATTTGGATTTCAAATGATATAATTTTAATTTGGATTTCAAATGATATAATTTTAATTTGGATTTCAAATGATATAATTTTAATTTGGATTTCAAATGATATAATTTTAATTTGGATTTCAAATGATATAATTTTAATTTGGATTTCAAATGATATAATTTTAATTTGGATTTCAAATGATATAATTTTAATTTGGATTTCAAATGATATAATTTTAATTTGGATTTCAAATGATATAATTTTAATTTAGATTTCAAATGATATAATTTTAATTTGGATTTCAAATGATATAATTTTAATTTGGATTTCAAATGATATAATTTTAATTTGGATTTCAAATGATATAATTTTAATTTGGATTTCAAATGATATAATTTTAATTTGGATTTCAAATGATATAATTTTAATTTGGATTTCAAATGATATAATTTTAATTTGGATTTCAAATGATATAATTTTAATTTAGATTTCAAATGATATAATTTTAATTTGGATTTCAAATGATATAATTTTAATTTGGATTTCAAATGATATAATTTTAATTTGGATTTCAAATGATATAATTTTAATTTAGATTTCAAATGATATAATTTTAATTTGGATTTCAAATGATATAATTTTAATTTGGATTTCAAATGATATAATTTTAATTTAGATTTCAAATGATATAATTTTAATTTGGATTTCAAATGATATAATTTTAATTTGGATTTCAAATGATATAATTTTAATTTGGATTTCTAATGATATAATTTTAATTTAGATTTCTAATGATATAATTTTAATTTAGATTTCAAATGATATAATTTTAATTTGGATTTCAAATGATATAATTTTAATTTAGATTTCAAATGATATAATTTTAATTTGGATTTCAAATGATATAATTTTAATTTAGATTTCAAATGATATAATTTTAATTTGGATTTCAAATGATATAATTTTAATTTGGATTTCAAATGATATAATTTTAATTTAGATTTCAAATGATATAATTTTAATTTGGATTTCAAATGATATAATTTTAATTTGGATTTCAAATGATATAATTTTAATTTGGATTTCAAATGATATAATTTTAATTTGGATTTCAAATGATATAATTTTAATTTGGATTTCAAATGATATAATTTTAATTTGGATTTCAAATGATATAATTTTAATTTGGATTTCAAATGATATAATTTTAATTTGGATTTCAAATGATATAATTTTTATTTGGATTTCAAATGATATAATTTTAATTTAGATTTCACATGATATAATTTTAATTTGGATTTCAAATGATATAATTTTAATTTGGATTTAAAATGATATAATTTTAATTTGGATTTCAAATGATATAATTTTAATTTGGATTTCAAATGATATAATTTTAATTTGGATTTCAAATGATATAATTTTAATTTGGATTTCAAATGATATAATTTTAATTTGGATTTCAAATGATATAATTTTAATTTGGATTTCAAATGATATAATTTTAATTTGGATTTCAAATGATATAATTTTAATTTAGATTTCAAATGATATAATTTTAATTTGGATTTCAAATGATATAATTTTAATTTGGATTTCAAATGATATAATTTTAATTTGGATTTCAAATGATATAATTTTAATTTGGATTTCAAATGATATAATTTTAATTTGGATTTCAAATGATATAATTTTAATTTGGATTTCAAATGATATAATTTTAATTTGGATTTCAAATGATATAATTTTAATTTGGATTTCAAATGATATAATTTTAATTTGGATTTCAAATGATATAATTTTAATTTGGATTTCAAATGATATAATTTTAATTTGGATTTCAAATGATATAATTTTAATTTGGATTTCAAATGATATAATTTTAATTTGGATTTCAAATGATATAATTTTAATTTGGATTTCAAATGATATAATTTTAATTTGGATTTCAAATGATATAATTTTAATTTGGATTTCAAATGATATAATTTTAATTTGGATTTCAAATGATATAATTTTAATTTGGATTTCAAATGATATAATTTTAATTTAGATTTAAAATGATATAATTTTAATTTGGATTTCAAATGATATAATTTTAATTTGGATTTCAAATGATATAATTTTAATTTGGATTTCAAATGATATAATTTTAATTTGGATTTCAAATGATATAATTTTAATTTGGATTTCAAATGATATAATTTTAATTTGGATTTCAAATGATATAATTTTAATTTGGATTTCAAATGATATAATTTTAATTTGGATTTCAAATGATATAATTTTAATTTGGATTTCAAATGATATAATTTTAATTTGGATTTCAAATGATATAATTTTAATTTAGATTTCAAATGATATAATTTTAATTTGGATTTCAAATGATATAATTTTAATTTGGATTTCAAATGATATAATTTTAATTTGGATTTCAAATGATATAATTTTAATTTGGATTTCAAATGATATAATTTTAATTTGGATTTCAAATGATATAATTTTAATTTGGATTTCAAATGATATAATTTTAATTTGGATTTCAAATGATATAATTTTAATTTAGATTTCAAATGATATAATTTTAATTTGGATTTCAAATGATATAATTTTAATTTGGATTTCAAATGATATAATTTTAATTTGGATTTCAAATGATATAATTTTAATTTAGATTTCAAATGATATAATTTTAATTTGGATTTCAAATGATATAATTTTAATTTGGATTTCAAATGATATAATTTTAATTTAGATTTCAAATGATATAATTTTAATTTGGATTTCAAATGATATAATTTTAATTTGGATTTCAAATGATATAATTTTAATTTGGATTTCTAATGATATAATTTTAATTTAGATTTCTAATGATATAATTTTAATTTAGATTTCAAATGATATAATTTTAATTTGGATTTCAAATGATATAATTTTAATTTAGATTTCAAATGATATAATTTTAATTTGGATTTCAAATGATATAATTTTAATTTAGATTTCAAATGATATAATTTTAATTTGGATTTCAAATGATATAATTTTAATTTGGATTTCAAATGATATAATTTTAATTTAGATTTCAAATGATATAATTTTAATTTGGATTTCAAATGATATAATTTTAATTTGGATTTCAAATGATATAATTTTAATTTGGATTTCAAATGATATAATTTTAATTTGGATTTCAAATGATATAATTTTAATTTGGATTTCAAATGATATAATTTTAATTTGGATTTCAAATGATATAATTTTAATTTGGATTTCAAATGATATAATTTTAATTTGGATTTCAAATGATATAATTTTAATTTGGATTTCAAATGATATAATTTTAATTTAGATTTCACATGATATAATTTTAATTTGGATTTCAAATGATATAATTTTAATTTGGATTTAAAATGATATAATTTTAATTTGGATTTCAAATGATATAATTTTAATTTGGATTTCAAATGATATAATTTTAATTTGGATTTCAAATGATATAATTTTAATTTGGATTTCAAATGATATAATTTTAATTTGGATTTCAAATGATATAATTTTAATTTGGATTTCAAATGATATAATTTTAATTTGGATTTCAAATGATATAATTTTAATTTAGATTTCAAATGATATAATTTTAATTTGGATTTCAAATGATATAATTTTAATTTGGATTTCAAATGATATAATTTTAATTTGGATTTCAAATGATATAATTTTAATTTGGATTTCAAATGATATAATTTTAATTTGGATTTCAAATGATATAATTTTAATTTGGATTTCAAATGATATAATTTTAATTTGGATTTCAAATGATATAATTTTAATTTGGATTTCAAATGATATAATTTTAATTTGGATTTCAAATGATATAATTTTTATTTGGATTTCAAATGATATAATTTTAATTTGGATTTCAAATGATATAATTTTAATTTGGATTTCAAATGATATAATTTTAATTTGGATTTCAAATGATATAATTTTAATTTGGATTTCAAATGATATAATGAGAATGACCTTGCCAGCGGAGGGCTGTACCCTTGCCTTCAGGCAGATAACCGGCAAGTGCGACCAGCTGTACGAAAAAAGAAAAACATCCTCCTCTAAAAAAAATTGAGTAAGAAGTCTGGCAGTCTGAAAGAGACCATAGAACCCTAAGGCTTATGGCCACCTCTCTGTTACAGGCGAGGCTCATGGTTGCTTAACTTCAGAGATTTAACATGAACTAGTGTATCAATGATATCATGATATATATATATATATATATATATATATATATATAGATAGATAGATAGATAGATAGATAGAGTAAAGATGAATACCATCGATTTACGAATATTTTGGGGCAGAAAGATCAGTATAGAAATCATGCTTGCACATGGGAAAAATAGATATGTTGCCGTAGAGATAGTAAAGCGCACGGTTACGAATATTCGAGAAGACTTTCAGCATCTGGTTTGGAACCATTTCGATCTGAAACCATGTTACCCGAGTAAAATTAGCGGATCTTACGCGAACCATAAGATCACGCGGTTGACGAGAACGTATCAGTAGTGAACGTCATACGACTCGATGTTGACTAAAATAAAAAGTAAATCTAAATTACTTGATTTCCGAAGCATACACCCTCCAAGACTATGTCTGTCTTTCTGGTTGAGCCCCTTGCCCGGACCCATGTAATTCTCTACCTCCAGATTTCACTGTCTTTTATCGAATGCCTCAGATATTAAGGATCACAGTTGGCGTCCTGTGCAATTTGCTGTATGTACGTAGATCTAGGCCGTCCTATACTTGTCATAGAACCGCACGACCGAGCAAAGAGGGGGTAATTATAGTGAGTGAAGATATCAAAGGACTTCCTTTTTATTTGCAATGACCTGATGAATGTGTCGAACTAGGCACCCTCTACTAAAATTGCTGCACCATGTCAAAATACACCGAATATTTTGTCATTAAAACACCTGTCGCCAAACATAGTATACCTTGGACAATTAAGAGAGTTTCTGCTGAAGGTACAAATTAACTTAGCTCATGAATCGGATTCTCGGTAGAATTGATCAGAAACCTATGGTATACCTATAATACCTTTAGATGTGTGACGTTGCTAAAGAAAACAAATTGCTGTTATTGGTGTCGGTGCTTCTATTAGATAATCTAAACATGCTTAGGCTCTATCAGGCTATCAATTTATTCATTTCTTACTTTGTAAGCCGATCACAAGCTGGTCGCACTTGCCGGTTATCTGCCTGAAGTAGAACTTATAGCCAGTAATTCGGCCAGAACGAAATTCGTGTCTTCGCAGGAAATGAAGTAAAAACATAGAAGACAGCCGCTGGGGATTTACATGTTCGTCAAGTCAGTCTATAAATGAGTATTTTATTCGGGTTGATAGAGACCAGTACGAGTGCTTAGTTGAATCTTTGAAAAATGGAATTGAAATAATAAACAAGTTAATCATGAAATTGCATGTGTACACCTGACAACGTAAGGCTGGCTGGGTCTCATCTGAACATTATTTGTACACATTGGATGACGTATTCCTGAAATTCTGCCATAAAAATGTAACCAGAGTTCAATAAAAAAGAAAGTGACGCATGCATGGTCCCCCGTGAGTGCACAGTGGACCAGGCATAAAAAGTGACTAATGTCAGCATTTGCACCACCCCATTTAGCAAAAAAGTCCCAAGGGACATCAAATTCTGGTGAAAATCAACAAACGGAGACCGTTTTTGTAGAACACCCCAGGTTGGTCCTCCAACAACGACGTGACTTCAGAAATGAAGGCTGCATCATCTGAGAAACGCTTTCCTTTCAAAAACCACTTCATGGCTGGGAAGAGGTGAAAGTCAGAGGGTGCAAGGTTAGGAGAGTAGGGAGTATGAGGAAGGATTTCATAACCACACACCCGTGCTTCTGATCTGGCGACATGCGAGCTGTGGACCTGAGCGTCGTCCTGCAGTAGGAGGGTACCTTTGCTGATCTTGCCCCGCCTCTTGATTTTGGTAGCTTCCCTTAATTTACTCGAAGCATAATAGACTCCTGTAATTGTGGTACCCTTTGCCAGGAAATCTGTCATCACTACTCCGTCCTAGTCCCAGAAGACTATGAGAATGACCTTGCCAGCGGAGGGCTGTACCCTTGCCTTCTTTGGAGTCCAAGTGCTTCAACTGCATTGACTGTGCTTTGGTCTCTGGATCATAGTGATGGACTCAGGTTTCATCCTGTGTAATCAATCTTTTGAAAAAGTTTGACTCATCTTCTTGGCACATCTCCAAACTCATCCTCGAGCACTCGACGCGTTCTCTCTTCTGGAATGGTGTGCGCAACCTGGGAATCCATCTGGCAGAAACCTTATGCATATGCATATGGACATGAATGATAGTTTCCACAGACCCTGTACTAATCTTGACATCTTGGGCTATTTGGCGAATAGTAATGCGCCGATCTTAAAAAATGGCAGCCTCAACTTTATGGACAGATACTTCGTCAATGGCAGAAGGGGTGCGACCAGGTCTGGGAGCTGTTTCCACAGACTTCCAGCCATGTTCATACACCTGTAAAAAAAAACACAATTAGTTAAGAGGTGTAATTTGCTACTTGCCCCTAGGGATATAAACCATTGAACATGCAAAATTTCAGCTGGATCAGACAACTGGAAGTGGGTCATGGGCATTGCTTATTGCACGCACCTCGTATTTATTGAGAAAAGTCAGACGGACGACAGATGAACGGAGGAACGGACATGGATGAATTTACAGGTGCACTCTCCTTTTGTTGGGGAATCAAAAAGTATTTATCTAATAAGGCTGAAATTTTAACTTTTAAATTGTAGTTATTGTTATGAACGAGCGCAACTATAACCCAAATTTGCAATTAAAATTGACAAACTTTTATGTTCATAATCATCGGATTATGTTTTTACGTGTTAGGTTAAGAACAAGTTCTTGCGAAATTTTTACTTTTGATTTTAAATGATGTAATTTTAATTTGGATTTCAAATGATATAATTTTAATTTGGATTTCAAATGATATAATTTTAATTTGGATTTCAAACGATATAATTTACATTAGAATTTCAAATGATATAATTTTAATTTGGATTTCAAATGATATAATTTTAATTTGGATTTCAAATGATGTAATTTTAATTTGGATTTCAAATGATATAATTTTAATTTAGATTTCAAATGATATAATTTTAATTTGAATTTCAAATGATATAATCTTAATTTGGATTTCAAATAATATAATCTTAATTTGGATTTCAAATGATATAATTTTTATTTGAATTTCAAATTATATAATCTTAATCTGGATTTCAAATGATATAATTTTAATTTGGATTACAAATGATGTAATTTTAATTTAGATTTCAAATGGTATAATTTTAATTTGGATTTCAAATGATACAATTTTAATTTGAATTTCAAATTATATAATCTTAATTAGGATTAAACATGATGTAATTTTCATTTGGATTTGAAATGATATAATTTTAATTTAGATGTCAAATGATATAATTTAATTTGGATTTCAAATGATATAATCTTAATTTTGATTTCAAATTATATAATTTTAATTTAGATTTCAAATGATATAATTTTAATTTAGATTTCAAATGGTGTAATTTTAATTTAGATTTCCAATGATATAATTTTAATTTGGATTTCAAATGATATAATTTTAATTTAGATTTCAAATGATATAATTTTAATTTGGATTTCAAATGATATAATTTTAATTTGGATTTCAAATGATATAATTTTAATTTGGATTTCAAATGATATAATTTTAATTTGGATTTCAAATGATGTAATTTTCATTTGGATTTCAAATGATATAATTTTAATTTGGATTTCAAATGATATAATTTTAATTTGGATTTAAAATGATATAATTTTAATTTGAATTTCAAATGATATAATTTTAATTTGAATTTCAAATGATATAATTTTTATTTGGATTTCAAATGATATAATTTTAATTTGGATTTCAAATGATATAATTTTAATTTAGATTTCAAATGATATAATTTTAATTTGGATTTCAAATGATATAATTTTAATTTGGATTTCAAATGATATAATTTTAATTTGAATTTCAAATGATATAATTTTAATTTGAATTTCAAATGATATAATTTTAATTTGGATTTCAAATGATATAATTTTAATTTGGATTTCAAATGATATAATTTTAATTTGCATTTCAAATGATATAATTTTAATTAGGATTTCAAATGATATAATTTTAATTTGGATTTCAAATGATATAACTTTAATTTGGATTTCAAATGATATAATTTTAATTTGGATTTCAAATGATATAATTTTAATTTGGATTTCAAATGATATAATTTTAATTTGGATTTCAAATAATATAATTTTAATTTGAGTTTCAAATGATATAATTTTAATTTGGATTTCAAATGATATAATTTTAATTTGGATTTCAAATGATATAATTTTAATTTGGATTTCAAATGATATAATTTTAATTTGGATTTCAAATGATATAATTTTAATTTGGATTCCAAATGATACAATTTTAATTTTGATTTCAAATGATATAATTTTAATTTGGATTTCAAATGATATAATTTTAATTTGGATTTCAAATGATATAATTTTAATTTGGATTTCAAATGATATTATTTTAATTTGGATTTCAAATGATATAATTTTAATTTGGATCACAAATGATATAATTTTAATTTGGATTTCAAATGATGTAATTTTAATTTGGATTTCAAATGATATAATTTTAATTTTGATTTCAAATGATATAATTTTAATTTGGATTTCAAATGATATTATTTTAATTTAGATTTCAAATGATATAATTGTAATTTGAATTTCAAATGATATAATTTTAATTTTAATTTCAAATGATATAATTTTAATTTGGATTTCAAATTATATAATCTTAATTAGGATTTAAAATGATATAATTTTCATTTGGATTTCAAATTATATAATTCTAATTTAGATTTCAAATGATGTAATTTTAATTTAGATTTCAAATGATATAATTTTAATTTAGATTTCAAATGATGTAATTTTAATTTAGATTTCAAATGATATAATTTTAATTTAGATTTCAAATGATGTAATTTTAATTTAGATTTCAAATGATGTAATTTTAATTTAGATTTCAAATGATGTAATTTTAATTTAGATTTCAAATGATATAATTTTAATTTAGATTTCAAATGATGTAATTTTAATTTAGATTTCAAATGATGTAATTTTAATTTAGATTTCAAATGATGTAATTTTAATTTAGATTTCAAATGATGTAATTTTAATTTAGATTTCAAATGATATAATTTTAATTTAGATTTCAAATGATGTAATTTTAATTTAGATTTCAAATGATGTAATCTTAATTTGGATTTCAAATGATGTAATTTTAATTTAGATTTCAAATGATGTAATTTGAATTTGGATTTCAAATGATGTAATTTTAATTTAGATTTCAAATGATATAATTTTAATTTAGATTTCAAATGGTGTAATTTTAATTTAGATTTCCAATGATATAATTTTAATTTGGATTTCAAATGATATAATTTTAATTTAGATTTCAAATGATATAATTTTAATTTGGATTTCAAATGATATAATTTTAAATTGGATTTCAAATGATATAATTTTAATTTGGATTTTAAATGATATAATTTTAATTTGGATTTCAAATGATGTAATTTTAATTTGGATTTCAAATGATATAATTTTAATTTGGATTTCAAATGATATAATTTTAATTTGGATTTCAAATGATATAATTTTAATTTGAATTTCAAATGATATAATTTTAATTTGAATTTCAAATGATATAATTTTAATTTGGATTTCAAATGATATAATTTTAATTTGGATTTCAAATGATATAATTTTAATTTAGATTTTAAATGATATAATTTTAATTTGGATTTCAAATGATATAATTTTAATTTGGATTTCAAATGATATAATTTTAATTTGGATTTAAAATGATATAATTTTAATTTGGATTTCAAATGATATAATTTTAATTTGGATTTCAAATGATATAATTTTAATTTGGATTTCAAATGATATAATTTTAATTTTGATTTCAAATGATATAATTTTAATTTGGATTTCAAATGATATAATTTTAATTTGGATTTCAAATGATATAATTTTAATTTGGATTTCAAATGATGTAATTTTAATTTGGATTTCAAATGATATAATTTTAATTTGGATTTCAAATGATATAATTTTAATTTGGATTTCAAATGATATTATTTTAATTTAGATTTCAAATGATATAATTGTAATTTTAATTTCAAATGATATAATTTTAATTTTAATTTCAAATGATATAATTTTAATTTGGATTTCAAATTATATAATTTTAATTTGGATTTCAAATGATATAATTTTAATTTGGAATTCAAATGATATAATTTTAATTTGGATTTCAAATGATATAATTTTAATTTGGATTTCAAATGATATAATTTTAATTTGGATTTCAAATGATATAATTTTAATTTGGATTTCAAATGATGTAATTTTAATTTGGATTTCAAATGATATAATTTTAATTTTGATTTCAAATGATATAATTTTAATTTGGATTTCAAATGATATTATTTTAATTTAGATTTCAAATGATATAATTGCAATTTGAATTTCAAATGATATAATTTTAATTTTAATTTCAAATGATATAATTTTAATTTGGATTTCAAATTATATAATCTTAATTAGGATTTAAAATGATATAATTTTCATTTGGATTTCAAATGATATAATTCTAATTTAAATGTAAAATGATATAATTTAATTTGGATTTCAAATGATATAATCTTAATTTGGATTTCAAATTATATAATTTTTATTTAGATTTCAAATGATGTAATTTTAATTTAGATTTCAAATGATGTAATTTTAATTTAGATTTCAAATGATATAATTTTAATTTAGATTTCAAATGATGTAATTTTAATTTAGATTTCAAATGATATAATTTTAATTTAGATTTCAAATGATGTAATTTTAATTTAGATTTCAAATGATGTAATTTTAATTTAGATTTCAAATGATGTAATTTTAATTTAGATTTCAAATGATGTAATTTTAATTTAGATTTCAAATGATATAATTTTAATTTAGATTTCAAATGATGTAATTTTAATTTAGATTTCAAATGATGTAATCTTAATTTGGATTTCAAATGATGTAATTTTAATTTAGATTTCAAATGATGTAATTTGAATTTGGATTTCAAATGATGTAATTTTAATTTAGATTTCAAATGATATAATTTTAATTTAGATTTCAAATGGTGTAATTTTAATTTAGATTTCTAATGATATAATTTTAATTTGGATTTCAAATGATATAATTTTAATTTAGATTTCAAAAGATATAATTTTAATTTGGATTTCAAATGATATAATTTTAATTTGGATTTCAAATGATATAATTTTAATTTGGATTTCAAATGATATAATTTTAATTTGGATTTCAAATGATGTAATTTTAATTTGGATTTCAAATGATATAATTTTAATTTGGATTTCAAATGATATAATTTTAATTTGGATTTCAAATGATATAAATTTAATTTTAATTTCAAATGATATAATTTTAATTTGAATTTCAAATGATATAATTTTAATTTGGATTTCAAATGATATAATTTTAATTTGGATTTCAAATGATATAATTTTAATTTAGATTTCAAATGATATAATTTTAATTTGGATTTCAAATGATATAATTTTAATTTGGATTTCAAATGATATAATTTTAATTTGGATTTAAAATGATATAATTTTAATTTGGATTTCAAATGATATAATTTTAATTTGGATTTCAAATGATATAATTTTAATTTGGATTTCAAATGATATAATTTTAATTTTGATTTCAAATGATATAATTTTAATTTGGATTTCAAATGATATAATTTTAATTTGGATTTCAAATTATATAATTTTAATTTGGATTTCAAATGATATAATTTTAATTTGGATTTCAAATGATATAATTTTAATTTGGATTTCAAATGATATAATTTTAATTTGGATTTCAAATGATATAATTTAAATTTGGATTTCAAATGATATAATTTTAATTTGGATTTCAAATGATATAATTTTAATTTGGATTTCAAATGATATAATTTTAATTTGGATTTCAAATGATATAATTTTAATTTGGATTTCAAATGATATAATTTTAATTTTGATTCCAAATGATACAATTTTAATTTTGATTTCAAATGATATAATTTTAATTTGGATTTCAAATGATATAATTTTAATTTGGATTTCAAATGATATAATTTTAATTTGGATTTCAAATGATATAATTTTAATTTGGATTTCAAATGATATAATTTTAATTTGGATCACAAATGATATAATTTTAATTTGGATTTCAAATGATGTAATTTTAATTTGGATTTCAAATGATATAATTTTAATTTTGATTTCAAATGATATAATTTTAATTTGGATTTCAAATGATATTATTTTAATTTAGATTTCAAATGATATAATTGTAATTTGAATTTCAAATGATATAATTTTAATTTTAATTTCAAATGATATAATTTTAATTTGGATTTCAAATTATATAATCTTAATTAGGATTTAAAATGATATAATTTTCATTTGGATTTCAAATTATATAATTCTAATTTAAATGTCAAATGATATAATTTAATTTGGATTTCAAATGATATAATCTTAATTTGGATTTCAAATTATATAATTTTTATTTAGATTTCAAATGATGTAATTTTAATTTAGATTTCAAATGATGTAATTTTAATTTAGATTTCAAATGATATAATTTTAATTTAGATTTAAAATGATGTAATTTTAATTTAGATTTCAAATGATATAATTTTAATTTAGATTTCAAATGATGTAATTTTAATTTAGATTTCAAATGATGTAATTTTAATTTAGATTTCAAATGATGTAATTTTAATTTAGATTTCAAATGATGTAATTTTAATTTAGATTTCAAATGATATAATTTTAATTTAGATTTCAAATGATGTAATTTTAATTTAGATTTCAAATGATGTAATCTTAATTTTGATTTCAAATGATGTAATTTTAATTTAGATTTCAAATGATGTAATTTGAATTTGGATTTCAAATGATGTAATTTTAATTTAGATTTCAAATGATATAATTTTAATTTAGATTTCAAATGGTGTAATTTTAATTTAGATTTCCAATGATATAATTTTAATTTGGATTTCAAATGATATAATTTTAATTTAGATTTCAAATGATATAATTTTAATTTGGATTTCAAATGATATAATTTTAATTTGGATTTCAAATGATATAATTTTAATTTGGATTTCAAATGATATAATTTTAATTTGGATTTCAAATGATGTAATTTTAATTTGGATTTCAAATGATATAATTTTAATTTGGATTTCAAATGATATAATTTTAATTTGGATTTCAAATGATATAATTTTAATTTGAATTTCAAATGATATAATTTTAATTTGAATTTCAAATGATATAATTTTAATTTGGATTTCAAATGATATAATTTTAATTTGGATTTCAAATGATATAATTTTAATTTAGATTTCAAATGATATAATTTTAATTTGGATTTCAAATGATATAATTTTAATTTGGATTTCAAATGATATAATTTTAATTTGGATTTAAAATGATATAATTTTAATTTGGATTTCAAATGATATAATTTTAATTTGGATTTCAAATGATATAATTTTAATTTGGATTTCAAATGATATAATTTTAATTTTGATTTCAAATGATATAATTTTAATTTGGATTTCAAATGATATAATTTTAATTTGGATTTCAAATGATATAATTTTAATTTGGATTTCAAATGATGTAATTTTAATTTGGATTTCAAATGATATAATTTTAATTTGGATTTCAAATGATATAATTTTAATTTGGATTTCAAATGATATTATTTTAATTTAGATTTCAAATGATATAATTGTAATTTGAATTTCAAATGATATAATTTTAATTTTAATTTCAAATGATATAATTTTAATTTGGATTTCAAATTATATAATTTTAATTTGGATTTCAAATGATATAATTTTAATTTGGAATTCAAATGATATAATTTTAATTTGGATTTCAAATGATATAATTTTAATTTGGATTTCAAATGATATAATTTTAATTTGGATTTCAAATGATATAATTTTAATTTGGATTTCAAATGATGTAATTTTAATTTGGATTTCAAATGATATAATTTTAATTTTGATTTCAAATGATATAATTTTAATTTGGATTTCAAATGATATTATTTTAATTTAGATTTCAAATGATATAATTGTAATTTGAATTTCAAATGATATAATTTTAATTTTAATTTCAAATGATATAATTTTAATTTGGATTTCAAATTATATAATCTTAATTAGGATTTAAAATGATATAATTTTCATTTGGATTTCAAATGATATAATTCTTATTTAAATGTAAAATGATATAATTTAATTTGGATTTCAAATGATATAATCTTAATTTGGATTTCAAATTATATAATTTTTATTTAGATTTCAAATGATGTAATTTTAATTTAGATTTCAAATGATGTAATTTTAATTTAGATTTCAAATGATATAATTTTAATTTAGATTTCAAATGATGTAATTTTAATTTAGATTTCAAATGATATAATTTTAATTTAGATTTCAAATGATGTAATTTTAATTTAGATTTCAAATGATGTAATTTTAATTTAGATTTCAAATGATGTAATTTTAATTTAGATTTCAAATGATGTAATTTTAATTTAGATTTCAAATGATATAATTTTAATTTAGATTTCAAATGATGTAATTTTAATTTAGATTTCAAATGATGTAATCTTAATTTGGATTTCAAATGATGTAATTTTAATTTAGATTTCAAATGATGTAATTTGAATTTGGATTTCAAATGATGTAATTTTAATTTAGATTTCAAATGATATAATTTTAATTTAGATTTCAAATGGTGTAATTTTAATTTAGATTTCCAATGATATAATTTTAATTTGGATTTCAAATGATATAATTTTAATTTAGATTTCAAATGATATAATTTTAATTTGGATTTCAAATGATATAATTTTAATTTGGATTTCAAATGATATAATTTTAATTTGGATTTCAAATGATATAATTTTAATTTGGATTTCAAATGATGTAATTTTAATTTGGATTTCAAATGATATAATTTTAATTTGGATTTCAAATGATATAATTTTAATTTGGATTTCAAATGATATAATTTTAATTTGAATTTCAAATGATATAATTTTAATTTGAATTTCAAATGATATAATTTTAATTTGGATTTCAAATGATATAATTTTAATTTGGATTTCAAATGATATAATTTTAATTTAGATTTCAAATGATATAATTTTAATTTGGATTTCAAATGATATAATTTTAATTTGGATTTCAAATGATATAATTTTAATTTGGATTTAAAATGATATAATTTTAATTTAGATTTCAAATGATGTAATTTTAATTTAGATTTCAAATGATGTAATTTTAATTTAGATTTCAAATGATGTAATTTTAATTTAGATTTCAAATGATATAATTTTAATTTAGATTTCAAATGATGTAATTTTAATTTAGATTTCAAATGATGTAATCTTAATTTGGATTTCAAATGATGTAATTTTAATTTAGATTTCAAATGATGTAATTTGAATTTGGATTTCAAATGATGTAATTTTAATTTAGATTTCAAATGATATAATTTTAATTTAGATTTCAAATGGTGTAATTTTAATTTAGATTTCCAATGATATAATTTTAATTTGGATTTCAAATGATATAATTTTAATTTAGATTTCAAATGATATAATTTTAATTTGGATTTCAAATGATATAATTTTAATTTGGATTTCAAATGATATAATTTTAATTTGGATTTCAAATGATATAATTTTAATTTGGATTTCAAATGATATAATTTTAATTTGATTTCAAATGATGTAATTTTAATATGGATTTCAAATGATATAATTTTAATTTGGATTTCAAATGATATAATTTTAATTTGGATTTCAAATGATATAATTTTAATTTGAATTTCAAATGATATAATTTTAATTTGAATTTCAAATGATATAATTTTAATTTGGATTTCAAATGATATAATTTTAATTTGGATTTCAAATGATATAATTTTAATTTAGATTTCAAATGATATAATTTTAATTTGGATTTCAAATGATATAATTTTAATTTGGATTTCAAATGATATAATTTTAATTTGGATTTAAAATGATATAATTTTAATTTGGATTTCAAATGATATAATTTTAATTTGGATTTCAAATGATATAATTTTAATTTGGATTTCAAATGATATAATTTTAATTTTGATTTCAAATGATATAATTTTAATTTGGATTTCAAATGATATAATTTTAATTTGGATTTCAAATGATATAATTTTAATTTGGATTTCAAATGATATAATTTTAATTTGGATTTCAAATGATATAATTTTAATTTGGATTTCAAATGATATAATTTTAATTTGGATTTCAAATGATATAATTTTAATTTGGATTTCAAATGATATAATTTTAATTTGGATTTCAAATGATATAATTTTAATTTGGATTTCAAATGATATAATTTTAATTTGGATTTCAAATGATATAATTTTAATTTGGATTTCAAATGATATAATTTTAATTTGGATTCCAAATGATACAATTTTAATTTTGATTTCAAATGATATAATTTTAATTTGGATTTCAAATGATATAATTTTAATTTGGATTTCAAATGATATAATTTTAATTTGGATTTCAAATGATATTATTTTAATTTGGATTTCAAATGATATAATTTTAATTTGGATCACAAATGATATAATTTTAATTTGGATTTAAAATGATGTAATTTTAATTTGGATTTCAAATGATATAATTTTAATTTTGATTTCAAATGATATAATTTTAATTTGGATTTCAAATGATATTATTTTAATTTAGATTTCAAATGATATAATTGTAATTTGAATTTCAAATGATATAATTTTAATTTTAATTTCAAATGATATAATTTTAATTTGGATTTCAAATTATATAATCTTAATTAGGATTTAAAATGATATAATTTTCATTTGGATTTCAAATTATATAATTCTAATTTAAATGTCAAATGATATAATTTAATTTGGATTTCAAATGATATAATCTTAATTTGGATTTCAAATTATATAATTTTTATTTAGATTTCAAATGATGTAATTTTAATTTAGATTTCAAATGATGTAATTTTAATTTAGATTTCAAATGATATAATTTTAATTTAGATTTCAAATGATGTAATTTTAATTTAGATTTCAAATGATATAATTTTAATTTAGATTTCAAATGATGTAATTTTAATTTAGATTTCAAATGATGTAATTTTAATTTAGATTTCAAATGATGTAATTTTAATTTAGATTTCAAATGATGTAATTTTAATTTAGATTTCAAATGATATAATTTTAATTTAGATTTCAAATGATGTAATTTTAATTTAGATTTCAAATGATGTAATCTTAATTTGGATTTCAAATGATGTAATTTTAATTTAGATTTCAAATGATGTAATTTGAATTTGGATTTCAAATGATGTAATTTTAATTTGGATTTCAAATGATATAATTTTAATTTGGATTTCAAATGATATAATTTTAATTTTGATTCCAAATGATACAATTTTAATTTTGATTTCAAATGATATAATTTTAATTTGGATTTCAAATGATATAATTTTAATTTGGATTTCAAATGATATAATTTTAATTTGGATTTCAAATGATATAATTTTAATTTGGATTTCAAATGATATAATTTTAATTTGGATCACAAATGATATAATTTTAATTTGGATTTCAAATGATGTAATTTTAATTTGGATTTCAAATGATATAATTTTAATTTTGATTTCAAATGATATAATTTTAATTTGGATTTCAAATGATATTATTTTAATTTAGATTTCAAATGATATAATTGTAATTTGAATTTCAAATGATATAATTTTAATTTTAATTTCAAATGATATAATTTTAATTTGGATTTCAAATTATATAATCTTAATTAGGATTTAAAATGATATAATTTTCATTTGGATTTCAAATTATATAATTCTAATTTAAATGTCAAATGATATAATTTAATTTGGATTTCAAATGATATAATCTTAATTTGGATTTCAAATTATATAATTTTTATTTAGATTTCAAATGATGTAATTTTAATTTAGATTTCAAATGATGTAATTTTAATTTAGATTTCAAATGATATAATTTTAATTTAGATTTAAAATGATGTAATTTTAATTTAGATTTCAAATGATATAATTTTAATTTAGATTTCAAATGATGTAATTTTAATTTAGATTTCAAATGATGTAATTTTAATTTAGATTTCAAATGATGTAATTTTAATTTAGATTTCAAATGATGTAATTTTAATTTAGATTTCAAATGATATAATTTTAATTTAGATTTCAAATGATGTAATTTTAATTTAGATTTCAAATGATGTAATCTTAATTTTGATTTCAAATGATGTAATTTTAATTTAGATTTCAAATGATGTAATTTGAATTTGGATTTCAAATGATGTAATTTTAATTTAGATTTCAAATGATATAATTTTAATTTAGATTTCAAATGGTGTAATTTTAATTTAGATTTCCAATGATATAATTTTAATTTGGATTTCAAATGATATAATTTTAATTTAGATTTCAAATGATATAATTTTAATTTGGATTTCAAATGATATAATTTTAATTTGGATTTCAAATGATATAATTTTAATTTGGATTTCAAATGATATAATTTTAATTTGGATTTCAAATGATGTAATTTTAATTTGGATTTCAAATGATATAATTTTAATTTGGATTTCAAATGATATAATTTTAATTTGGATTTCAAATGATATAATTTTAATTTGAATTTCAAATGATATAATTTTAATTTGAATTTCAAATGATATAATTTTAATTTGGATTTCAAATGATATAATTTTAATTTGGATTTCAAATGATATAATTTTAATTTAGATTTCAAATGATATAATTTTAATTTGGATTTCAAATGATATAATTTTAATTTGGATTTCAAATGATATAATTTTAATTTGGATTTAAAATGATATAATTTTAATTTGGATTTCAAATGATATAATTTTAATTTGGATTTCAAATGATATAATTTTAATTTGGATTTCAAATGATATAATTTTAATTTTGATTTCAAATGATATAATTTTAATTTGGATTTCAAATGATATAATTTTAATTTGGATTTCAAATGATATAATTTTAATTTGGATTTCAAATGATGTAATTTTAATTTGGATTTCAAATGATATAATTTTAATTTGGATTTCAAATGATATAATTTTAATTTGGATTTCAAATGATATTATTTTAATTTAGATTTCAAATGATATAATTGTAATTTGAATTTCAAATGATATAATTTTAATTTTAATTTCAAATGATATAATTTTAATTTGGATTTCAAATTATATAATTTTAATTTGGATTTCAAATGATATAATTTTAATTTGGAATTCAAATGATATAATTTTAATTTGGATTTCAAATGATATAATTTTAATTTGGATTTCAAATGATATAATTTTAATTTGGATTTCAAATGATATAATTTTAATTTGGATTTCAAATGATGTAATTTTAATTTGGATTTCAAATGATATAATTTTAATTTTGATTTCAAATGATATAATTTTAATTTGGATTTCAAATGATATTATTTTAATTTAGATTTCAAATGATATAATTGTAATTTGAATTTCAAATGATATAATTTTAATTTTAATTTCAAATGATATAATTTTAATTTGGATTTCAAATTATATAATCTTAATTAGGATTTAAAATGATATAATTTTCATTTGGATTTCAAATGATATAATTCTTATTTAAATGTAAAATGATATAATTTAATTTGGATTTCAAATGATATAATCTTAATTTGGATTTCAAATTATATAATTTTTATTTAGATTTCAAATGATGTAATTTTAATTTAGATTTCAAATGATGTAATTTTAATTTAGATTTCAAATGATATAATTTTAATTTAGATTTCAAATGATGTAATTTTAATTTAGATTTCAAATGATATAATTTTAATTTAGATTTCAAATGATGTAATTTTAATTTAGATTTCAAATGATGTAATTTTAATTTAGATTTCAAATGATGTAATTTTAATTTAGATTTCAAATGATGTAATTTTAATTTAGATTTCAAATGATATAATTTTAATTTAGATTTCAAATGATGTAATTTTAATTTAGATTTCAAATGATGTAATCTTAATTTGGATTTCAAATGATGTAATTTTAATTTAGATTTCAAATGATGTAATTTGAATTTGGATTTCAAATGATGTAATTTTAATTTAGATTTCAAATGATATAATTTTAATTTAGATTTCAAATGGTGTAATTTTAATTTAGATTTCCAATGATATAATTTTAATTTGGATTTCAAATGATATAATTTTAATTTAGATTTCAAATGATATAATTTTAATTTGGATTTCAAATGATATAATTTTAATTTGGATTTCAAATGATATAATTTTAATTTGGATTTCAAATGATATAATTTTAATTTGGATTTCAAATGATGTAATTTTAATTTGGATTTCAAATGATATAATTTTAATTTGGATTTCAAATGATATAATTTTAATTTGGATTTCAAATGATATAATTTTAATTTGAATTTCAAATGATATAATTTTAATTTGAATTTCAAATGATATAATTTTAATTTGGATTTCAAATGATATAATTTTAATTTGGATTTCAAATGATATAATTTTAATTTAGATTTCAAATGATATAATTTTAATTTGGATTTCAAATGATATAATTTTAATTTGGATTTCAAATGATATAATTTTAATTTGGATTTAAAATGATATAATTTTAATTTAGATTTCAAATGATGTAATTTTAATTTAGATTTCAAATGATGTAATTTTAATTTAGATTTCAAATGATGTAATTTTAATTTAGATTTCAAATGATATAATTTTAATTTAGATTTCAAATGATGTAATTTTAATTTAGATTTCAAATGATGTAATCTTAATTTGGATTTCAAATGATGTAATTTTAATTTAGATTTCAAATGATGTAATTTGAATTTGGATTTCAAATGATGTAATTTTAATTTAGATTTCAAATGATATAATTTTAATTTAGATTTCAAATGGTGTAATTTTAATTTAGATTTCCAATGATATAATTTTAATTTGGATTTCAAATGATATAATTTTAATTTAGATTTCAAATGATATAATTTTAATTTGGATTTCAAATGATATAATTTTAATTTGGATTTCAAATGATATAATTTTAATTTGGATTTCAAATGATATAATTTTAATTTGGATTTCAAATGATATAATTTTAATTTGATTTCAAATGATGTAATTTTAATATGGATTTCAAATGATATAATTTTAATTTGGATTTCAAATGATATAATTTTAATTTGGATTTCAAATGATATAATTTTAATTTGAATTTCAAATGATATAATTTTAATTTGAATTTCAAATGATATAATTTTAATTTGGATTTCAAATGATATAATTTTAATTTGGATTTCAAATGATATAATTTTAATTTAGATTTCAAATGATATAATTTTAATTTGGATTTCAAATGATATAATTTTAATTTGGATTTCAAATGATATAATTTTAATTTGGATTTAAAATGATATAATTTTAATTTGGATTTCAAATGATATAATTTTAATTTGGATTTCAAATGATATAATTTTAATTTGGATTTCAAATGATATAATTTTAATTTTGATTTCAAATGATATAATTTTAATTTGGATTTCAAATGATATAATTTTAATTTGGATTTCAAATGATATAATTTTAATTTGGATTTCAAATGATATAATTTTAATTTGGATTTCAAATGATATAATTTTAATTTGGATTTCAAATGATATAATTTTAATTTGGATTTCAAATGATATAATTTTAATTTGGATTTCAAATGATATAATTTTAATTTGGATTTCAAATGATATAATTTTAATTTGGATTTCAAATGATATAATTTTAATTTGGATTTCAAATGATATAATTTTAATTTGGATTTCAAATGATATAATTTTAATTTGGATTCCAAATGATACAATTTTAATTTTGATTTCAAATGATATAATTTTAATTTGGATTTCAAATGATATAATTTTAATTTGGATTTCAAATGATATAATTTTAATTTGGATTTCAAATGATATTATTTTAATTTGGATTTCAAATGATATAATTTTAATTTGGATCACAAATGATATAATTTTAATTTGGATTTAAAATGATGTAATTTTAATTTGGATTTCAAATGATATAATTTTAATTTTGATTTCAAATGATATAATTTTAATTTGGATTTCAAATGATATTATTTTAATTTAGATTTCAAATGATATAATTGTAATTTGAATTTCAAATGATATAATTTTAATTTTAATTTCAAATGATATAATTTTAATTTGGATTTCAAATTATATAATCTTAATTAGGATTTAAAATGATATAATTTTCATTTGGATTTCAAATTATATAATTCTAATTTAAATGTCAAATGATATAATTTAATTTGGATTTCAAATGATATAATCTTAATTTGGATTTCAAATTATATAATTTTTATTTAGATTTCAAATGATGTAATTTTAATTTAGATTTCAAATGATGTAATTTTAATTTAGATTTCAAATGATATAATTTTAATTTAGATTTCAAATGATGTAATTTTAATTTAGATTTCAAATGATATAATTTTAATTTAGATTTCAAATGATGTAATTTTAATTTAGATTTCAAATGATGTAATTTTAATTTAGATTTCAAATGATGTAATTTTAATTTAGATTTCAAATGATGTAATTTTAATTTAGATTTCAAATGATATAATTTTAATTTAGATTTCAAATGATGTAATTTTAATTTAGATTTCAAATGATGTAATCTTAATTTGGATTTCAAATGATGTAATTTTAATTTAGATTTCAAATGATGTAATTTGAATTTGGATTTCAAATGATGTAATTTTAATTTAGATTTCAAATGATATAATTTTAATTTAGATTTCAAATGGTGTAATTTTAATTTAGATTTCCAATGATATAATTTTAATTTGGATTTCAAATGATATAATTTTAATTTAGATTTCAAATGATATAATTTTAATTTGGATTTCAAATGATATAATTTTAATTTGGATTTCAAATGATATAATTTTAATTTGGATTTCAAATGATATAATTTTAATTTGGATTTCAAATGATGTAATTTTAATTTGGATTTCAAATGATATAATTTTAATTTGGATTTCAAATGATATAATTTTAATTTGGATTTCAAATGATATAATTTTAATTTGAATTTCAAATGATATAATTTTAATTTGAATTTCAAATGATATAATTTTAATTTGGATTTCAAATGATATAATTTTAATTTGGATTTCAAATGATATAATTTTAATTTAGATTTCAAATGATATAATTTTAATTTGGATTTCAAATGATATAATTTTAATTTGGATTTCAAATGATATAATTTTAATTTGGATTTAAAATGATATAATTTTAATTTGGATTTCAAATGATATAATTTTAATTTGGATTTCAAATGATATAATTTTAATTTGGATTTCAAATGATATAATTTTAATTTTGATTTCAAATGATATAATTTTAATTTGGATTTCAAATGATATAATTTTAATTTGGATTTCAAATGATATAATTTTAATTTGGATTTCAAATGATGTAATTTTTATTTGGATTTCAAATGATATAATTTTAATTTGGATTTCAAATGATATAATTTTAATTTGGATTTCAAATGATATTATTTTAATTTAGATTTCAAATGATATAATTGTAATTTGAATTTCAAATGATATAATTTTAATTTTAATTTCAAATGATATAATTTTAATTTGGATTTCAAATTATATAATTTTAATTTGGATTTCAAATGATATAATTTTAATTTGGAATTCAAATGATATAATTTTAATTTGGATTTCAAATGATATAATTTTAATTTGGATTTCAAATGATATAATTTTAATTTGGATTTCAAATGATATAATTTTAATTTGGATTACAAATGATGTAATTTTAATTAGGATTTCAAATGATATAATTTTAATTTTGATTTCAAATGATATAATTTTAATTTGGATTTCAAATGATATTATTTTAATTTAGATTTCAAATGATATAATTGTAATTTGAATTTCAAATGATATAATTTTAATTTAGATTTCAAATGATGTAATTTTAATTTAGATTTCAAATGATATAATTTTAATTTAGATTTCAAATGATGTAATTTTAATTTAGATTTCAAATGATATAATTTTAATTTAGATTTCAAATGATGTAATTTTAATTTAGATTTCAAATGCTGTAATTTTAATTTAGATTTCAAATGATGTAATTTTAATTTAGATTTCAAATGATGTAATTTTAATTTAGATTTCAAATGATATAATTTTAATTTAGATTTCAAATGATGTAATTTTAATTTAGATTTCAAATGATGAAATCTTAATTTGGATTTCAAATGATGTAATTTTAATTTAGATTTCAAATGATGTAATTTGAATTTGGATTTCAAATGATGTAATTTTAATTTAGATTTCAAATGATATAATTTTAATTTAGATTTCAAATGGTGTAATTTTAATTTAGATTTCCAATGATATAATTTTAATTTGGATTTCAAATTATATAATTTTAATTTAGATTTCAAATGATATAATTTTAATTTGGATTTCAAATGATATAATTTTAATTTGGATTTCAAATGATATAATTTTAATTTGGATTTCAAATGATATAATTTTAATTTGGATTTCAAATGATGTAATTTTAATTTGGATTTCAAATGATATAATTTTAATTTGGATTTCAAATGATATAATTTTAATTTGGATTTCAAATGATATAATTTTAATTTGAATTTCAAATGATATAATTTTAATTTGAATTTCAAATGATATAATTTTAATTTGGATTTCAAATGATATAATTTTAATTTGGATTTCAAATGATATAATTTTAATTTAGATTTCAAATGATATAATTTTAATTTGGATTTCAAATGATATAATTTTAATTTGGATTTCAAATGATATAATTTTAATTTGGATTTAAAATGATATAATTTTAATTTGGATTTCAAATGATATAATTTTAATTTGGATTTCAAATGATATAATTTTAATTTGGATTTCAAATGATATAATTTTAATTTTGATTTCAAATGATATAATTTTAATTTGGATTTCAAATGATATAATTTTAATTTGGATTTCAAATAATATAATTTTAATTTGGATTTCAAATGATATAATTTTAATTTGGATTTCAAATGATATAATTTTAATTTGGATTTCAAATGATATAATTTTAATTTGGATTTCAAATGATATAATTTAAATTTGGATTTCAAATGATATAATTTTAATTTGGATTTCAAATGATATAATTTTAATTTGGATTTCAAATGATATAATTTTAATTTAGATTTCAAATGATATAATTTTAATTTGGATTTCAAATGATATAATTTTAATTTGGATTTCAAATGATATAATTTTAATTTGGATTTCAAATGATATAATTTTAATTTGGAATTCAAATGATATAATTTTAATTTGGATTTCAAATGATATAATTTAAATTTGGATTTAAAATGATATAATTTTAATTTGGATTTCAAATGATATAATTTTAATTTGGATTTCAAATGATATAATTTTAATTTGGATTTCAAATGATATAATTTTAATTTGGATTTCAAATGATATAATTTTAATTTTGATTTCAAATGATATAATTTTAATTTGGATTTCAAATGATATAATTTTAATTTGGATTTCAAATGATATAATTTTAATTTGGATTTCAAATGATATAATTTTAATTTGGATTTCAAATGATATAATTTTAATTTGGATTCCAAATGATATAATTTTAATTTGGATTTCAAATGATATAATTTTAATTTGAATGTCAAATGATATAATTTTAATTTGAATTTTAAATGATATAATTTTAATTTGGATTTCAAATGATACAATTTTAATTTGGATTTCAAATGATATAATTTTAATTTGGATTTCAAATGATATAATTTTAATTTGGATTTCAAATGATATAATTTTAATTTGGATTTCAAATGATATAACTTTAATTTGGATTTCAAATGATATAATTTTAATTTGGATTTCAAATGATATAATTTTAATTTGGATTTCAAATGATATAATTTTAATTTGGATTTCAAATGATATAATTTTAATTTGGATTTCAAATGATATAATTTTAATTTGGATTTCAAATGATATAATTTTAATTTGGATTTCAAATGATATAATTTTAATTTGGATTTCAAAATATATAATTTTAATTTGGATTCCAAATGATACAATTTTAATTTTGATTTCAAATGATATAATTTTAATTTGGATTTCAAATGATATTATTTAAATTTGGATTTCAAATGATATAATTTTAATTTGGATTTCAAATGATATTTTTTTAATTTTGATTTCAAATGATATAATTTTAATTTTGATCACAAATGATATAATTTTAATTTGGATTTCAAATGATGTAATTTTAATTTGGATTTCAAATGATATAATTTTAATTTGGATTTCAAATGATATAATTTTAATTTGGATTTCAAATGATATTATTTTAATTTAGATTTCAAATGATATTATTGTAATTTGAATTTCAAATGATATAATTTTAATTTGAATTTCAAATGATACAATTTTAATTTGGATTTCAAATGATATAATTTTAATTTGGATTTCAAATGATATAATTTTAATTTGGATTTCAAATGATATCATTTTAATTTGGATTTCAAATGATATAATTTTAATTTGGATTTCAAATGATATAATTTTAATTTGGATTTCAAATGATATAATTTTAATTTTTATTTCAAATGATATAATTTTAATTTGGATTTCAAATGATATAATTTTAATTTGGATTTCAAATGATATAATTTTAATTTGGATTTCAAATGATATAATTTTAATTTGGATTTCAAATGATATAATTTTAATTTGGATTTCAAATGATATAATTTTAATTTGGATTTCAAATGATATAATTTTAATTTGGATTTCAAATGATATAATTTTAATTTGGATTTCAAATGATATAATTTTAATTTGGATTTCAAATGATATAATTTTAATTTGGATTTCAAATTATATAATTTTAATTTAGATTTCAAATGATATAATTTTAATTTGGATTTCAAATGATATAATTTTAATTTAGATTTCAAATGATATAATTTTAATTTTGATTTCAAATGATATAATTTTAATTTGGATTTCAAATGATATAATTTTAATTTAGATTTCAAATGATATAATTTTAATTTGGATTTCAAATGATATAATTTTAATTTGGATTTCAAATGATATAATTTTAATTTAGATTTCAAATGATATAATTTTAATTTAGATTTCAAATGATATAATTTTAATTTGGATTTCAAATGATATAATTTTAATTTGGATTTCAAATGATATAATTTTAATTTGGATTTCAAATGATATAATTTTAATTTGGATTTCAAATGATATCATTTTAATTTGGATTTCAAATGATATAATTTTAATTTGGATTTCAAATGATATAATTTTAATTTGGATTTCAAATGATATAATTTTAATTTTTATTTCAAATGATATAATTTTAATTTGGATTTCAAATGATATAATTTTAATTTGGATTTCAAATGATATAATTTTAATTTGGATTTCAAATGATATAATTTTAATTTGGATTTCAAATGATATAATTTTAATTTGGATTTCAAATGATATAATTTTAATTTGGATTTCAAATGATATAATTTTAATTTGGATTTCAAATGATATAATTTTAATTTTGATTTCAAATGATATAATTTTAATTTGGATTTCAAATGATATAATTTTAATTTGGATTTCAAATTATATAATTTTAATTTAGATTTCAAATGATATAATTTTAATTTGGATTTCAAATGATATAATTTTAATTTAGATTTCAAATGATATAATTTTAATTTTGATTTCAAATGATATAATTTTAATTTGGATTTCAAATGATATAATTTTAATTTAGATTTCAAATGATATAATTTTAATTTGGATTTCAAATGATATAATTTTAATTTGGATTTCAAATGATATAATTTTAATTTAGATTTCAAATGATATAATTTTAATTTAGATTTCAAATGATATAATTTTAATTTGGATTTCAAATGATATAATTTTAATTTGGATTTTAAATGATATAATTTTAATTTAGATTTCAAATGATATAATTTTAATTTGGATAAAAAATGATATAATTTTAATTTGGATTTCAAATGATATAATTTTAATTTTGATTTCAAATGATATAATTTTAATTTAGATTTCAAATGATATACTTTTAATTTGGATTTAAAATGATATAATTTGAATTTGGATTTCAAATGATGTAATTTTAATTTGGATTTCAAATTATGTAATTTTAATTTGGATTTCAAATGATGTAATTTTAATTTAGATTTCAAATGATATAATTTGAATTTGGATTTCAAATGATGTAATTTTAATTTAGATTTCAAATGATATAATTTTAATTTAGATTTCAAATGATATAATTTTAATTTTAATTTCAAATGATATAATTTTAATTTGGATTTCAAATTATATAATTTTAATTTGGATTTCAAATGATATAATTTTAATTTGGAATTCAAATGATATAATTTTAATTTGGATTTCAAATGATATAATTTTAATTTTGATTTCAAATGATATAATTTTAATTTGGATTTCAAATGATATAATTTTAATTTGGATTTCAAATGATGTAATTTTAATTTGGATTTCAAATGATATAATTTTAATTTTGATTTCAAATGATATCATTTTAATTTGGATTTCAAATGATATTATTTTAATTTAGATTTCAAATGATATAATTGTAATTTGAATTTCAAATGATATAATTTTAATTTTAATTTCAAATGATATAATTTTAATTTGGATTTCAAATTATATAATCTTAATTAGGATTTAAAATGATATAATTTTCATTTGGATTTCAAATGATATAATTCTAATTTAAATGTAAAATGATATAATTTAATTTGGATTTCAAATGATATAATCTTAATTTGGATTTCAAATTATATAATTTTTATTTAGATTTCAAATGATGTAATTTTAATTTAGATTTCAAATGATGTAATTTTAATTTAGATTTCAAATGATATAATTTTAATTTAGATTTCAAATGATGTAATTTTAATTTAGATTTCAAATGATATAATTTTAATTTAGATTTCAAATGATGTAATTTTAATTTAGATTTCAAATGATGTAATTTTAATTTAGATTTCAAATGATGTAATTTTAATTTAGATTTCAAATGATGTAATTTTAATTTAGATTTCAAATGATATAATTTTAATTTAGATTTCAAATGATGTAATTTTAATTTAGATTTCAAATGATGTAATCTTAATTTGGATTTCAAATGATGTAATTTTAATTTAGATTTCAAATGATGTAATTTGAATTTGGATTTCAAATGATGTAATTTTAATTTAGATTTCAAATGATATAATTTTAATTTAGATTTCAAATGGTGTAATTTTAATTTAGATTTCCAATGATATAATTTTAATTTGGATTTCAAATGATATAATTTTAATTTAGATTTCAAATGATATAATTTTAATTTGGATTTCAAATGATATAATTTTAATTTGGATTTCAAATGATATAATTTTAATTTGGATTTCAAATGATATAATTTTAATTTGGATTTCAAATGATGTAATTTTAATTTGGATTTCAAATGATATAATTTTAATTTGGATTTCAAATGATATAATTTTAATTTGGATTTCAAATGATATAATTTTAATTTGAATTTCAAATGATATAATTTTAATTTGAATTTCAAATGATATAATTTTAATTTGGATTTCAAATGATATAATTTTAATTTGGATTTCAAATGATATAATTTTAATTTAGATTTCAAATGATATAATTTTAATTTGGATTTCAAATGATATAATTTTAATTTGGATTTCAAATGATATAATTTTAATTTGGATTTAAAATGATATAATTTTAATTTGGATTTCAAATGATATAATTTTAATTTGGATTTCAAATGATATAATTTTAATTTGGATTTCAAATGATATAATTTTAATTTTGATTTCAAATGATATAATTTTAATTTGGATTTCAAATGATATAATTTTAATTTGGATTTCAAATGATATAATTTTAATTTGGATTTCAAATGATATAATTTTAATTTGGATTTCAAATGATATAATTTTAATTTGGATTTCAAATGATATAATTTTAATTTGGATTTCAAATGATATAATTTAAATTTGGATTTCAAATGATATAATTTTAATTTGGATTTCAAATGATATAATTTTAATTTGGATTTCAAATGATATAATTTTAATTTAGATTTCAAATGATATAATTTTAATTTGGATTTCAAATGATATAATTTTAATTTGGATTTCAAATGATATAATTTTAATTTGGATTTCAAATGATATAATTTTAATTTGGAATTCAAATGATATAATTTTAATTTGGATTTCAAATGATATAATTTAAATTTGGATTTAAAATGATATAATTTTAATTTGGATTTCAAATGATATAATTTTAATTTGGATTTCAAATGATATAATTTTAATTTGGATTTCAAATGATATAATTTTAATTTGGATTTCAAATGATATAATTTTAATTTTGATTTCAAATGATATAATTTTAATTTGGATTTCAAATGATATAATTTTAATTTGGATTTCAAATGATATAATTTTAATTTGGATTTCAAATGATATAATTTTAATTTGGATTTCAAATGATATAATTTTAATTTGGATTCCAAATGATATAATTTTAATTTGGATTTCAAATGATATAATTTTAATTTGAATGTCAAATGATATAATTTTAATTTGAATTTTAAATGATATAATTTTAATTTGGATTTCAAATGATACAATTTTAATTTGGATTTCAAATGATATAATTTTAATTTGGATTTCAAATGATATAATTTTAATTTGGATTTCAAATGATATAATTTTAATTTTGATTTCAAATGATATAACTTTAATTTGGATTTCAAATGATATAATTTTAATTTGGATTTCAAATGATATAATTTTAATTTGGATTTCAAATGATATAATTTTAATTTGGATTTCAAATGATATAATTTTAATTTGGATTTCAAATGATATAATTTTAATTTGGATTTCAAATGATATAATTTTAATTTGGATTTCAAATGATATAATTTTAATTTGGATTTCAAATGATATAATTTTAATTTGGATTTCAAAATATATAATTTTAATTTGGATTCCAAATGATACAATTTTAATTTTGATTTCAAATGATATAATTTTAATTTGGATTTCAAATGATATAATTTAAATTTGGATTTCAAATGCTATAATTTTAATTTGGATTTCAAATGATATTTTTTTAATTTTGATTTCAAATGATATAATTTTAATTTTGATCACAAATGATATAATTTTAATTTGGATTTCAAATGATGTAATTTTAATTTGGATTTCAAATGATATAATTTTAATTTGGATTTCAAATGATATAATTTTAATTTGGATTTCAAATGATATTATTTTAATTTAGATTTCAAATGATATTATTGTAATTTGAATTTCAAATGATATAATTTTAATTTGAATTTCAAATGATACAATTTTAATTTGGATTTCAAATGATATAATTTTAATTTGGATTTCAAATGATATAATTTTAATTTGGATTTCAAATGATATCATTTTAATTTGGATTTCAAATGATATAATTTTAATTTGGATTTCAAATGATATAATTTTAATTTGGATTTCAAATGATATAATTTTAATTTTTATTTCAAATGATATAATTTTAATTTGGATTTCAAATGATATAATTTTAATTTGGATTTAAAATGATATAATTTTAATTTGGATGTCAAATTATATAATTTTAATTTGGATTTCAAATGATATAATTTTAATTTGGATTTCAAATGATATAATTTTAATTTGGATTTCAAATGATATAATTTTAATTTGGATTTCAAATGATATAATTTTAATTTGGATTTCAAATGATATAATTTTAATTTGGATTTCAAATGATATAATTTTATATTGGATTTCAAATTATATAATTTTAATTTAGATTTCAAATGATATAATTTTAATTTGGATTTCAAATGATATAATTTTAATTTAGATTTCAAATGATATAATTTTAATTTTGATTTCAAATGATATAATTTTAATTTGGATTTCAAATGATATAATTTTAATTTAGATTTCAAATGATATAATTTTAATTTGGATTTCAAATGATATAATTTTAATTTGGATTTCAAATGATATAATTTTAATTTAGATTTCAAATGATATAATTTTAATTTAGATTTCAAATGATATAATTTTAATTTGGATTTCAAATGATATAATTTTAATTTGGATTTCAAATGATATAATTTTAATTTGGATTTCAAATGATATAATTTTAATTTGGATTTCAAATGATATCATTTTAATTTGGATTTCAAATGATATAATTTTAATTTGGATTTCAAATGATATAATTTTAATTTGGATTTCAAATGATATAATTTTAATTTTTATTTCAAATGATATAATTTTAATTTGGATTTCAAATGATATAATTTTAATTTGGATTTCAAATGATATAATTTTAATTTGGATTTCAAATGATATAATTTTAATTTGGATTTCAAATGATATAATTTTAATTTGGATTTCAAATGATATAATTTTAATTTGGATTTCAAATGATATAATTTTAATTTGGATTTCAAATGATATAATTTTAATTTGGATTTCAAATGATATAATTTTAATTTGGATTTCAAATGATATAATTTTAATTTGGATTTCAAATTATATAATTTTAATTTAGATTTCAAATGATATAATTTTAATTTGGATTTCAAATGATATAATTTTAATTTAGATTTCAAATGATATAATTTTAATTTTGATTTCAAATGATATAATTTTAATTTGGATTTCAAATGATATAATTTTAATTTAGATTTCAAATGATATAATTTTAATTTGGATTTCAAATGATATAATTTTAATTTGGATTTCAAATGATATAATTTTAATTTAGATTTCAAATGATATAATTTTAATTTAGATTTCAAATGATATAATTTTAATTTGGATTTCAAATGATATAATTTTAATTTGGATTTCAAATGATATAATTTTAATTTGGATTTCAAATGATATAATTTTAATTTAGATTTCAAATGATATAATTTTAATTTGGATTAAAAATGATATAATTTGAATTTGGATTTAAAATGATATAATTTTAATTTTGATTTCAAATGATATAATTTTAATTTAGATTTCAAATGATATACTTTTAATTTGGATTTAAAATAATATAATTTGAATGCGGATTTCAAATGATGTAATTTTAATTTGGATTTCAAATGATGTAATTTTAATTTGGATTTCAAATGATGTAATTTTAATTTAGATTTCAAATGATATAATTTGAATTTGGATTTCAAATGATGTAATTTTAATTTAGATTTCAAATGATATAATTTTAATTTAGATTTCAAATGATATTATTTTAATTTGGATTTAAAATGATGTAATTTAAATTTGGAATTCAAATGATATAATTTTAATTTGGATTTCCAATGATATAATTTTTATTTGGATTACAAATGATATAATTTTAATTTGGATTTCAAATGATTAAATTTTAATTTGGATTTCAAATGATACAATTTTAATTTTGATTTCAAATGATATAATTTTAATTTGGATTTCAAATGATATAATTTTAATTTGGATTTCAAATGATATAACTTTTATTTGGATTTCAAATGATCTAATTTTAATTTGGATTTCAAATGATATAATTTTAATTTGGATTTCAAATGATATAATTTTAATTTGGATTTCAAATGATATAATTTTAATTTTGATTTCAAATGATATAATTTTAATTTGGATTTCAAATGATAAAATTTTAATTTGGATTTCAAATGATATAATTTTAATTTGGATTTCAAATGATATAATTTTAATTTGGATTTCAAATGATATAATTTTAATTTGGATTCCAAATGATATAATTTTAATTTGGATTTCAAATGATATAATTTTAATTTGAATGTCAAATGATATAATTTTAATTTGAATTTTAAATGATATAATTTTAATTTGGATTTCAAATGATACAATTTTAATTTGGATTTCAAATGATATAATTTGAATTTGGATTTCAAATGATATAATTTTAATTTGGATTTCAAATGATATAATTTTAATTTGGATTTCAAATGATATAACTTTAATTTGGATTTCAAATGATATAATTTTAATTTGGATTTCAAATGATATAATTTTAATTTGGATTTCAAATGATATAATTTTAATTTGGATTTCAAATGATATAATTTTAATTTGGATTTCAAATGATATAATTTTAATTTGGATTTCAAATGATATAATTTTAATTTGGATTTCAAATGATATAATTTTAATTTGGATTTCAAAATATATAATTTTAATTTGGATTCCAAATGATACAATTTTAATTTTGATTTCAAATGATATAATTTTAATTTGGATTTCAAATGATATAATTTAAATTTGGATTTCAAATGATATAATTTTAATTTGGATTTCAAATGATATTTTTTTAATTTTGATTTCAAATGATATAATTTTAATTTTGATCACAAATGATATAATTTTAATTTGGATTTCAAATGATGTAATTTTAATTTGGATTTCAAATGATATAATTTTAATTTGGATTTCAAATGATATAATTTTAATTTGGATTTCAAATGATATTATTTTAATTTAGATTTCAAATGATATTATTGTAATTTGAATTTCAAATGATATAATTTTAATTTGAATTTCAAATGATACAATTTTAATTTGGATTTCAAATGATATAATTTTAATTTGGATTTCAAATGATATAATTTTAATTTGGATTTCAAATGATATCATTTTAATTTGGATTTCAAATGATATAATTTTAATTTGGATTTCAAATGATATAATTTTAATTTGGATTTCAAATGATATAATTTTAATTTTTATTTCAAATGATATAATTTTAATTTGGATTTCAAATGATATAATTTTAATTTGGATTTCAAATGATATAATTTTAATTTGGATTTCAAATGATATAATTTTAATTTGGATTTCAAATGATATAATTTTAATTTGGATTTCAAATGATATAATTTTAATTTGGATTTCAAATGATATAATTTTAATTTGGATTTCAAATGATATAATTTTAATTTGGATTTCAAATGATATAATTTTAATTTGGATTTCAAATGATATAATTTTAATTTGGATTTCAAATTATATAATTTTAATTTAGATTTCAAATGATATAATTTTAATTTGGATTTCAAATGATATAATTTTAATTTAGATTTCAAATGATATAATTTTAATTTTGATTTCAAATGATATAATTTTAATTTGGATTTCAAATGATATAATTTTAATTTAGATTTCAAATGATATAATTTTAATTTGGATTTCAAATGATATAATTTTAATTTGGATTTCAAATGATATAATTTTAATTTAGATTTCAAATGATATAATTTTAATTTAGATTTCAAATGATATAATTTTAATTTGGATTTCAAATGATATAATTTTAATTTGGATTTCAAATGATATAATTTTAATTTGGATTTCAAATGATATAATTTTAATTTGGATTTCAAATGATATCATTTTAATTTGGATTTCAAATGATATAATTTTAATTTGGATTTCAAATGATATAATTTTAATTTGGATTTCAAATGATATAATTTTAATTTTTATTTCAAATGATATAATTTTTATTTGGATTTCAAATGATATAATTTTAATTTGGATTTCAAATGATATAATTTTAATTTGGATTTCAAATGATATAATTTTAATTTGGATTTCAAATGATATAATTTTAATTTGGATTTCAAATGATATAATTTTAATTTGGATTTCAAATGATATAATTTTAATTTGGATTTCAAATGATATAATTTTAATTTGGATTTCAAATGATATAATTTTAATTTGGATTTCAAATGATATAATTTTAATTTGGATTTCAAATTATATAATTTTAATTTAGATTTCAAATGATATAATTTTAATTTGGATTTCAAATGATATAATTTTAATTTAGATTTCAAATGATATAATTTTAATTTTGATTTCAAATGATATAATTTTAATTTGGATTTCAAATGATATAATTTTAATTTAGATTTCAAATGATATAATTTTAATTTGGATTTCAAATGATATAATTTTAATTTGGATTTCAAATGATATAATTTTAATTTAGATTTCAAATGATATAATTTTAATTTAGATTTCAAATGATATAATTTTAATTTGGATTTCAAATGATATAATTTTAATTTGGATTTCAAATGATATAATTTTAATTTAGATTTCAAATGATATAATTTTAATTTGGATTAAAAATGATATAATTTGAATTTGGATTTCAAATGATATAATTTTAATTTTGATTTCAAATGATATAATTTTAATTTAGATTTCAAATGATATACTTTTAATTTGGATTTAAAATGATATAATTTGAATTTGGATTTCAAATGATGTAATTTTAATTTGGATTTCAAATTATGTAATTTTAATTTGGATTTCAAATGATGTAATTTTAATTTAGATTTCAAATGATATAATTTGAATTTGGATTTCAAATGATGTAATTTTAATTTAGATTTCAAATGATATAATTTTAATTTAGATTTCAAATGATATAATTTTAATTTTAATTTCAAATGATATAATTTTAATTTGGATTTCAAATTATATAATTTTAATTTGGATTTCAAATGATATAATTTTAATTTGGAATTCAAATGATATAATTTTAATTTGGATTTCAAATGATATAATTTTAATTTTGATTTCAAATGATATAATTTTAATTTGGATTTCAAATGATATAATTTTAATTTGGATTTCAAATGATGTAATTTTAATTTGGATTTCAAATGATATAATTTTAATTTTGATTTCAAATGATATAATTTTAATTTGGATTTCAAATGATATTATTTTAATTTAGATTTCAAATGATATAATTGTAATTTGAATTTCAAATGATATAATTTTAATTTTAATTTCAAATGATATAATTTTAATTTGGATTTCAAATTATATAATCTTAATTAGGATTTAAAATGATATAATTTTAATTTGGATTTCAAATGATATAATTCTAATTTAAATGTAAAATGATATAATTTAATTTGGATTTCAAATGATATAATCTTAATTTGGATTTCAAATTATATAATTTTTATTTAGATTTCAAATGATGTAATTTTAATTTAGATTTCAAATGATGTAATTTTAATTTAGATTTCAAATGATATAATTTTAATTTAGATTTCAAATGATGTAATTTTAATTTAGATTTCAAATGATATAATTTTAATTTAGATTTCAAATGATGTAATTTTAATTTAGATTTCAAATGATGTAATTTTAATTTAGATTTCAAATGATGTAATATTTATTTAGATTTCAAATGATGTAATTTTAATTTAGATTTCAAATGATATAATTTAAATTTAGATTTCAAATGATGTAATTTTAATTTAGATTTCAAATGATGTAATCTTAATTTGGATTTCAAATGATGTAATTTTAATTTAGATTTCAAATGATGTAATTTGAATTTGGATTTACAATGATGTAATTTTAATTTAGATTTCAAATGATATAATTTTAATTTAGATTTCAAATGGTGTAATTTTAATTTAGATTTCCAATGATATAATTTTAATTTGGATTTCAAATGATATAATTTTAATTTAGATTTCAAATGATATAATTTTAATTTGGATTTCAAATGATATAATTTTAATTTGGATTTCAAATGATATAATTTTAATTTGGATTTCAAATGATATAATTTTAATTTGGATTTCAAATGATGTAATTTTAATTTGGATTTCAAATGATATAATTTTAATTTGGATTTCAAATGATATAATTTTAATTTGGATTTCAAATGATATAATTTTAATTTGAATTTCAAATGATATAATTTTAATTTGAATTTCAAATGATATAATTTTAATTTGGATTTCAAATGATATAATTTTAATTTGGATTTCAAATGATATAATTTTAATTTAGATTTCAAATGATATAATTTTAATTTGGATTTCAAATGATATAATTTTAATTTGGATTTCAAATGATATAATTTTAATTTGGATTTAAAATGATATAATTTTAATTTGGATTTCAAATGATATAATTTTAATTTGGATTTCAAATGATATAATTTTAATTTGGATTTCAAATGATATAATTTTAATTTTGATTTCAAATGATATAATTTTAATTTGGATTTCAAATGATATAATTTTAATTTGGATTTCAAATGATATAATTTTAATTTGGATTTCAAATGATATAATTTTAATTTGGATTTCAAATGATATAATTTTAATTTGGATTTCAAATGATATAATTTTAATTTGGATTTCAAATGATATAATTTAAATTTGGATTTCAAATGATATAATTTTAATTTGGATTTCAAATGATATAATTTTAATTTGGATTTCAAATGATATAATTTTAATTTAGATTTCAAATGATATAATTTTAATTTGGATTTCAAATGATATAATTTTAATTTGGATTTCAAATGATATAATTTTAATTTGGATTTCAAATGATATAATTTTAATTTGGAATTCAAATGATATAATTTTAATTTGGATTTCAAATGATATAATTTAAATTTGGATTTAAAATGATATAATTTTAATTTGGATTTCAAATGATATAATTTTAATTTGGATTTCAAATGATATAATTTTAATTTGGATTTCAAATGATATAATTTTAATTTGGATTTCAAATGATATAATTTTAATTTTGATTTCAAATGATATAATTTTAATTTGGATTTCAAATGATATAATTTTAATTTGGATTTCAAATGATATAATTTTAATTTGGATTTCAAATGATATAATTTTAATTTGGATTTCAAATGATATAATTTTAATTTGGATTCCAAATGATATAATTTTAATTTGGATTTCAAATGATATAATTTTAATTTGAATGTCAAATGATATAATTTTAATTTGAATTTTAAATGATATAATTTTAATTTGGATTTCAAATGATACAATTTTAATTTGGATTTCAAATGATATAATTTTAATTTGGATTTCAAATGATATAATTTTAATTTGGATTTCAAATGATATAATTTTAATTTTGATTTCAAATGATATAACTTTAATTTGGATTTCAAATGATATAATTTTAATTTGGATTTCAAATGATATAATTTTAATTTGGATTTCAAATGATATAATTTTAATTTGGATTTCAAATGATATAATTTTAATTTGGATTTCAAATGATATAATTTTAATTTGGATTTCAAATGATATAATTTTAATTTGGATTTCAAATGATATAATTTTAATTTGGATTTCAAATGATATAATTTTAATTTGGATTTCAAAATATATAATTTTAATTTGGATTCCAAATGATACAATTTTAATTTTGATTTCAAATGATATAATTTTAATTTGGATTTCAAATGATATAATTTAAATTTGGATTTCAAATGCTATAATTTTAATTTGGATTTCAAATGATATTTTTTTAATTTTGATTTCAAATGATATAATTTTAATTTTGATCACAAATGATATAATTTTAATTTGGATTTCAAATGATGTAATTTTAATTTGGATTTCAAATGATATAATTTTAATTCGGATTTCAAATGATATAATTTTAATTTGGATTTCAAATGATATTATTTTAATTTAGATTTCAAATGATATTATTGTAATTTGAATTTCAAATGATATAATTTTAATTTGAATTTCAAATGATACAATTTTAATTTGGATTTCAAATGATATAATTTTAATTTGGATTTCAAATGATATAATTTTAATTTGGATTTCAAATGATATTATTTTAATTTGGATTTCAAATGATATAATTTTAATTTGGATTTCAAATGATATAATTTTAATTTGGATTTCAAATGATATAATTTTAATTTTTATTTCAAATGATATAATTTTAATTTGGATTTCAAATGATATAATTTTAATTTGGATTTAAAATGATATAATTTTAATTTGGATGTCAAATTATATAATTTTAATTTGGATTTCAAATGATATAATTTTAATTTGGATTTCAAATGATATAATTTTAATTTGGATTTCAAATGATATAATTTTAATTTGGATTTCAAATGATATAATTTTAATTTGGATTTCAAATGATATAATTTTAATTTGGATTTCAAATGATATAATTTTAATTTGGATTTCAAATTATATAATTTTAATTTAGATTTCAAATGATATAATTTTAATTTGGATTTCAAATGATATAATTTTAATTTAGATTTCAAATGATATAATTTTAATTTTGATTTCAAATGATATAATTTTAATTTGGATTTCAAATGATATAATTTTAATTTAGATTTCAAATGATATAATTTTAATTTGGATTTCAAATGATATAATTTTAATTTGGATTTCAAATGATATAATTTTAATTTAGATTTCAAATGATATAATTTTAATTTAGATTTCAAATGATATAATTTTAATTTGGATTTCAAATGATATAATTTTAATTTGGATTTCAAATGATATAATTTTAATTTGGATTTCAAATGATATAATTTTAATTTGGATTTCAAATGATATCATTTTAATTTGGATTTCAAATGATATAATTTTAATTTGGATTTCAAATGATATAATTTTAATTTGGATTTCAAATGATATAATTTTAATTTTTATTTCAAATGATATAATTTTAATTTGGATTTCAAATGATATAATTTTAATTTGGATTTCAAATGATATAATTTTAATTTGGATTTCAAATGATATAATTTTAATTTGGATTTCAAATGATATAATTTTAATTTGGATTTCAAATGATATAATTTTAATTTGGATTTCAAATGATATAATTTTAATTTGGATTTCAAATGATATAATTTTAATTTGGATTTCAAATGATATAATTTTAATTTGGATTTCAAATGATATAATTTTAATTTGGATTTCAAATTATATAATTTTAATTTAGATTTCAAATGATATAATTTTAATTTGGATTTCAAATGATATAATTTTAATTTAGATTTCAAATGATATAATTTTAATTTTGATTTCAAATGATATAATTTTAATTTGGATTTCAAATGATATAATTTTAATTTAGATTTCAAATGATATAATTTTAATTTGGATTTCAAATGATATAATTTTAATTTGGATTTCAAATGATATAATTTTAATTTAGATTTCAAATGATATAATTTTAATTTAGATTTCAAATGATATAATTTTAATTTGGATTTCAAATGATATAATTTTAATTTGGATTTCAAATGATATAATTTTAATTTGGATTTCAAATGATATAATTTTAATTTAGATTTCAAATGATATAATTTTAATTTGGATTAAAAATGATATAATTTGAATTTGGATTTCAAATGATATAATTTTAATTTTGATTTCAAATGATATAATTTTAATTTAGATTTCAAATGATATACTTTTAATTTGGATTTAAAATGATATAATTTGAATGCGGATTTCAAATGATGTAATTTTAATTTGGATTTCAAATGATGTAATTTTAATTTGGATTTCAAATGATGTAATTTTAATTTAGATTTCAAATGATATAATTTGAATTTGGATTTCAAATGATGTAATTTTAATTTAGATTTCAAATGATATAATTTTAATTTAGATTTCAAATGATATTATTTTAATTTGGATTTAAAATGATGTAATTTAAATTTGGAATTCAAATGATATAATTTTAATTTGGATTTCCAATGATATAATTTTTATTTGGATTACAAATGATATAATTTTAATTTGGATTTCAAATGATTTAATTTTAATTTGGATTTCAAATGATACAATTTTAATTTTGATTTCAAATGATATAATTTTAATTTGGATTTCAAATGATATAATTTTAATTTTGATTTCAAATGATATAACTTTTATTTGGATTTCAAATGATCTAATTTTAATTTGGATTTCAAATGATATAATTTGTAATTTGGATTTCAAATGATATAATTTTAATTTGGCTTTCAAATGATGTAATTTTAATTTGGATTTCAAATGATATAATTTTAATTTTGATTTCAAATGATATAACTTTAATTTGGATTTCAAATGATATAATTTTAATTTGGATTTCAAATGATATAATTTAAATTTGGATTTCAAATGATATAATCCTAATTGTGATTTCAAATGATATAATTTTAATTTGGATTTCAAAGTATATAGATTCAAATTAGTTTCCGCAATAATTCCTTTACATCATATATCATATGAAAGAATGCTTTTTGCTGTATGTAATATTTTGAATTACAATTGTTTTAAAATAAGTTTATCCTCTTTTCAGAACGTTGAATACAAGATGGAATAAAAGTAAATTAAAAAAAAAATGAGATGTAAATGTGGAAGAGAATAACGCGAAAACTCGGTAACAACAGAATGAAAGAAAATATGAACAGAAATACAGACAAGTATGTTAGTTGAGTGGCAAGTAATTCACGACTCTCTCTCTCTCTCTCTCTTTCCCTCAAAGTGTTGGGTCCAGACTGATTGGAAAGCAGAACTGAAATGACGTCAAGAACTGACTACAACTGGGATGTCTTCAAGTCCAAAATAAACAAATTCCCGAAGAACCGCCCCCTTAAGTAAGACACTCTATCAAATCTTCAATACTAATGATTACTACAATACTCTCTCATTGATTAATGTACACACAATAACCCTTATCCCTGAGTGGCCTCCGGGCCTTGATAAGTGGTGACCTCCATGTAAAAGAAAAGTCCATCGGTAAAATATGTAGAGGTGGCACCCCAATACCCCCTTGCAAGCTTTTTCTTCTAAAAAGCTGTTAATATTTCTTGTATTTAGGATCGATCATTAGTGGATCGGTGACTTTTCTTTTTCCGAATGGACCTTGGTTGTTCTCGTTTGATTGGGGGAGGCTCGATATCGAATGTTTCGAAAATGGAATCCATCGGTTCTTCCGCCGACGATGATGTGTCGCTAGTGTCATGCGAGCGACATCTAATTAATTGGTTCTGGTTGTGTTTAAGGTTTGTCTTTGTCCTTGCACGGGATATACCATGTCCCTGACTTTCCCACTGATCGTACCCACATACCAGAATTAGATGCAACTTTTTTAAACTCTTGAAGAAAATTAACTCTTCGGGATCAAACATTTACATGGTCCACAAAAGGTCACTTGTGGTTTTGTCTTATGTGGTAAGAGTTTGTCAAAAAACAGATCTCACCTTGCGTGTTAACATGGTTTCCGATGGTGAGCCGTTGTGACATAACCGTCCGAGGAAGCGATTGGGCTCCCATCGGAGAGGGGGTGGTGAGGCTTCCGAAACACTGGAGAATGCCGGGCAGAGATGATTGTTTTATTGTTAAGTATTGTTGTATGCCCGGGCGACAGCAACCAACCTTGCTGATAGGAAGACTTAAGTTATAAATTTTATTATTTTTATGAAACCGACATATAAATCTGTTTGGTGAAAGTGAAAATTTTGAGAGACATAACGACATTTTTCGTTTCCGGTGCCAGCCAACCCTGACTCAGGGTCGTCTGGCCTCTGAGTACCAAACCAAGAAGTCACGAGGTTAACTTTTTCAATCGTGATAAACAGGCCTGAAAGAGTTTGCAGATTCACAGTTACACACGGGGGAATAGAGAGTTTTCCTGAGGTAACGTAATTAGTTGTGATTTGTCTATGCGGTAACTCGACCTACCCCTGACCTGACTACATAAACGGGTCCCCATGCAAAAATCCTCAGTTGGAGCTGAGATTTGAGAAAAAAAATACAATTGAAGGGTCGTCACCCCCTCTCTTCTCGAACCGTCACTATCGCAAAACCGAAATTAATTAATCTAATCGGGACTCAGTAGAGATTTGTCAAAAGCAACAACTGAACAATAATATATAATTTTATATTGTGTGTGCATATATATCTTGAATTAACCAGTAGAATAGATATAACCGAGTCTGTCTTTCTTTTGGGTGCATGAAATTGATTCATTTCCAGGTTGACCGATTGACGAGACAGCGGCCTATCAACTCGAAGATGAGAGTGATTCTGTCCAACTGGATTGACGGGTCCTACTGTGCCGAGATTCTTGCGAAAAATCCACTGCGAAGAACGAGCACAGGTCACATTGGGGTCCGTGACCGAGAATTGACTGGTATGTAACAAGAAGATCCCTATTAGGGATTGCTGAGGGTTTATACCGATGTTGGCGTGTTTAGATTAGGTGTAATTCTGTACACGTGTGAAAACTGTTGAGTGCTTTATCCGTCGAAACGAAAAAAAAAAAACAAACAAACCTGGTACTGGATTCTCAGCGACACTTTCCGCTCTAACCAGTTTCCATCCGGTTCTCGAGAACTCAACGGCTCGACTCCCCCAAACATCTTAACTCCCGGCCTTATATTATTCCATTTATTCACATTAATGCGCATTCGGGCCTGCTGGTTCGTTGCCTTCTTGTCTTCCATCGTTCGGGTTTCGAGTTCGCAGATGCAGCCCACATCCGTGACTGTAGTCACATTAAATTTTCACTACACGCCCCCCCCCCCCTGATCTCATGATCATAAACTGGGTAGTGAAGTAATATCCGTCTTTGCTAGACACACCTAGTGCTCTACACTCCTGCTAGACACAGCTAGCGCTCACTACTCTCCGACAAAGACAGGTACTACTTAGCAAAATCGGGCTACACGGCTAGCCACAGACATTTTTAAATTTCTCATTTAAAAACGACTTTAATTGTATTCTCACCAAAATAATTATCGTTCAAAAACGACACCTTTTTCTCCTTTTCAGCATGACACGATTTCATGTTAAATTCCGTATTTAAAAATAACGTTTAAATACGTACAAGTCGTCCGAATCACATTTCAAGTTCTTTTAACAGCGATGACTTTTTTCAAACAATAAAATCCGAATCGAATTGTACTTTTATAAAATAAATCGATCGTTTAAAAAAAAACAATTTTTTTCTTTTTAACACAACAGGATCTCATTTTAAATTCCTCGGTGAAAAACGAATTTAAATGCACAAGTCGTCCAAATCGCATTTTAAGTTCTGTTTTTGGGGGTTTTTTTTCAACAAATATAAGCGAATTTCATTCCAAATTCTACGTTTCTTTGACGACGATAGTTAAAGAAATTCAACGAATCCCACCGGGATTAACAAAAAAAACAAAAAACGCCCGACTCTCTTCATATCTTCAACCTTTGCAGTCTGACACGACTCATTCAATTTTCTCTTTGACAACGCTTTTCAATTTTCAACGCGACTTTTAATTTTCCAGGTTCGACGCGAATCATTTAAAATTTTTCATTTCATATCAACCGCATTGGTTCAATATTTAACGCCGAAATAGCTCCTAAACGAAAAAAAAAAAAAAAAAAAACAACCTCGTACTCGATTCTCAGCGACACTCTCCGCTCTAACCAGTTTCCATCCGGTTCTCGAGAACTCAACGGCTCGACTCCCCCAAACATCTTAACTCCCGGCCTTATATTATCTCATGTATGCAAATTAATGCGCCTTCTTGTCTCCCATCGCTCGGGTTTTGAGTTCGCACATGCAGCCCACCTCCGTGACTACAGTCACATTCAATTTTCACTACAGTACCTTGGGCCTTCTTCAATGCTCTTTTGAGTGTATCCATTCGTCTCCGATGATATTGAGAAGTGGTGATGTGTTTGATCTGGAACGCATCGAAAAAGTTTTTGAAATCATGATGCAGTCTACTACACCGAAACGTGCAAACAGTTCGTACAAAAAAATAATTTTGTCTCTGTTTTGACCATTTTGCACGTTAATACCTTCTGCCACTTCGTGTAGCTATCAAATAGGATTAAATCATAGTCATCATCGAGATGACCTGATAAGTCGATGTGGATTTTCTGACCACGGCTGGTCAGTATTCGGCCACGGTTTAAATGTAATGTAATAGGTTTAGCAGTTTTGCAGTTCAATGTTGATCATCTCTATTATGTATTTGTCAATGTTAGTCTATATATATCAGATTGTGTGTTGTTATTATTGTTATTATTATTATTATTATTATTATTTTCATTCTTGTTGTTGTTATTATTATTGTTATTATTGTTATTGTTATTGTTATTATTATTGTTATTATTATTATTTTCATTCTTATTGTTATTGTTATTATTATTGTTATTGTTATTATTATTATAATTATTGTTGTTATTACTATTGTTATTATTATTGTTATTGTTATTATTATTGTTATTATTATTATTTTCATTCTTATTGTTATTGTTATTTATTTCTAATATTATTATTATTTATTTTTAATATGAATATTATTTATTTTTGACACTATTATTTATTTTTCATATTCAATTTATATTTTTTATTATTATGTATTTTTTATTATATCATTATTATTACTACAATTATTTTTTTAAAATTACTTATTATAATTATTAATATTTTTTGTTTATTTTTATTATTTTATCATTATTTTCTTTAATATTATCATTTATTATTACTTTGTGTTATTATTTATATTATTATTATTATTATTATTATGATCATTATTATTATCTTTACTTTTTTAAAGTTTACTATTGCGTTTTTTTTCTTTTTCCTTGCACGACCAAACTCCAGCATGACACTGTCAAAACTTGTTAAGTAAGCTAAGGACAGAATGTGAGCCGGAGCAGTAACTCGTGATCCCTTTTCTGGCAGCGCCGATGGGTTGTCATAAACAATAGCAATGGTAATCAGGAGCTTATGCCTTGGGCAACACACATAATTACAGCGGCGTTGAGGGTGAGCAAATCATAGCTAAAGTGGGCATTCGAAATACACCATCGAATGGCTTTAATGGTCAGGGATAAAGTAGTTGGTGAACAGCAAATAGGGCATGTCATAGATGTACTTTATATAGTTTTAGGTGTGCCTAATGTGTTGTGCGCTCCCAAGAATATGCAAATAAAAGTGAACGTGTCTGTGTGTGTGTCTGTGTGTCTGTTTACATTTCCCTTCGCAATAACTCTGTCAATTTTTAGTGTACAGACTCGAAATTTTTTTATACAGTGTACCGAGATTTAAAATCTTTGTAATCCGTTTTCAGGCAGAAATTTGGCTGTTAAGGGGTCAAAGTTCAACGATTTGACCTTTGAGAACTCTACCAAACTCCTCCGACAATTTTGGGTCTAAACACTTGAAATTTTAGATATAGGTTCCTTGGACATGGATCTAACTTAATAACTTGATTAGAGCCACCAAAAACAAATGTTAAGGGGGGTGAAAGTTACAAAAATTGACCGCTTTTTGTTGTTGCTCAAGATACACACTTAAACACACGGGGCAGCGCCGGGCTGAATTTCTAGTATCAAATAAAATTTGTTTTGGAAATACGGGGTGGAACTATAAAAGTGTCGCCTTAAAGGAAACAATACTAAAGCTTTATTTTATAGATTTTCTTGAAAATAACAATTCAGGTAACTTGATTATGTACTATAGCTGACATCTAGTCAATGTAGTCGCTTTCAGCTTAAAGCTACGACTCGAGACTGGTCTGGAAATGAGCATGCCTTCTCCGCAAGTACCGGCGGGAGTTCGTCAAATACTAAGCGAAAGGTGGCGATCAGGCTGGCTTTAGTATTGTGGGAGGTCATGTTTGTGATATGCCCAACGTATTACCAAACGAAGTAGTCCAACTGATTAAAATCGGAGAAAGAAAGGGGGGCTAGTGAGAGAAGGGTAAAAAGTCGTAGCACAACTTCTGAAGTCAATTCTCTTTGGACTTGTGAGTCGATGCCGAGTGTTGCTGCCACACTCGATGCCGAGTGTTGCTGCCACACTCGATGCAGAGTGTTGCTAGCGGCAACCTGATTGCACCAGGGCATCATCACACTTTTCAGCACATCCAGGTTCACTTTGTTGACTTTCAAGAGGTGAAGTTGCACGATGTGGCCTTTACTTGAAACCACACAAAAGACCACAACTCCGAGTCGTCCAATGCGTTATCTGTACGCCTAATCGTTAAACCGTCTAAATTGGCATATTGAGGGTGCTGGCAATGGTCCTGTTGCCATAACTTTGATCGGTACAGTGTAGGAGTTGTACAGCGGACCATCTGCGATATCGCTGGTTGAACATTGTGTCATTTTCAAACATGATAGAAGGCTCCCATCGCTCTTGAGATTTGTACACATCTGGTCAACTAGATGGTGGTCTGCAACAAAAAACAAAAAAAAGAGAAAAACTGTTTTAATCAAACGGAAATGGAATCATGTTGTCTTTTTTCTTGCGATAATTTTATCGTTTTACCCTGTTGGTAGGTTTCATATTGGGAATCTGTAATCTTTATTGGCGTGTTCGGCATGATGTGTTTAAAATGTCATCGGGGCTATTTCGTCCGTTTTTTTTACTATGATGTTCCAGTTTATCAAAGCCCAATAGCTACTCAAGGATATATAGGTTAAATGAGTGTCATTTTGACGATGATGATAGTGATGATGTATTGTTGTTGTTTATTATTCATTCATTTCGTATGAATCACATGATTATTGTTGGCGTCCGTTTCGGTGATATCTTTCTAGTTAGAATTTTTTTTGGAAAGGCATCAACTACGTACGTGTGAGATAAGATGAAGGTTGCCAACAACCCCAAGTTAAAGAGTTTATTTGAAACGAACTGGATTTGAACTTGACTAATGCTAGTCTGTGTCATTAATCACCTTTGGTTGTGATGATTGTGATGATTGTGATGATTGTACCCTATTTAATTACGTCATCTCTTTCGTTTTGTAATTTTATGATAGGCTTATTGAATGCATACATTATAAACTATACATTTTAAGGAAAACGCATGCACACACACACACACATATATATATATATATAAGTTTAGTGGTTAAAGTTAATTTCTGAAAATCAAAATATAAACATATATTCGAGTTAAGAATTTATTGTTTGACACAAGGAATATATAAGGGGCGTTATGTTAATTTCCTTAATCCATGACTTTCCAATAATCAGAGGAAATGAAATGCGGTTAGCAAAATGTTCAGCTATGAATAAACACGTATTTTGCTTTTCAGCAAATATATTGAAAATGTTATTTGAATGGTGAACAATAGTTATAGGAAAAGGAATTTCATACAACGTGGGCAGTCAATTATCGGAAAGAATTCAATATTTTCTGGGGTTATATCACCAGGTTGGATACATAGTGGTCCAGTGGAGAAGCCGCAATCCTATATAACAAGAATGTTTGGTAGCTCAATGTTATTCCGAAGGGTATACGAAGCGGCTGTCTTTGTCGGGTATTTAAATATGTTTTGGTAGATGAGATCTAAAATCCTTGCGGTGTGGGTATATATATATATATATATATATATATATATGACTACTTCATTTAATCACATAAATTAATATACGAAAGTATTATTTTATGCATAAATTTTAAGTATTCACTTCAAGAGTGATCAATACATAGGTAGACCTAGGTAGTAAGTTATGAAAATATATATGGCAATTAAGCTATACAGAATATTCTGCATCTCATCCACGCTAGGATTAATCAAGCTTATGCGAAGAGTTGTGGTTGTCTCGCGTTTTTATATACGCACATTCTATTGAGCCAATCAGATTCCTAGTTTCCGCAGCTTCTTTCTTAATCAGCCAATGCGCAGGCATTTACAGGCCAACGGGCCAGTTTACTTTGGGTCCACCCCTTCTTTTGTGTGTACTCTTTTAGCGGGAAGCGTAAATATCTAGTGATTTGACCTATTTAAAACCTAAGTGCAGTTAAATGTGTGTGTGTTTTTTAAAAATATTATTATGTTAGTTTATATATATATATATATATATATATATATATGTGTGTGTGTGTGTGTGTATGTATGTATGTACGATAATTTATGTATATGCATGTTTATTTTATTTATTTATTTTCTATTGTTATTTTTAATTTAAAAATTATTTTGTATCGCTATTCTAGAGTAAAGTTGATCCTGTGAACACAGTTGTTCGCTATTTTGCTCCTACAGTTTAAAAGATGTCGTGGGTCTTCAAAGTATAGGATAGCAAATTTTTCATGAAGGCATAATCTACATGGGTCGTCTAGGTCTCTACATGTGTTTGCTTGTCTTACTATTTTCCATTCGACGACCGGCGAACTTCCGCTATCTTTGTGCACCCCGTATTTGTTTGCTAGTGTTGTTTTCATTCGGTGTTTTTTGTTTATTGCTGAATGTACTTTTGTGGCCATAATATCGGATTTTTAAATCTAAGCAAGTCATACCTACGTTATATTTCTTGTTACTCGGGTTTTTTTTTCGCAAATATTGTGGCTTAGTAAACTATGCTTTTGGTTAGACATTTATTTTGAAGTGGGCAAAGTGTGCGAGATCTACAGTTGAAATTATCTTGTTCGTTATTAGTATTTATAATTTTATTTCGAACACGCCCATGTCTTATATCAACCCTCATAGTGGATTTTATGGGTTGGGCCTTTTTGCTTGTGGGATATTAAACTTCTCAAATGCACTTGTTAGGTTGTATAAAAGTGTAAACTTCGGTCGAAATCGGACTTTCTTTTTAATCGAATTTTTTCGATTATCGATTTTCAATATTTCTACGACGCATTTCGATACAATATTACGTTAAAACACTCTCAGACATCAAGCATTTACTTATGAAATATTCCCCCCAAAATCGATCCAGCCGTTTCTGAGTTTATAGGGAACTCTGCGTGTGTATGTGTGTGTTTGTGTGTCTGTGAGTTCGTTCCATATGGACTCAAAAACGGCTCAACCGATTTTTATGAAATTTCACACGACTAGTACTCCATGCGTCTGGCAGTGTTCTTAGATAGAATTTGATAATCGAATAATCCGATAAAAGAAAGAACAAAGTAGATATCTTACATAGTATAGCATCACAATTGCATTTGAGAAGTTTTTTGCTACACAAGCCCAAAGTCCCGACATACAGGCATAACAGTAGATCCTTAGATATGACCGGGCCGCGCTCAAAATAAATGTGTCTACTTAAAGCACATTTGCAACATGATGCGTGCGTTTTACATTTAAAACTTTAATGCAAACAATTGTATATAAGTTGTTTTTTTTTTAATAAAAATTAGTTTCTCTACAGTGAAATATAACCTACAAGGTATTGTGGATTAAGTCACTATGAAGGATCTCCCCGCTACAACGCAATGAATCTTAAACTAATGCAGAAAATTGAAAAAAATTGACGATTTCGATGGCAATAAAAGTATGAGAGTGTGAAACGTTTGTTGATTTTCATGGAATCCCGGGACAAGTCTGGACACCTTGCTAGTATATATTCCATTTTGACCCAAACAAGGCACCCAGACACTTTGATACAGCGGGCTACTATCAGGAACATAAGTTGCAGGGATACAATGTAGGGAGTTGAGTAGCGAGATAGCTGCTCACATTACGCTTGAACTTCTGAATGTCAGTACAGTTGGGGAGTTCTAAAGTCTAACAGTTCTGGAGAAGAAACTATGAGGCTAGAAGGCTTTCTAACACCTAAGGATCTCTACTGTGTAGGGGTGAGATTTAACTGCTTATCGGGTTTGTTGGGGGTATTTACGTAAAGGGGGTACACGGGCTTGTACCTCGTCGGAGAATTCACCATTTATATATATATATATATATATATATATATATATATATATATATATATAATATATAATATATATATATATATATATATATATATATGATGAAAATAATGGAAATAGTATTCCGACAAAATAGAGAAATGAAAAGGAACAAACCGTATTATATGTTCAGCAACGTTTCGT